>NC_069501.1:224305430-224625430 GCF_027579735.1 Bombina bombina
TCACTGGTAAAAATAAATAATTGAAATGGGTATATATTTGTTTTTTGTTAAGTTGCCTAATAATTATGCACAGTAATAGTCACCTGCACACACAGATATCCCCCAAAAATAGCTATAACTAAAACAAACTAAAAACTACTTCCAAAACTATTCAGCTTTGATATTAATGAGTTTTTTGGGTTCATTGAGAACATGGTTGTTGTTCAATAATAAAATTAATCCTCAAAAATACAACTTGCCTAATAATTCTGCACTCCCTGTATGTGTATATATGTATTTACAGACATACAGTATATGCACATATAAAGACATGAATGCATATGTACACATATAAAAGTGCTTTGGAGCCCTTTGCAGTTAAGTAGATGAAAACACGTAAATTCATATTTCTGCAATATTAATTTTTAATAAAGTGTTTGTGTAATTACTGTAAATATTTCACATTCCAATGTTTTGCACTTAGCAGAATATGTATTTATAAATAGATATTCCTATATATATCTGTATATCTCTATACCTATAGATAATCATGTATAGATATAGGTATTGCTATATGTTGTACCAAAATACCATTAGATATATGTAAAAATATGTATTTTTGAATAAATATAACACATTCTTCTATGTGAAGAACATTGGAATGTGAAATATTCATATTTTCATCTCAGGTTAGCGCACATTAGAATATGCGATCGGTTATGCGCATATGAGAACATGCGAGCGGTTATGCGCATATGAGAACATGCGATCGGGTATGCGCATATGAGTACATGCGATCGGGTTTGTGCGCAAGTAGGGTGTTATTTTTTTTTATTTTCTTACTGCATTGACTTCCATAGGGGCATAGGTTAACGCACCCTGGTTGCGCTAACCCGACATGAAAATATGAATATTTCACATTCAAATGTTCTTCACATAGCAGAATATGTTCTATTTATTCATAAATACATGTGTCTGTCTGCATATATCTGATGGTATTTTGGTACAATATATATATCTATAGAACGCGCACCCTGAGTTGCAATAGAAATGAACAGGCATGGACGTTATTCTAGCTTTTGTTCTATCTCAGGAGTGCTGTTCTCTCTCTTTTGATATTTATGCAAATTACTCTTGGGTCTCCCTAAGAGTAATAGGGGAAACCAGACGTGGACTCCTTGCACACATGCCCTTAGAGAGATACAACTGCACCTCACTGACAAGGCCCACAGAAGGCCTAAACGATCGTCTGGGGTTGTTGTTTCTCTTGTTCAGAGAGGAATTGCCTGGTATTTCAGCGCTGGGCTGTCATTGGGCAGGGTCAGACTGATATGCTACAGGATATTTTTTCTCTGTGTTAAGGCATCAACGTGCGCTAAAAGAACGCGCACACTGAGTTGCAATTGAAATGAACAGGCATGGAAGTTATTCTAGCTTTTGTTCTATCTCAGGAATGCTGTTCTCTCTCTTTTGATATATATATATATATATATATACTGTATATGTATAGATATATACAGATTTATATATAGGAAGTTAAAATACTTATAACATTCTGCTATGTGCAGGACATTGTAATGTGAAATATTTACAGTAAATACACAGTTTAACACTTTATCAAAAATGAATATTGCATAAATATTCTTTAACGTGTTTTCATCTACTTGACTGCAAAGGACTACAATGCACTTATATACAGTAGATGTCTATATATGTGTACATATGTATTTGTGTTTATATATGTCTGTAAATACATATATACACATATAAATACATAAATACATATGTACACACATATAATATATACATATATATACATAAACAGTAAATATATATATATATATATATATACACACATACATTTACATATTTAGATATGTATACATATGTATCTCTATGTTAAAGCCCTTTGCAGCATTTTTATCCCTGAGATCTGAGACCTCATATCTTTGAGCCCTTATAACTTTTTTGTGCAATATTGTTTTTATAACCATGCTTATTAGATAGTGTTATTATGAGTGTAACTGTACTTTTGAAAGTATTTTTGATGTTTTTTGTGACACTTTTTTGTTTTGTGAAACAGTTAACCAGAGCTCTCTGGTCACGCTTTCCCAGCGCATGCTGAATTCAATTGTGCTCAAACGATCGTGTTTACTTTCAACTTGTAATACCATCGCTATAATCGCTAAATCCAGTGGGTACATAGAACAAATCTTACATAAGTATATGAGCACCTTCTCATAGGAGCCGATTTAACAAATGTCGGACGGACATGATCCGCTGTAGCGGATCATGTCTGCCCAACATCGCTAAATGCCGGCAGTATACGCTGTCGGGCATTTAACATTGCACAAGCATTTCTGGTGAAATGCTTGTGTAATGCCTCCCACTCCACATTTGCGGCCACTAGCAGGGGGTGTCAATCATTCCAATCATATCCAGTCTTATGACCCCTGCTTCTTAACGTATGTTTCTGGCAAGCCTGAGGTTATTCAAGCAAAACCAATACAATTTTAATATTATTTATATTGTCTGTAAGAGGCCATTATGGGCTCAATTTATCAATCAAGGGTGGACAGGGGTGCACATATGTGCCCCTGTCCGCCCAAGATCTCCTCTGGTGGGCAGCAATCCACCTGCCTGCCCATAAAAGGGTGTAGACTTGGGTAGTTCTAGAATATAACATTTCGGGGGGGGGGGGGGGGGGGCACTTGCCCTGCTCCAAACTTTCTTTCCTAGAAGTATTCTCCTTTATTCAATTACTCTAGCACTTTAAGGCACCATCTGACCTAATGGGCACATGCTTATGACCAATGTCACCACTCAGTAACCAACCACCCTTAGATTATAATGAACTATTTAGAATTGGTGGAGGCATAAATTCTAACACTCATTCCACCCTTTAGTACTGATCAGCTGATTATTTAACCTTTTTTTTAAATTAAAATGAGAATGAAAAATTCCCATAAACTCATTAAGCACTGATAAAGGTTACTGTGAAGGTCCCTGGCCACACCTAGCTGAAGATCAGGGCTGAATGCATTCATTTAGGAAACGTAAACAATGAGACATTTTTGCAACAATGATTAAGGATTGAAAATAAATATATTCAAATGGGTTAAGGGTATCTCAGGGCACAGGATGCTTAGGGTAAAGGGTAAGTCTCCCCAATCGACTTTAATGGTGAGCGCTTTAAAAAAAAAATGAACACATTGCTCGCATGCTTATTCGACACTGCGCAAGACCTATAGAGTTAAACTGAATGTAGTTATGCATATTTTTCTATTCTAATGTTCTTCACATTTTTATTTTATATTATTTATAATTATTTTTTGTAAAATATATATCTATAATTATATATCTACTAGTGGGAAAGCCTGCCCAGAGGGCAGTCTATTGTGGTGATGGAACCACCGAACCACCCTGCCATTTTCGGAAGGGCAGTCTATTGTGGTGACGGAACCACCCTGCCATTTTCTGAATCCACCAAGATGCAGCTTACGCTGCATCCAGGTGGATTCTGAAAATGGCAAGGTGGTGAAAGAATCCAACTGGATGCAGCGTAAGCTGCATTTAGGTGGATTCTTTTAACCACCCTGCCATTTTCAGAATCCATCTGGAGCTGCATCCAGGTGGATTCTTTCACCACCCTGCCATTTTCAGAATCCACCTGCGCTGCATCCAGGTTGATACCGAAAATGGCAGGGTGGTTCCGTCACCACAATAGACTGCCGTTCAGAAAATGGCAGGGTGGTTTGGTGGTTCCGTCACCACAATAGACTGCCCTCTGGGCAGGCTTTCCCACTAGTAGATATATAATTATAGATATATATTTTACAAAAAATAATTATAAATAATATAAAATAAAAATGTGAAGAACATTAGAATATAAAATCTACCTTCAGTTTAGCTCTATAGGTCTTACGCAGCGTCAAATTAGCATGGGGACAATGTGTTCATTTTTTTTTTTTTAAAGCGCTCTCCATTAAAGTCGATTGGGGAGACTTACCCTTTACCCTAAGCATCCTGTGCCCTAAGACACCCTTAACCCATTTGAATATATTTATTTTCAATCCTTAATCATTGTTGCAAAAATGTCTCATTGATTCTTTCACCATCCTGCCATCCAGGTGGATTCCGAAAATGGCAGGGTGGTGAAAGAATCCATCCAGGTGGATTCTTTCACCACCCCTTTTGCTCTCTCACCCCCTCTCTTTTTCTCACTCTCGTCCCTCTCTTTTGCTCTCTCTCTCCCCCTCTCTTTTGCTCTCTCTCTCCCCTCTCTTTTGCTCTCTCTCTCTCTCTCTCTCCCCTCTCTTTTGCTCTCTCTCTCTCTCTCTCTCTCTCTCTCTCTCTCTCTCTCTCTCTCTCCCCCCTCTCGTTTGCTCTCCCCCTCTATTTTGCTCTCTCTCCCCTCTCTCTTTTGCTCACTATCTCCCCTCTCTTTTGCTCACTCTCTCCCCCTCTCTTTTGCTCACTCTCTGTCTCTCCCCCCCTCTCTTTTGCTCTCTATCTCTGCCTCTCTTTTGCTCTCTCTCTCTCTCCCCTCTCTTTTGCTCTTTCTCTCTCCCCTCTCTTTTGCTCTCTCTCCCCTTCCTTTTGCTCTCTCTCTCCCCCCTCTCTTTTGCGCTCTCTCTCTCTCTCTCTCTCTCTCTCTCTCTCCCCTCTCTTTTGCTCTCTCTATCCCCCCTCTCTTTTGCTCTCTCTCTCCCCCCTCTCTTTTGCTCTCTCACCCCCCTCTCTTTTGCTCTCTCACCCCCCTCTCTTTTGCTCTCTCTCCCCCCCTCTCTTTTGCACTCTCTCCTCCTTTTCTTTTGATCTCTCTCCCCCCTCTCTTTTGCTCTCTCTCCCCTCTCATTTGCTCTCTCTCCCCTCTCATTTACTCTCTCTCCCCTCTCAGTCTATGTGTTGTTAAATTTAAAAAAAAAATGAACTACAGAAAAAAATAAACAAATTATCAAAAATAAAAAAATAAAACACAATCCCTATGAAAATAAAAAGCCCCTCCAAAATAAAAACACCCCCTAATCTAATGCTAAACTACCAATAGCCCTTAAAAGGGCTTTTTGTAGGGCATTGCCCTAAGTTAAACCACTCTTTTGCAGTTACCAAAAATTCAAATCTGCCAATAGGATGAGAGCTTCTGAAATCCTATTGGCTGCTTAAATCAGTCAATAGGCTTTCAGTAGCTCTCATCCTATTGGCTGATTTGAATATAAAGAATCAAATCAGCCAATAGGAATTCAAGGGACGCCATCATTAATCGCACACCTTAAATTCACTATTCAATGTACAGCGGTGATCATACAAAGAGGATAATCCACGCTCCATGGCTCCGCGGTCGCCGGTCTGCAGTTCCAGGGTCGCCGGTCTTCAGCTCGGCAGTCATCGGTCTTCAGCTCCGCTCTGCGCCGGATGTTCCTGGAAGAAGAAAGAAGAGGTCGCCGCTTGGAAGAAGACTTTGCCGCCTGGAACAGGACCTTCTCCGCCCGACTTCAGGGACAGTGAGTACCAACCTGGGGGTTAGACTTAGGTTTTTTTAAGTTTTTTTTGGGGGGGTTTGTTTTATTTAGATTAGGGATGGGCAGTAAAAGAGCTAAATGCCCTTTTAAGGGCAATGCCCTTTTCAGGGCAATGGGTAGTTTAGATTTTTTAGTGTTAGGTTTTTTTTTTATTTTGGGGGTTTGGTGGGTGGGTGGGGGGTTTTACTGTTAGGGGGGACTTTGTATATTATTTTTAATGTAAAAGAGCTGTATATCTTGGGGCAATGCCCTGCAAACGCCCTTTTAAGGGCTACTGGTAGTTTATTCTTAGAGTAGGGGTGTTTTTATTTTTGGGGGGGTTAGTTTCATAGGGATTAGGTTTAATTTTGATAACTTTGGTAATTATTGCGATGTGTGGGTTTTGCGGTTTAGGGGTTATTAAGTTAGTTATGTTTATTGCGATGTGGGGGTTTTGCAGTTTAGGGTTTAATAGGGTAATTAGGTTTATTGCGATATGGGGCTTTTGCGGTTTAGGGGTTAATAGGGTAATTAGGTTTATTGCGATGTGTGGGTTTTGTGGTTTATGGGTTAATAGGTTAATTATGTTTATTGCGATGTGTGATTTTTGCGGTTTAGGGGTTAATAGGGTAATTAGGATTATTGCGATGTGGGGTTTTTTACGGTTTAGGTGTTAATAGGGTAGTTAGGTTTATTGCGATGTGGGTGGTTGATGGTTAAGGGATTAAGGGGTTAATTACTTTATTATTTTGCAATATGTGGGTTTGCGGTGTAGGTGTTAATACTTTGTGTGGGAGGTTCGTTTTTTGTGTGTTATATTTCGTGTCATAACCAATATTGTGACCACACTAACTTGCTCATGTATTACAAGTATTACAAGTTAAACGTAAACACTTTGATCAAACGCAAACTAGTACGTCAGGTTTGTGTGAGTGAATGCCTAGCATAAATTGTAAGGGTTAAAAAAATGTGCACCAAACCTAACATAAATACATTAAAATAAAATGTTACACTTATATATATATATATATATATATACACACACTTTATTTTGTATATATATATATATACAGTTTATTTTGCAATGTGTGGGTTTGCGGTGTTAATACTTTGTGTGGGAGGTTCGTTTTTTTTTGTGTTATATTTCGTGTGGGCGGTGTTTTTTTTTTTTTAATGCTCCGTTTGCCTTCGCTGCATCCCGGTGGATTCCAAAAATGGCAGGGTTCGCACTGCCAACATTCCATTGAGGATGCGTGCGTAACTGCCGACGGCGACGGACATTACAAATGCAATTATAGTATAGATATGAATATATACAGGTGTAGATATATACAAACATACTGTATATATATTCTATATAATAAAAGGCCAGGTATGTTTGTCAGATGCAGTCCTGCGCAGTAGAGGCTGCACGAGGACAAACATACCTGGCCTTGAGCAGCAGAGGAATGCGCACTGTGTAAGCTGCCTGGTAGGGGCGTGGCCGGATGTGCCGTGATAGGGGCGTGACTGGGCGTGACGTGATGGGGGTGTGGCCAGACGTGCCATGATGGGGCGTGGCTTGGCATGCCACAATAGGGGCACGGCGAAGGGGCGTGGCCGGGCAGGACCGCGTGTGAAGGGGCTTGGCCAATGGGAGCAGCCGTGGTGGCAGCGGTATGGTCAAGTGAGAGAGAAAAACAGAGGGGAGAGCAAAACAGAGGGGAGAGAGGAGGGGGAGAGAGACCAAAAGAGAGGAGGGAAAGAGCAAAAGAGAGGGGGGAAAGAGAGAAAGCAAGCAAAAGAGAGGGGAGAGAGAGCAAAAGAGGGGAGAGAGAGCAAAAAGGGGAGAGAGAACAAAAGAGGGGAGGGGGAGCAAAAGAAAGGGAGAGAACGAGCAAAAGAGAGGAGGGAGAGAGAGAGCAAAAGAGGGGGGATAGAGAGAGCAAAAAAGGAGGGAGAGAGAAAGAGCAAAAGAGGAGGAGAGAGAAAGCAAAATAGGGGGAAGAGAGAGAGTGCAAAAGAGGGGGGAAAGAGCAAAAGAGGGGGGGAGAGAGAAAGAGCAAAAGAGGGGGAGAGAGAGCGCAAAAGAGGGGAGAGAGAGTGTGTGTGTGTGTGTGTGTGTGCGTGTGTGTGTAAAACAGTGTTAATTGTGAGAGGGTAGAAGTCTTGGTGAGTTCCCTCACTTTTTTTGTAGGACTTGACCCCTAGCTTTGAGAAGTCTGCAGGGTATATTTTGCTGCTCTTAGAATTTGAAAATCAACAATTTTTTGTGCAAAATTATATGGAAATTGGACAAAATAAAAAGGAAAACAAAATTATATTACTACACATAACCAAACATTTTATATTAGATGGCCGGGCGTGCCGCGATAGGGGCACGGCGAGGTGGCGTGGCCGGGCGGGACCGCGTGTGAAGGGGCTTGGCTAACGGGAGCAGCGGTATGGTCAAGTGAGAGAGAAAAACAGAGGGGAGAGCAAAACAGAGAGAAGAGAGGAGGGGGAGAGAGACCAAAAGAGAGTGGGGAGAGACCAAAAGAGAGGAGGAAAAGAGCAAACGAGAGGGGGGAAAGAGAGAAAGCAAGCAAAAGAGAGGGGAGAGAGAGCAAAAGAGGGGAGAGAGAGCAAAAAGGGGAGAGAGAACAAAAAAAGGGGAGGGGGAGCAAAAGAGAGGGAGAGAGCGAGCAAAAGAGAGGAGGGAGAGAGAGAGCAAAAGAGGGGGGAGAGAGAGAGCAAAAAAGTTGGGAGAGAGAAAGAGCAAAATAGGGGGGAAAGAGAGAGCAAAAGAGGGGGAGAGAGAAAGCAAAAGAGGGGGAAGATAGAGAGTGCAAAAGAGGGGGAAAGATCAAAAGAGGGAGAGAGAGAGCAAACGAGGGGGAGAGAGAGCGCAAAAGAGGGGGAGAGAGAGAGCACAAAAGAGGGGGAGAGAGAGAGCACAAAAGAGGGGGAGAGAGAGAGCACAAAAGAGGGGGAGAGAGCTCAAAAGAGAGGGGGAGAGAGCACAAAAGAGGGGGAGAGAGCTCAAAAGAGAGGGGGAGAGAGAGAGTGCAAAAGAGGGGGAGAGAGAGAGCTCAAAAGAGGGGGAGAGAGAGAGCACAAAAGAGGGGGAGAGAGCTAAAAAGAGAGGGGGGAGAGAGCACAAAAGAGAGGGGGAGAGAGCACAAAAGAGAGGGGTAGAGACAGCAAAAGAGAGGGGGAGAGAGCTCAAAAGAGAGGGGGGAGAGAGCACAAAAGAGAGGGGGAGAGAGAGCGCAAAAGAGGGGGAGAGAGAGAGCACAAAAGAGGGGGAGAGAGAGAGCACAAAAGAGGGGGAGAGAGAGAGCACAAAAGAGGGGAAGAGAGCTCAAAAGAGAGGGGGAGAGAGCACAAAAGAGGGGGAGAGAGCTCAAAAGAGAGGGGGAGAGAGAGAGTGCAAAAGAGGGGGAGAGAGAGAGCTCAAAAGAGGGGGAGAGAGAGAGCACAAAAGAGCGGGAGAGAGCTCAAAAGAGAGGGGGGAGAGAGCACAAAAGAGAGGGGGAGAGAGCACAAAAGAGAGGGGTAGAGAGAGCAAAAGAGAGGGGGAGAGAGCTCAAAAGAGAGGGGGGAGAGAGCACAAAAGAGAGGGGGAGAGAGCACAAAAGAGAGGGGGAGAGAGAGCAAAAGAGAGGGGGAGAGAGAGCAAAAGAGAGGGGGAGAGAGAGCAAAAGAGAGGGGGAGAGAGAGCAAAAGAGAGGATAGAGAGAGCAAAAGAGAGGGGGAGAGAGAGCAAAAGAGAGGGGGAGAGAGAGAGAGCAAAAGAGAGGGGGAGAGAGAGCAAAAGTGAGGATAGAGAGAGCAAAGAGAGGCGGAGAGAGAGAGCAAAAGAGTTGGAGATAGAGCAAAAGAGGGGGGAGAGAGAAAAAGAGGGGGGAGGGGGAGAGAAAGAGAACAAAAGAGGGGGGAGAGAGAGAGAGCAAAAGAGGGGGGAGAGAGAGAGCAAAAGGGGGGGGAGAGAGCAAAAGTGGAGGAGAGAGAGCAAAAGTGGAGGAGAGAGAGAGCAAAAGAGGGGGCAGGGAGAGAGAGCAAAAGGCGGGAGAGAGCAAAAGAGGGGGGGAGAGAGAGAGAGCAAAAGAAGGGGGAGAGATCAAAAGAGGGGGAGAGAGCACGCAAAAGAGGGGGAGAGAGAGCGCAAAAGAGGGGGAGAGAGAGAGCACAAAAGAGGGGGAGAGCTCAAAAGAGAGGGGGGAGAGAAAGAGAGCGCAAAAGAGGGGGAGAGAGAGAGCGCAAAAGAGGGGGAGAGAGAGCGCAAAAGAGGGAGAGAGCGCAAAAGAGATGGGGGAGAGAGCGCAAAAGAGAAGGGGGAGAGAGAGCACGCAAAAGAGAGGGGGGAGAGAGCACAAAAGAGAGGGGGAGAGAGCACAAAAGAGAGGGGGAGAGAGAGCAAAAGAGAGGGGGAGAGAGAGCAAAAGAGAGGGGGAGAGAGAGCAAAAGAGAGGGGGAGAGAGAGCAAAAGAGAGGATAGAGAGAGCAAAAAAGAGGGGGAGAGAGAGCAAAAGAGAGGGGGGGAGAGAGAGAGAGAGCAAAAGAGAGGGGGAGAGAGAGCAAAAGTGAGGATAGAGAGAGCAAAAGAGAGGGGGAGAGAGAGAGCAAAAGAGTTGGAGATAGAGCAAAAGAGGGGGGAGAGAGCAAAAGAGGGGGGAGGGGGAGAGAAAGAGAGCAAAACAGGGAGGAGAGAGAGAGAGCAAAAGAGGGGGGAGAGAGAGAGCAAAAGAGGGGGGAGAGAGCAAAATAGGAGGAGTGAGAGAGCAAAAGAGGGGGAAGAGAGAGAGAGCAAAAGAGGGGGGAGAGAGAGCAAAATAGGGGGGAGAAAGAGCAAAAGAGGGGGGAGAAAGAGAGCGCAAAAGAGAGGGGGGAGAGAGAGGGAGCAAGGGTTGGAACAGCAGTATTTAAAAAAATTGGCCCGGAGAGGAAAGCAATATATAATTAAAATACAAAGAACATTTTCTTCTATGGGAAGAACATTCAAATATATTGTCATATACCATATACCTTTTAACCCTTATAAAATATTTTTTATTAATTTTTTTTTATCAGATATTGTATTTATAAGTGTAACATTTTATTTTAATGTATTTATGTTAGGTTTGGTGCACATTTTTTTAACCCTTACACTTCATGCTAGGCATTCACTCACACAAACCTGACGTACTCTAATCTAGTTTGGGTTTGATCAAAGTGTTTACTTTAACTTGTAATACTTGTAATACATGAGCAAGTTAGTGTGGTGGCAATATTGGTTATGAACTTATGGCAACCCGCGCTAACAATAGCCCACCACTTGTAAACTAGTCCTTTATGGGGAATTTAGATTTGAGTTTGATATCCCTTACACAGTTAAGCAGTTAATATCTTAAAATAGTATTACTATACAGAACTGTGGCCTATAATGTGTTTATTAGTTTGGATTTCTTGTATCTAGGGGGATTGCCATTGGTGAAAGGGGTGAATGACGTCACTAGAGCTGGGGAGCTTAAGAGATATTAAGTTCTAAGTATGTCTATCGTGCATATGAGAAAAGTCAATGGGCTTTATTTATGAAGCAGCGGATGCTTTAAGACCGCTGCTCCTTAACCTGTTCCCCACCTTTTAGGTGGCGGATTGAAATCATCCTGATCCAATATGATCGGGATGATTGATAGCCCCTGCTAGCGGCTGATTGGCCCTCAATGAGCAGGGGGCAGCATTGCACAAGCATTTCACTAGAAATGCTTGTGCAATGATAAATGCCGACAACGTATGTCGATAGCTATAGCAAATCATATCCGCTCGACAAACTAACAGGAAGTGCACAGCTGAATACCCTAAGGACTGAATGCTAACTTGCTGATAACCAGAACTTCTTTATTGGTGGACAGTAATATGCCTCACAAGCATAAACACAAAAAAATGTTTTCTTAGTGCAGGAACGCCAATGCTACAAAAAAAAATGCAATATGACTCAAAATACAATCTCTTAGATTAAATAAAGAAAAAATACTTTTTTACAGTCTTTTTAATTATTCACTATTTGTCATAAAAAATGTAGGAAATGCAGATGTTTTGTGAAATATCACCGGTTTATGTCAAAGGCACTAAGACTTTGGAAAACATGACTCCCAGCTTGATTGAAAGTCAGCTTTAAGCATCAGATAATTTTTGGCCAAGTAAGAAAATTGTATTAATTTAGACATAGTGGTAAAATTGTAATCTAGGTCATAGTGCTTGACACAAGTTACATAGCAACGTCAACCCATTCAGCCATGGTAGAAATCTTCCCGAGATATTACAAGACATCTTGTTGTTGCTTGTTACACAATAAATCACACCACTTGGCAGATGCTCCAGCAAACCATTGCAATCCCCACATCGCAAGGAGAACAAAGTGACTCTGCACATAATCAACCCAAATCTTCATTTTTTTTTTAAAAAAAGCTCTAAGCAGAATTAATTAACTAAAGTTATTTAATTTAATTATGTTTCATCTTTTTTTTAAAGGTAAATATTTATTACATCTATAAACTGGTATTTCTAAAATGTGTCAGAAGAGCATTACAGTCTTGTATTAGGAATGTTAATGTTGTAACATTCACACCATATGCTACAAAAGGTTATTTATTTATTTTATTTACAATCTTTTTTTTTTTTTTTTGTCAACCAAATTGGTTTTTATTTCTTTGATAAGGTAGTAGCCAGATCTCAATTTTACAGCAACCACACAATAATTAGGACTGATGTTTTTAACCTGCCACTCAATGATACAGTAAAATATAATACACAATCTGCACTAACAACTACAAAAAAAATCAGCATATTGAAAAAACTTCAGTCATACCTGTTTTTGATGTATGAAGAACTTATTCAGCCACTTAAAGGGATATCAAACCCAAAATATTTCTTTCATGATTCAGATAGAGCGTATATTTTTTAACACCTTTCCATTTTACTTCAGTTATCAACTTTGCTTTATTTTCTTGGTATCCTTTATTAAAGGATCAGCAATGCAGTACTGGGAGCTAGCTGAACACATCTGTAAGCCAATGACATGATGCATATATGTGCAGCCACCAATCAGCAGCTAACTCCCAGCTCCTGAGCCTACCTAGGTATACTTTTCAACAAAGGATCACAAAAGAACAAAGCAAATTTGATAATAGAAGTACATTGCTTAAAACACTATCAGAATAATGAAAGAACAATTTTGTGTTTCATCTCCTTTTAAGTCAAAACATACTGTTTTTAAAGGAGGAGTAAAGACCTTGCAGTTGTAAGACATTCTGTTGTCTTGCTATAGAATAAATAAAACATCAATGAAGTCTAAACATTTTAAGGCAAATTAACATCTTGTTTACTGCAGTTGTTTTTCAGTAGCTAAACTCCATTCACCACTTATTTTATTTGGGTGGAGCTAATTCTATCTGCAGATAGCATGGCTAGCCTCAGTCATCATGTTGGTTTAAGTGCATTGTTTTTCAGTTGTGATCTGCTGAAGGCTACAGGGACAGAAATGTAGCCAGATTAGCTTTGAGCAGGGGTCAAGTCAAGTGGGAACACATGGGAATGGAGTTCCTGCACTATTTTTGCAGGAAATATGTTCCCCCTGGACAGAGAACAGAAACTCTTCAGTAAACACTGCTGCTGGGAGGAGCTGGAGAACAGTCTTGTTAGAGGGATAGTGAGATCCTCTAGTAATGGGCAGTAACACTTCCTACAATACACTAAATACAACCCTTTCACTGGTCTTGCTGTGTGATCACCCCGCACTGTGTGGAACACATGGTGCTTACATTTCTGTATGGCTTGCTTGGGGTTAGTTAGCTCCCCTCAGCTGAAATAGGACTATTGCACCTTAAGTGAGTGAGACTCTGCAACAGAGGAGTCGTCTCAGGTCCAAAGGCAATCATTCAACCCTTTATTGGTTTAAGTTTGCTTTCATTAACCAAAGTGTATAGATTATATACATAGAAATACAGTGTGTGTGTGTGTGTGTTAATTGTGAGGGTGGAAGTCTTGGTGAGTTCCCTCACTTTTTTTGTAGGACTTGACCCCTAGCTTTGAGAAGTCTGCAGGGTATATTTTGCTGCTCTGAGAATTTGAAAATCAACAATTTTTTGTGCAAAATTATATGGAAATTGGACAAAATAAAAAGGAAAACAAAATTGTATTACTACACATAACCAAACATTTTATATTAGAATCTGAAGGTGTTAGTGTCCCTTTAAACACCGTCTTCCACCTTGAGAAATGTTAAATATATATTTTGCAGAATGATCTCAATCCAATAATGAGGCTCTTACCATAGAATAAGCTGATTACCCATAGCACAAAAGACATTGTAATACCCATTTTAATTCTAAATTGGATTTCCTTTCACATCCAGGATAATCTGAAATAAAATGCACAGAAACACCTATTGCATTAAAAGAGATTGGTTTGCTTAACATGCAGAACTAAATGCAATGCCCTAAAACAGACTATATTCTCTACCAGGTGCTGGACCTACAGATGCTCAAACAATCTAAGCATAATACCTAAGCTCAGGAGCTGCAATGCACTATTGTGAGATAGCTGCTAATTAGTGGCTATACATATATGATTCTTGTAATTGGTTGGGGAATGGTAGCTACACACATATCCCTCTTTTTATTGGCTCCCCAGATCTGTTCAAATAGGTCCAGGCTGTGCAACATTACTATGGAGATTAATTTAATTTTGAAATGAGACATACAAAAAAGTTCTCTAGGACTTTAAAGCTGTTCAGTAACAAGAAAATAAAGGGACACGAAACCCTATGTTTTCTTTCAATGATTTAGATAGAGAATACAGTTTAAAAAAAACAACTTTCCAATTTACTCCTGTCATCAAATTTGCTCCATTTTCTTGGTATTCTTTGTTGAAGGAGCAGCAATTCACTACTGGGAGGTAGTTGAGCATATCAGGTGGCAATGTGTAGCCATCAATCATCCGCTAGCTCCCAGTAATTCATTGCTGCTAAAAAAAGGATATGAAGAGTACAAAATTGCATGTGCAATCTGAATAATGAAAGTTTAATTTTGACCAGTGGTGGCTCATTAATATGGGCAGCATAAAAAAATGTAAAAAAAAAAATCAAATTAATAAAAATAAGTAATATGCAGATTGGCTTATTACGTTTATTTTTATTCGGAATTATTTTTTTAAAGAATAGAATACATTTAAAAAAACTCTGTTTTGTTAACCTATGCAGGAGAGGCAGGGCGGAACTAGTCATGAATGGGAGTATAGATTTACAGGCTGACAGAGCGGAACTAGGCATGAATGGGAGTATAGATTTACAGGCTGACAGAGCGGGACTAGGCAGGAATGGGAGTATAGATTTACAGGCTGGCAGAGCGCGACTAGCATGAATGGGAGTATAGATTTGCAGGCTGACAGAGCGGAACTAGGCATGAATGGGAGTATAGATTTACAGGCTGACAGAGCGGGACTAGGCAGGAATGGGAGTATAGATTTACAGGCTGACAGAGCGGAACTAGGCATGAATGGGAGTATAGATTTACAGGCTGACAGAGCGGAACTAGGCATGAATGGGAGTATAGATTTACAGGCTGACAGAGCGGAACTAGGCATGAATGGGAGTATAGATTTACAGGCTGGCAGAGCGGGACTAGCATGAATGGGAGTATAGATTTACAGGCTTACAGAGCGGGACTAGGCATGAATGGGAGTATAGATTTACAGGCTTACAGAGCGGGACTAGGCATGAATGGGAGTATAGATTTACAGGCTTACAGAGCGGGACTAGGCATGAATGGGAGTATAGATTTACAGGCTTACAGAGCGGGACTAGGCATGAATGGGAGTATAGATTTACAGGCTTACAGAGCGGGACTAGGCATGAATGGGAGTATAGATTTACAGGCTTACAGAGCGGGACTAGGCATGAATGGGAGTATAGATTTACAGGCTGACAGAGCGGGACTAGGCATGAATGGGAGTATAGATTTACAGGCTTACAGAGCGGGACTAGGCATGAATGGGAGTATAGATTTACAGGCTTACAGAGCGGGACTAGGCATGAATGGGAGTATAGATTTACAGGCTGACAGAGCGGGACTAGGCATGAATGGGAGTATAGATTTACAGGCTGACAGAGTGGGAGAAGAACTTGCAGGGCACACTGTATATGCTCCCAGTTTAGTTCACATCTTCAAAAAACAAACACAAAACCCACCAAAACTATAATAATAGTGCCAATATATGCAGCAGCTATTAACTTCAAGTCATCTTTGTCAGAGCTGTCTGGGTGCCCACCTCTAATTGGAAAGAGTAACATTCACTATATTTATGCTGCCAAGCCGCTAAAGGCAAAAACTCATGCACTTAATTTCCTCTGTGGCAGGGAATAAAGCTATAGAGGAAATTAAGTGCACAAATGTAACAAGTGTAGGCCTTAAAGTGCGCCTCTGTAAAGACTAGTTAGCTGTGTTTAGCAGATTGTAAATATGAAAACTGGAGCAGGTGGACCCAGCCTGCAGGACAAGGGCCCACATAAAGGGTGAGTACTATATGTGTATACAGCAGGCGGAACATCCATGCAAGTAAATAAACCATTAACCAAAGTACACAACGATAAATAAGCACAAAATCAACACCAACAAACCAACACAACCAATACACAACAATAAACAAGTACCAACACAACCAATACACAACAATAAACAAGTACCAACACAACCAATACACAACAATAAACAAGTACCAACTCAACACAACCAATACACAATAATAAACAAGTACCAACCCAGCAAAACCAATACACAACAATAAACAAAACCAATACACAACAATAAACAAGTACCAACCCAACACAACCAATACACAACAATAAATAAGTACCAACACAACACAACCAGTACACAATAATAAACAAGTACCAACCCATCACAACCAATAGACAACAATAAGCAAGTACCAACACAACCAATACACAACAATAAACAAGTACCAACTCAACACAACCAATAGACAACAATAAACAAGTACCAACACAACCAATACACAACAATAAACAAGTACCAACTCAACACAACCAATACACAATAATAAACAAGTACCAACCCAGCAAAACCAATACACAACAATAAACAAAACCAATACACAACAATAAACAAGTACCAACCCAACACAACCAATACACAACAATAAATAAGTACCAACACAACACAACCAGTACACAATAATAAACAAGTACCAACCCAGCACAACCAATAGACAACAATAAGCAAGTACCAACAACAATACACAATAAATAAGCACAAAGTCAACAAAACAGCAGTAAAAAACAGCAAGAAACAACAAATATGTTTTACTCACTATCCAAAGTCTTTATCAAATGTAATCCACATTGATTCTGACAATGAAAAAAACCCCATACATTTCTATTAGGTTGTGTGATACTTGTGTATTGTTGGCTGTGTTGTTAATTGTTTATTGTTGTGTTGATTGTGTGCTTATTTATTGTTGTGTACTTTTGGTTAATGGTTTATTTACTTTGTTGTGTGTTTTTGTTGTTTTTATTTTATTTTATGATATATTTTATTTGTTTACTGTAGAAGGGTTAGGTTGCAGTAGGGTTATGGTACTTAAGGGGTCAATAGTGTAGAGGGTTTAGGTTGTGGTGGGGTTATATAGCTTTAGAGGTTAAAAGTGTTGAGGGGTTAGGCTGTGGTGGGGTGTATGGTGCTTCAGGGGTTAAAAGTGTAGTGGGCTTAGGTTGCAGTGGGGGTTATGGTGCTTTAGGGATTAATAGTGTAGGGATGTGTAGCAGGTGTATTGGATTCATCTTTTTATATTAAAAGAATAAGAAATAAATTAAAGTTAATGCACGAAATAGACAATGTACATGTGTGATTTGTATAAAAGGGATCATTTACATTACATCTTAAATATAAGTGATGATGCTGCTTGGAATATATCACCAGCATCGCCGCCCACTGAGATTTTGAATATTTCACAGGCAATCTCGTTACCTGTGGATGTTTTGATCATCAGTTTTTTGGGTTTTGGTATACAGAAATAAATAAAAAGAAGCATGTGTGTGTAAAGAATGTGATAAAATAAGTAGAGCTGATTTCCCTGTAAGCTCAACCCAATGTAATGGGTTGTGGTTTCAAAGAACAAAACAAGCTGCTTCATATACAAAATAACCACAAGGAAGCAATTTATCATATATTTTATACTCTCCAGCAGGTATAACAAGTCATTGGAAACACATTAAAAGAAAACAATTTTACGGTACCCTGTCCCTTTAAACACAAAAACCTATAAACAGATAAAATGCACTCTCCAAAACTGAATTTTAGTGGTTGGGAATAAGAAAACTTAAAAAAAAAAATTGCAAGCTGTTTTCTTATAGTATAGAATATCATTGGTAGAGGTGCCCAATGCAAAGTTTCTAAGATAAAGTCGTTTTCTAAAAATTTGGAATAGAACTTGGAATAGAACTTAGTGTTTTTAAAATTAGATTTCCAAAAATTGTTTTTCAAATGTGTTTTCTAATTGTGATGTGTGAGATATCATGTATTGGCCACCTCATGCAGCTATTGATGTTAATCAGACAGTTAACAGTTACTCTCATATAAACACTATGGGGTAGATTTATCAAATGTCCACCCGACATCGATAAATGCCAACAGCATATGCCGCTATCGGCCCAACTGGCCGCTAGCAGGGGGTGTCAATCATTCCCATCGTATCCGATCAGGATGATAGCTGTCCACCACCTCAGAGGTGGCGGATGAGTTAAGGAGTAGCGCTCTTACGACCACTGCTTCTTAAAGGAACATGAAACCCAAAAATTCTCTTTCATGATTCAGATAGAAAATACAATTTTAAATAACTTTCCAATTTACTTCTATTATTTAATGTGCTTCCTTCTCTTGTTATCATTTGCTGAAAGTTTTATCTAGGCAAGTTCATGAGCAGCAGATAAACTAGGTTCTAGCTGTTGATTGGTGGCTGCATATACTGTTTATATATTATGTGATTGGCTCACCCATGTGTTAAGTTCAGAACTGAAGAAGGGGAGTTTTGTTCCCCGAAACGTCAATAAATTTGACTAATTGCTTTGAAGAAAACCTGGTTTGCCTCTGACTTTGTTGAAGCTTGCTGTACACAGAGGGACCGGGTGGTTGACCTCAGGAGGGCGGATTCATATCTTGGATTGTTTTATATATATATATATATATATATATATATATATATATATATATATATGTGTGTGTGTCTAAATAGGAGTATGAATATATATATATATATATATATATATATATATATACATACATGCACACATTTTGGAGCGCTTTACACTCAAATACATTGAAACCGGAAAAATAATTGTTATTTGTTAAGAATATTTAATAATGTGTTTTACTGTGTAATTACTGTAAATATTTTACATTCCAATGTTCTTCAAATAGGGGAAAATGTTCTTTGTATTTTTAAATAGATATACCTGTATATATTCATATAGATATATAGGTGTATATATATTTTACATTAACATTATTATATAGAAATTGTTCTAGGGTAACTGATTATGACACACAAATAAAAATCCTAGAGGAGCGATTCTCGGAAAGGGGGTATAATCAAGAGATAGTGCAATCAGCTATAAAATCTGGGAGGGACCGATATGAGATAGATGTACCAATAATAAAAAAAAAGGAAAGAAGAGGATGTAGAAAGGTTAAAAGTACCCTTTATTACCAACTTCAATAGTGACCATAAAATTATGGAAAGAATAGTCAAGAAACATTGGCATTTATTAAAGGATGATCCAGGTTATTGGTGATAAATTGACAACAAACCCTAATTTTATATACAGAAAAGCAAAAAACATGAAAAGTATGTTAGCTCCTAGTGAGTTTACACAAGGGAATAAGAAGACAGATAGAGATCTTAAAGGAAAGAAACTAGCAGGGTTCTACCCCTGCTACAGCTGTAAAGCATGCAAGCACAGTAATAAGAAAAAGGAAATTGAAGCAACAATAAATAATTATACAGCTAAAATAAATGAAACTATTAGGTGCAGTGACCAGAATGTCATATACATATTACAATGTAGCTGTAAACTACAATATTTAGGCAAGACGACCAGATGTCTCCGTACACATATCAGAGAACACTTATGGAACATAGAGAAAGGTCACCAAGAAACACACCTCTATGAACATTTTAGATCAGTGCATAACAATAACACAAAAGATTTAATGTATTGGGAAATTAAGAAAGTTCAGAAACCCTGGAGAGGAGGTAACTTCGAAAAAGTTATATTGAAGAAGGAGGCAGAATATATCTATAATATGGGTACTCTATACCCAAAAGGGCTCAATTCTGAATTGGATTTGAATCCATTTGTAATAGATTATGTAATAGATTAGGAGATAACCTTTTAAATAACATATATTACATCTAATTCATATACCTTTAGAAAGACTATTTCATTTTAAACTGTAGAGATTTATGTAACCCATATACATATTTATATTTATCGTTATTATTTTTTTATACATATTTCTACATTTAATATTAAATATATATATGGGTCTCTCTAAAATATCTATTAACATTCTTAAATAGTTCTAATTATATCTCGATTATGGTTTTTTAGAATGGTTTAGGGATATATATGTAATACACTAAGGTAAATGCTATCCTGTATCGCTATACCACTTCAAATAGAGTTATATTGCACAAAGCAAGAACAATGAGTGACTTATCTTGCTGTAATTGGAGTACAAGTAACAATACCACCTTTAGCGGCTACTACCATCTTAAAAGAAATATCCTTTTAATGAAGGGAAATTTGCAACCAATGGATATCCAAGGCGGGTTATTTAAATCTCACAATTAGCTCCTGTGAATATCAGTCTTGACAAAGCCTACACTGAGGTGAAACGCGTAGACGTTTATTCAAGGAGCAAAAAAGAAGATTATTGACTATTGCGATCATCCCTGCTGGCAGTCTAAGTCAGCTAGCACCAATACTCTGCGCAGAGTGTATCACGGATATTATAGACCGCTTAAGCCTGGAGTAGATTGTTATCAGTGAAAGCGGAGAGGATACCCGTTAACCCCCAAAGTAAAACAAACGCCTGAAGAGACCTAGGCGGTGTTAATTTACACTAACGAGAACCGTTACGTCACATACCAACAAGGTCAGAGGTGAGAGCGAATGCCGACAGGTCCACAATAGACGGCGGAGACGCAACACGATCGACGCTGTAATCTGAACAGCTAGGGGACCGGTAAAGTATACCCGCTTGTCACATCAATCCCACACTGAACTTACACTGAACTTTCATTGTTAAATTGTGTCCAATTGCTTCTGAATGCTGAACGGCTTCTTAATGTATCTAATGAAAAAGGTTTAACCCGCTATTGATTGAATTAATCCACCCTTTGGCACCCAAACAGATTGTATAACTATCTCAGAAGTTTTTTTATTGAAAAGGATATTGTTGCTTGAAAAGGATATAGTTGCTTTATTATTGTAATGGGACATTGTTGCTGAAATATCTTATACAAACCAACCAAATTGCAACATCTTACTGAACTTTAGAGTGAAAGGTGAATTGCAACACTCTCTGATATTATTTGAATTTATATTATTAAAGGGTGTTTAAACAGAAGTTGCAACCCATAGCACTCGGACTGTGTTGGATCTACGAGTATCATTACCTAAAGGTGGTGTAATCGAAAAAGCCAAAGTGGTAGTAATTCAATATTAGAGGCTGAGGACTCGGAGACATCCTCCCCTCTCTATGACTTTTTATTGATTTTTTAATATTTGTTAATTTTAGTTTATTTTAAACATATGCATTTTCAGACAATTTGTCTGCTTTCATTTATGTAATAAATATATTATATTCAACCATATTTTATCTCTAGTATTACATTTAGTACATTCATCACATGAATCTTAACTTGGTTGTTCCACATTCCTAACTATCCTGTATTTTAATATAGGCTAAGCGCTGTTTACTTTCTTTTCTGTGGGTTGTAATGTTGGGGGGGTTGTATTTCTTTTTTTTTTTTTTTTTTTAATTTTATTTATATCCAACAATGCATACAATCATAAATGTTTCACATCTTTACGCCACGCAGGGCGGAGCATTTTTTAATGTACAAAAGGCTGAATAAGATAAAGACAGAGTCTGCAACTTTCAATTACAGATTTGGTGGTTACCTTTTGCGAGATAATTGCATACAACGTTGGGATTTTTTTATTTTAAAACATAACAAAACTAAACTAAAACAACAACAACCTAAACTAAAATAGAACAAAACAAAACCCCCCACCCTCTCCCACTAAGAACATGGATGTATATAACACCCTGCGAAGCAAGTGGATACTATATCCTCATAGGACCTTCCACTCCAGGGTAGGAAGGGGAAGGGCGAAGGATGGGGGGGGGGGAGGTGGTATTCACACCCTGGCACAGAGAGGGGAAAAAAAGGCGGCTTTGGGGATCACAGGGGAGACCAAGATTTAGGAGAGCGGTGGGGCAAAGAACCCAGTCGCAACTTCAGGTTGTGGGAAGTGAAGGAAGTGAAGGGGGGGGCACCACCTGCCATGGAGATTTTCTATTTCTCACTTGTGGGGATATGTATAAAAGATAGGGTTCCCACTTATGGATAAATGCCCTGATTCTTCTCTCCAAATCTCCCTGTATGTCTGTTTGTTCCATAAGCACCTGATTGTGTATTGCGTGTAATAACTTCCCAAAGGGAGGAGCTTTATTAGTCACCCAGTATTGCAAAATAAGTCTTCTAGTAAGAAGTATAACTGAATAGAGAAATTTCCGATGTCGCGGTGTAACCTCAAACTCGTGCATAAAGATAATATTAGTTGGTGTCAGGACCACCGTTTCCCCCAGAACCTTATGCAGCCAAAACCACAGCTTACCCCACACACAGTCTAACAAGTTTGGGGCAGTCCCAAGTAAGATGGGTAATGTCAGGGGATGGAAGGGAACACTTAGTGCAGCTGTCAACTGCTTGTGGTACCATCTTAGCTAAGAGCTTTGGGAGAATGTATGCCTGGTGGAGTAGTTTTGTGTGGGCTTCTCTTGAATATGCAGAGAGAGTGGCCGTGTGAACTTTAGAGAAACTGTCGATTAGGTCTGTCATGGTAATGGAAACACCTCTTGTCTCCTGCCATTTGTTATGAATTGTCTGCAGAACTGGTTGCTCTAGGTGGGTTGCTATTTCATTGTATATGTTGGTAATGGAGTGTGAGCCTCGTTTCGCAACACGTAATAGCCTATCTACGCTGGAGTTAGTGTTTGTAAGCTGGTTAGCGGTAATGAGGGCCCGAACATAGTGTCTACATTGGAAATAAGCAAACATAGTATCAGGTGGGATATTATGGGTCTCCCTCAGAGTCTGGAATGGGAGAATTTGAAATGTAAGAGGGTTAAGTAATTGTGCAATGGTTGTCAGCCCGAGGGTCCCCCAGATTTGGAAGGCCCGCGTAGTGTACCCTGGAATGAATTTAGGATTCCCTTGGATGGGTAAGTGTTTAGTAACTTCATGGTCAATTTTCCAGAATCTACATATCTTGTACCATGCTCTAAGTGGGTCACGGAACAGTATGCTTTGAGAGATGTGGGGGGGGAGGGATGATAATTTGGCATGTGGCAAATAAGCCACGTTGAGAGGTGCAGCTATGTCAAGTTCGATAGCAGGGCTGAAATAGTCAGATCTGGTGAGCCATCCTATGGTCAGTTTAGCTAGCGTTGCCCAATTATACCATTGGATGTTTGGAAACTTAAGACCTCCCACGTTCACTGACATGGATAATTTTGCCTTACTAATCCTATGCTTCTTCTGGTTCCAGACAAACGAAGCAAATGTGGAAGAAATGGTTTGTATGTCTCTGTTGTGGAGTAGTAGGGGAAGCATCTGCAAGGGGTATAGGAGTTTTGGCAAGATGATCATTTTAAGCAGGTGAATTCTACCATGTAAAGATAGAGGGAGTCCCCGCCAGCCTCTAATAAGGTTCTGTGTGTTAGCTATGACGTTGGGAATGTTGAGGTGGTAGATGCGCATAGGGTCAACATGTAAGTAAATACCCAAGTACTTAAAGGAGCCAGCTGTGACATGTAGGTTAGTATCGTTAAGTGTGGTATGTTTGTTATTTTGGAGCCATGTCACCTCCAACTTGTCGACATTTATTTTATAACCAGTGAATCTACCAAACCCCGACATAATTTCCAACACTTTCGGTATATTTAGAGCAGGGTCACTTATATATAGTAGCAAGTCATCTGCAAAGAGAGATAAATGTAAAAGTTGTGTATGGATCCGGAGGCCAGCACAATGTTGACGTATGTAGCATGCTAAAGGTTCAATGGCTAGGTCGAAGAGGAGTGGGGACAGTGGGCAACCTAGTTCCTCTGCCAAGTTGGAAGGATGGGGACAAGTTATTGTTTATAATGATGGATGCCGAGGGAGAATCGTATAGTCTTTGTTTGGTCTCGAAAAAATGACCCTTTACCCCAAATTGTATTTCTTTTTTTATAGGTAAAAGAGCTGATTACTTTGGGGCAATGCCCCGCAAAAGGCCCTTTTAAGGGCTATTTGTAATTTAGTATAAGGTAGGGAATTTTATTATCTTGGGGGGCTTTTTTATTTTATTAGGGGGATTAGAGTAGGTGTAATTAGTTTAAAATTCTTGCAATTTTTTTTATTTTCTGTAATTTAGTGGGGTTTTTTTGTACTTTAGTTAGTTTTATTTAATTGTTGTTAATTTATTTAATTATTTTAATTATAGTGTAGTGTTAGGTGTAATTGTAACTTAGGTTAGGTTTTATTTTACAGGTAAATTTGTCTTTATTTTAACTAGGTAGTTATTAAATAGTTAATAACTATTTAATAACTATTGTACCTAGTTAAAATAAATACAAAGTTGCCTGTAAAATAAAAATAAATCTTAAAATAGCTACAATTTAGTTATTAATTATATTGTAGCTATCTTAGGGTTTATTTTATAGGTAAGTATTTAGTTTTAAATATGAATAATTAAGTTAATAATAGTAATATTTATTTAGATGTATTTAAATTATATTTAAGTTAGGGGGTGTTAGGGTTAGGGTTAGACTTAGGTTTAGGGGTTAATAACTTTATTATAGTGGCGGCGGTGTGGGGGGGGGGGGGATAGGGGTTAATATGTATAATGTAGGTGGCGGCAGGCTCCGGGAGCAGCGGTTTAGGGGTTAAACATTTTATTTAGTTGCGGCGGGCTCCGGGAGCGGCGGTTTAGGGGTTAAACAATTTATTTAGTTGCTGCGGGGTCCAGGATCGGCAGGATAGGGGTTAATAACTTTATGTAGGTGGAGGCGGTATAGGGGGTGGCAGATTAGAGGTCAATAGGTATAATGTAGGTGGCGGCGGGGTCCGGGAGCGGCGGTTTAGGGGTTAATATATTTATTACAATTACGGCGGGGTCCGGGAGCGGCGGTTTAGGGGTTAATAAGTTTATTTAGTTGCGGGGGGCTCCGGGAGTGGTGGTTTAGGGGGTAAAACTGTATAGTATAGTGTGGGTGCTTAGTGACAGTATAGCAAGAAAGCTGCGAATAAGCCGAAGAGCAGCGAGATCGATGACTGTTAGTTAACAACAGTCCACTGCTCATCACCCCATACTTGGTGTGCGGCTTTTTGACAGCTTTCTTGATAAATTTGGCGAACGTATTCAGGTCAGCGGCGGCAATGTTAGGCGAACTTAGGCAAGCATATTGGGGCCGTCGAATGCAGGTAAGTAGACAGCTTGATAAATAGAGGCCACAGTCTTTTAAACACATTTACCTCTTGTAAAGACAACTTGGGAGTCTTCATACTCCTTCTTTTTGTCTTGCTGCCTGCTTTTGGATATAGAATATCCTGTGGACTTTTATATATTTATATATTACCTGTAACTTATTGTTTTTTTACAGTGTTCACTGAGTTTTCAAGAAATAATTTAGAGGATAGCGCGGTGTTCATAGTCTTTTGTTTTCTTTTTTCATATATATATAAAAATAAAATGAATATTGACTTCTTTGTGAAGAGCATTGAAATATAAACTATGCATTTTTATGCTGTCTGTCTAATGCAGTGTCGGGTTAGCGCACACAAAGAATTAGTGTACTTCTTTTGGGTTTTGCACAAGTAAATTAGTACACTAATTCTTCATGTGCACTAACCCGACATGAGTTATATTAAGATGCGTTATGTATTTATTAAATATAAAAGTTTTGAAAAATATGAATAAATAATGTAAATAATTAAAGATGTTCTTAAATTTCAGAAAATGTATTCTAATGTATATGTATATTTTACAGTAACTATAAAAATAAATGGGTTTTTTTATATATATATTTACATAACACACCTTAAGATAACTAATTCTTCATGATTAGACCTACAGTGTGAAACCCGAAGCATGTTACGCATATTGTACATTCCAATGTTCTTCACATAGAAATATGTTTTTTTTATTTTTAAATATATATTTGTATATATACTGTATATCTGATGTTGTTAATGTAAAGTATATATATCTATACCTATATATCTATATGAATATATATACATGTATCTTAAATATCTATTTAAAATACAAATTAAATTTCCCTATTTGGGAAGAACATTGGCATGTGAAATATTAATAACTCCTGTTGGTTATAGCACTGTGGGTTTAATATGGTGTTGGGTTAGCAAGCGTGCTCCATTGAAGTCTATTGGGAGAATAAATTAACACAGTAATCTGAAGTCCTTTAATTAAAATGAATACGAGAGCTAAGCCATCCAGTCAAAAACTTTACTTCTGGCGATGTTAATGCTTGAGCGAAAGCGCTAAATAGCTTACTATTTGTAACCTAGCCATCAATAAGTTAACTAGAGACAAACACTACTATATCTTAAGATGGCTCCATTTTGAGCAAACTAGATGCATTAGACAAATGAATAATAATCAGCTAGATTACGAGTTGTGCGTTATGAGTGAAAAAGCATCGTTATAGCTCTTTTTCACTACCGCTGGTATTACAGGTGTTGTAGATATAGCTGTACCACACACCTTTTTGGCCGTCACACAACATAAGTACTGCGCTTTTTAAAAAGTCCTTTTTCAATGGGACTTCCACAGCGCCGGTATTATGAGTTTTGCCGGTATTATGTTACAAAGCTGTACCATAAAACTCATAACTAAAGTGTTACAAAGTACACTAACACCCATAAACTACCTATTAACCCCTAAACCGAGGCCCTCCCGCATCGCAAACACTAAAATAAATGTATTAACCCATAATATGCCGCTCCGGACATCGCCGCCACTATACTAAACATATTAACCCCTAAACCGCCGCCCTCGCGCATCGCAAACACTAGTTAAATTTAATTAACCCTTAATCTGCTGCCCCCAATGTCGTTGCCACCTACATACACTTATTAACCCCTAATCTGCTGTCCCTAACATCGCCGCAACCTACATTACTGTTATTAACCCCTAATCTGCTGCCCCCAAAATTGCCGCCACCTAACTATACTTATTAACCCCTAATCTGCTGCCCCCAATGTCGTTGCCACTGTACTAAAGTTATTAACCCCTAAACCTAACCCTAAGTCTAACCCTAACATAACCCTAACCCTAACACCCACTAACTTTAACATAATTAAAATAATTCCAAATAAAAATTACAATTAATACCTAAATAATTCCTATTTAAAACTAAATAAATACTTACCTGTAAAATAAAACCTAAGCTAGCTACAATATAACTAATAGTTATATTGTAGCTAGCTTATGTTTTATTTTTATTTCACAGGCAAGTTTGTATTTATTTTAACTAGGTAGATTAATTATTAAATAGTTATTAACTATTTACTAACTACGTAGTTAAAATAAATACAAATTTACCTGTAAAATAAAACCTAACCTGTTTTACAGTAAAACCTAACATTACACTAAAATTAAATAAATTACATTAATCAAATACAATTAACTAAATTACAAAAAAACAAAACACTAAATTACACAAAATAAAAAAGAAATGATCAAATATTTAAACTAATTTCTACTAATCTAATAACCCTATCGAAATAAAAAAGCCCCCAAAAATAATAAAACCCCTAGCCTAAACTAAACTGCCAATAGCCATTAAAAGGGCCTTTTGTGGGGCATTGCCCCAAAGAAATCAGCTCTTTTACCTGGCAAATAAAAATACAAACACCTCCCTAACAGTAAAACCCACCACCCACACAACCAACTCCCCAAATAAAATTATATCTAAAAAACCTAAGCTACCCATTGCCCTGAAAAGGGCATTCAGCTCTTTTACATTGCCCAAAATCTAAGCTAAAAATAAAACCCACCCAATAAACCCTTAATAAAACCTAACACTAACCCCCGAAGATCCACTTACAGTTTTGGAAGACCGGATATCCATCCTCATCCAGCTGGCGAAGTCTTCATCTACGCGGCAAGAAGTCCTCAATGAAGCCGGGAGAAGTCTTCATCCAAGTGGCAAGAAGTCATCATCCAGATGGGCAGAAGTCTTCATCCAGACGGCATCTTCTATCTTCATCCTTCCAGCGCGGAGAGCGGGTCCATCTTCAAGACATCCGGCGCGGAGCATCCTCTTCATACGGTCCCAGCCATACACTGAAGGTTCCCACTGAAGGAATTAAAGCTTTAATCCTATTGGCTGATCTAATCAGCCAATAGGATTGAGCTCACATTCTATTGGCTGATTGGAACAGCCAATAGAATGCAAGCTCAATCCTATTGGCTGATTGGATCAGCCAATAGGATTAAAGCTCAATCCTATTGGCTGATTGCATCAGCCAATAGGATGTTTTACCCTTTAATTCCTATTGGCTGATAGAATTCTATCAGCCAATCAGAATTCAAGGGACACCATCTTGGATGACGTCCCTTAAAGGGAACCTTCAGTGTACAGCTGGGACCGTATAAAAAGGATGCTCCGCGCCAGATGTCTTGAAGATGGACCTGCTCCGCGCCGGAAAAATGAAGATGCCCACCTAGATGATGACTTCTTGCCGCTTGGATGAAGACTTCTCCAAGCTTTGTTGAGGACTTCTTGCCGCATGGATGAGGACTTCGCCGGCTGGATGAGGATGGATATTCGGGGGTTAGTGTTAAGTTTTATTAAGGTTTTATTGGGTGGGTTTTATTTTTAGCTTAGGGTTTGGGAAATGTAAAAGAGCTGAATGCCCTTTTAAGGGCAATGCCCATCCAAATGCCCTTTTCAGGGCAATGGGTAGCTTAGGTTTTTTAGATATAATTTTATTTGGGGGGGTTGGTTGTGTGGGTGGTGGGTTTTACTGTTGGGGGGGATGTTTGTATTTTTATTTGCCAGGTAAAAGAGCTGATTTCTTTGGGGCAATGCCCCGCAAAAGACCCTTTTAAGGGCTATTGGCAGTTTAGTTTAGGCTAGGGGTTTTATTATTTTGGGGGGCTTTTTTATTTTGATAGGGCTATTAGATTAGGAGTAATTAGTTTTAATATTTGATCATTTATTTTTTATTTTGTGTAATTTAGTGTTTATTTTTTGTAATTTAGTTAATTGTATTTGATTAATGTAATTTATTTAATTTTAGTGTAATGTTAGGTTTTATTTTACAGGTAAATTTGTATTTATTTTAACTACATAGTTAGTAAATAGTTAATAACTATTTAATAACTAATCTACATAGTTAAAACAAATACAAACTTACCTGTGAAATAAAAATAAAACATAAGCTAGCTACAATATAACTATTAGTTATATTGTAGCTAGATTAGGTTTTATTTTACAGGTACATATTTATTTAGTTTTAAATAGGAATAATTTAGGTATTAATTGTAATTTTTATTTGGAATTATTTTAAATATGTTAAAGATAGTGGGTGTTAGGTTTAGGGTTAGACTTAGGTTTAGGGGTTAATAACTTTAGTATAGTGGCGGCGACATTGGGGGGGCAGCAGATTAGGGGTTAATAAGTGTAGTTAGGTGGCTGCAATTTTGGGGGCAGCAGATTAGGGGTTAATAACAGTAATGTAGGTTGCGGCGATGATGGGAGCGGCAGATTAGGGGTTAATAAATATAGGTAGGTGGCGGGGCGGCGTTGGGCGTGGCAGATTAGGGGTTAATACATTTATGTAGGTGGCAGCGACATTGGGGACGGCAGATTAGGGGTTAATAAGTGTATTAGGTGTCGGCAAAGTCGGGGGCGGCAGATTAGGGGTGTTTAGACTCTGGGTTTATGTTAGGGTGTTAGGTTTAAACATAAAAAAAATGTTCCCCATAGACATCAATGGGGCAGCGTTACGGAGCTTTATGCTCCATGATTGCAGCTGTTAGGCTTTTTTTAGCTGGTTCTCCCCATTGTTGTCCATGGGGAAATTGTGCACGAGCACGTAACAGCAGCTCAAAGCAGCGCTGGTAAACTCATAATACCAGCGCTATAGAGAGTGAAATACCGCCGAAAATGCTGTGGTCGTTAATTTCCCTATAGCGCTCAAAACTCGTAATCTGGCTGAATATAAATAATGATAAAAAAGCTTATGTTTATAGAGTTTAAGTATAAGAGATACAGAAAAATACAGCAGGTATAGTAGATTTATAAGACAACACATTTTCATGCAATGCAGATTATTTCATTACACTAAGATATAAGATTATTCCATTAAAATCTCAGATCACAAATATATATGGAACTTCAGTGAATCTACCCCTTTCATTGGTCTAAACAAAAAAAATAAACATCTTGGAGGTTTTTATTGCATGACATCTCTATCATTATTGAATACAACTTCTATCAGTTTTCCATGTCTTCAAAAACAATGCTGATAAATCAAATGGATCCCCAAATATGTTAGGCTGCATTGCAAAATACAATATTTTATTATTCTTTCAGCTCTGCAATTGTGGGACAAGAAACATTATTTTACTAATATAGCCCCTCATCTATCTCTCTCACATTATTTTCCGGGATTATTAAGTGCACTACAATACTCTCACACCCTATAGGGCTAGATTACAAGTGGAGCCCTAAATTATCACGCTCCCGCAAACAGGTAAATTTGTCAATTTGTGGGAGTGCGATAATTAACCAGCCATTACAAGTGGCTGGTTATTGCTACTGTGACCAAAAATTAACCAGAGATTAGATCTCTGTTTAATCTTCTAAAAGTGCCCCAAATGCCCTCATAATAGAGGGCATTGTAGATTTTAATTTAAAAAAGTGTAGCTTTTTTTTAAAATTAAAAACAACTGCTCTAGGCAGTTTTTGGGGTCTAAAGTTGGTGGGAGTGGGGTGTTAGAAAAAAAAACGGCACTGAAAAGTGCCTTTACATTGTGTTCTATGGCAACTGTGTGTTCCCATAGACCACAATGTAAATATATATGTGTATGATTATTTAGAAATATATTTATGTGTTAATATGTTTATATTCAAAATGCAAGTAGTAAAGCAAGGGTATATACTAAAAATATATAGAGACACAATATGTGTGCTATAAAACTTGACAGTTTTCCTTTAATAGTTAGGATCGTAGGTATATTAGAGCACAAAACACAGTTCATATGCAACTTTTCCTGTTGACAAACAATGGATATATATCATAGAGACAATGTCATTCAAGGAATATGAAGAGGCCTCTTAGCGTGCTGACTATTCACTTATTTCAACTTGTGGCTCACCAGCAGTTTCAAATCAATTTAGACTCTAGTCAATCCGCACCATCATAGAAGTAATGCCTCGGCGGGCCCAATCTACATACCTTCTTCACATAGAGCCGACACCCCCCTACAGACAGATCCTCCCTTCAAGGTAAGTGTGTGCGGGTATACTTATTTTGGAGACTTTTAGGAAAACCGGTTCCGCTCCTATTCCTTCCGCTCACTCGGGCTAACAAACACCCAGGATCTCTTCTTCGGTTCTGTGGTGTGCGGCAAGTCAGTGACGTCTCTTGATGGGTGTGTGCTCACCATCCAATCCTATCGCGGCTTCTCTACACAGCTGTTCAGCGTGGTGGAACGGCAATGTAATAGCAAAAAGTGAGAAAAGACACCACCGCTGATAAATAAAACTGTATCTTTATAACAAAAATTAAAAGTTGTACAGGACAGCAGTACCCATAATAGTTAGAACGAGAAGAGTAAAATTTGGCTTACGCGTTTCAGCATATAGCCGTAGTCATAGCCTGTTAATTTGCTGAGAACCCTCTGTTTAAAAAGCACTGCCTGTGAGGTAATTGGGTATCGAAAACTCCTCCTCTAACTGTTTAACACCTGCCTAAGATATATACTGTCAACGGGAGTCTAACAGTTATATTTTCATTCAGAAAAATTTCTCCCTACAGCAAATTTTTTTTTACAATTTGCACAGTAATATAAATACTGGACTAAGAAGCAAAATACAAAACTGTACTAATGCTATGTAGGGTTAGGAGACTGGAACATACAATATAACAAGGGATAGGAATGGCAACACCATACTATTGGCTGCTTATTAGACCACAAATCTAGTAACAAATTCCCTTCACTGGTCTAATAATACGAAAGGAATGAAATCTTAGAGGATTGATATTATTAACATTCTCTGAAAGTATTTTATTTATACATCCATTTTATATTTGAAAGTTAAAAGCTAGAGATGCACATGTGTACTAGAAACATATACATGTATCTATTTATTAAATGTAAGAACAAGAGGTTGTGAGGCATTGTTCCTATGCCCAGATAATTATATACATATTTCTAAGGGAAAGAAAATACCCCTAGTTTATAGAAGAACTACTTTTTATGCAAGCAATCATTTTAGTTTTGGTATATCCTTTGTTGGGAGTGACATGTGGAAACAAATGCTAGTGGAGGCAATTACTCCCAGTAGTTAATCAAATCATATCTGGAGTTTAGGCCTTCCGGATGTCTCGTCCTGAGTCTAAACATCCAAAAGGCCTCCCTCTTTGCCAGCAGTTTCTCGATGTCACCCCCCCATTTGGGTAATTTTACCCTTTCTATAGCACACCATCGCAGTGTGTGGATTGCTCCTCGATGTTTATTCTTAAAATGCCACACTAGAGGGGTGTTGGAATTTCCTCTTGCGATAGTTGATAAATGTTCCCTAATTCGGTATTTTATATCTCTAGAGGTGAGACCTATGTACTGCATCCCACATTCATGGCAGTACAATAGATAAATGACCTCTGTTGACATGCAATTTAAACATGACTTAATCTTGAAAGATTCACCTGTTACATGTGATGTGAACATCTTAGTTTTTGTAAGATGTTCACAAGGTTTACATTTATTGTGACCGCATGGATACATGCCCATGCTTGTCACCCAAGAGGAAGGTCTCACAGATTCTGTCTTGAGAAGTGTAGGCGATAATAGTGACCCCAAGGTCGGACATTTTTTAGAGCTACATCTTACTACATCTTACCTCAGTCTTGACAAGTTCAATAAGTTTGTCGTCAGCTTCTAGAATGTGAAAATGTTTTTTTACTATTTTCACAATCTCTGGAAATTGTGCACTATAGTTTGTAGTGAAATTTACCCCTTTGTATGGTTCAATTGCACTCTCCTTCTCCTTTAGGAGAGAAGATCTCTGTATTACATCCACCTTTTTTCTAGCCGTTTTAATGACTTTGTTGGAATAGCCTCTTTCTTTTAATCTGTTCTCCAGGTCCATTGCTTCACGGGAGAAGTCACTCCCAAGGGTGCAGTTTCTTTTGAGGCAAATAAATTCTCCTTTGGCAACTGCTCCAACTGTATGCTTGGGGTGACAACTTCTACCGTGAAGCAAGGAATTACCAGATATAGGCTTTCTATAGATCTTAGTGATTACTGATTCACCACTGATACCTCTAAGGGTAACATCTAAATAGTTAATTTCATCATGTTTAATCTCAAAAGTGAACCTCAGACCCACTTGGTTTTGGTTGAGCATCCTTACAAAAATATCCACATCCTCTACCTTCCCCCTCCATATAAAGAGGAGGTCATCGATGTACCTGCCGTATAAATGGATATCATTTCTATAGTTATTTCCATCTCCAAAGATGTGGAACTGCTCCCACCAACCTAAAAACAAGTTGGCGTAGGAGGGGGCAAATTTAGCCCCCATAGCAGTTCCACACCTTTGGAGATAGAAAATATCTTGGAATTGGAAGAAATTGGAAGAAATTGTGGGTGAGAAGAAATCGTGTAACTCTTATGATGTATTTTTGAAATTCGTTGGAAAACATAGAGGAGCAATCCACACACTGCGATAGTGTGCTATAGAAAGGTTAAATTACCCAAAAGAGGGAGTGACATCTAGAAACTGCTGGCAAAGAGGGAGGCCTTTTGGATGTTTAGACTCAGGACGAGACTTCCGGAATGCCTAAACTCCAGATATGATTTGATTAACTACTGGGAGTAATTGCCTCCACCAGCATTTGTTTTCACATGTCACTCCCAACAAAGGATATACCAAAACTAAAAAATTAAATTATTGCTTGCATAAAAAGTAGTTCTTCTATAAACTAGGGGTATTTTCTTTCCCTTAGAAATATGTATATAATTATCTGGGCATAGGAACAATGCCTCACAACCTCTTGTTCTTACATTTAATAAATAGATAAATGTATATGTTTCTAGTACTTTCAGAGAATGTTAATAATAGCAATCCTCCAAGATTTCATTCCTTACGTATTATGAGACCAATGAAGGGAATTTGTTACTAGATTTGTGGTCTAGTAAGCAGCCAATAGTATGGTGTTGCCATTCCTATCCCTTGTTATATTGTATGTTCCAGTCTCCTAACCCTACATAGCATTAGTACAGTTATGTATTTTGCTTCTTAGTCCGGTATTTATATTACTGTGAAAATGGTAAAAAAACAATTTTTTGCTGTAGGGAGAAATTTTTCTGAATGAAAATATAACTTTGTTAGACTCCCGTTGACAGTATATATTTTAGGCAGGTGTTAGAGGAGGAGTTTTTGATACCCAATTACCTCACAGGCAGTGCTTTTTAAACAGAGGGTTCTCAGCAAATTAACAGGCTATGACTACGGCTATATGCTGAAATGCGTAAGCCAAATTTTGCTCTTCTCGTTCTAACTATTATGGGTACTGCTGTCCTGTACAACTTTTAATTTTTGGAATAAAGATACAGTTTTATTTATCAGCGGTGGTGTCTTTTCTCACTTTTTGCTATTACATTGTCGTTCCACCACGCTGAACAGCTATGTAGAGAAGCCGCGATAGGATTGGATGGTGAGCCCACACCCATCAAGAGACGTCACCTACTTGCCGCACGCCACAGAACCGAAGAAGAGATCTTGGGTGTTTGTTAGCCTGAGTGAGCGGAAGGAATAGGAGCGGAACCGGTTTTCCTAAAAGTCTACAAAATAAGTATACCCGCACACGCTTACCTTGAAGGGAGGATCTGTCTGTAGGGGGGTGTCGGCTATATGTGAAGAAGGTATGTAGATTGGGCCCGCCGAGGCATTACTTCTCTGATGATGCGGATTGACTAGAGTCTAAATCGATTTGAAACGGCTGGTGAGCCACAAGTTGAAATAAGTGAATAGTCACATGCTAAGAGGCCTCTACATATTCCTTGAATGACATTGTCTCTATGATATATATCCATTGTTTGTCAACAGGAAAAGTTGCATATGAACTGTGTTTTGTGCTCTAATATACCTACGATCCTAACTATTAAAGGAAAACTGTCAAGTTTTATATAAGCACACATATTGTGTCTCTATATATTTTTAGTATATACCCTTGCTTTACTACTTGCATTTTGAATCTAATTCTTTGGTGTTACGGCAACACCATAGCAAGGCTATAATTTGCGGCTTCACACAGACATGGACAGCAGTAACCCCAACTTTTTTTCACTTATGCCAGCATCTGACAGGAATGCTAATCCTATGGACTGTGAACTGATTTTCTCTGACGACAAAGGCATATTAACACTCAGCAACTTGTTTGATATGATGGAAAATCTATTATTGAAAGAAACAAGGTTGCAATGGGACTTATGGACCTTAGATAAATACATTCAAGCTAAAATGATACATAGAGGCTTGAGGATTTATAAATGTCCTACTTTTGAGGTGGACATAAGTGACACAGAATTTGTGGATATGTGGAATGATGTTCTTTCAGAATGTGCATCCAGACTAATGTTACTACTTGTTGATTATAAGAAAAATCAGTTAATACATATTAGGGGGGAGATTGATAACATACAAATAGAAATGAACAAAAGGATGAATGATGTTAATTTTCCTAGATTTGATAGGCTCCTAAGGGAGACATTAGCTTCCAATAAAAGAACAGTGATGGAAAATAAACACACAAAATACCTTAGGGACAAGGCTGACTATGATACAAAAACAGTATACGTATGGAATAGGAAACAGAGGGCTAGCTATAGACAGAGGAACAATTATTCCAGTAAGAACAAAAATAAAAATAAAAATAAGAACAAAAACAAACAAGCAAATAAAACAACAGGGAAAGTGGTATCCTTTCCAGATAGTGAACCAGATTTTTCTTCAGAAGATAGGTCATCAGGTAACGATGAGCAACATACAGCTATTGTAGTGATTCTAAAGAATGCCAACACGACACCAGCTATGTAACAGGCAGTAGTGAGACCCAAAGAACAACGACCCCAACCTATTAAGAGTGTTGGAACCAAGTATACCCCTTTAGCCTCTAACTTACAAGGGTCACATGTATCAGATATTGAACAGGTTTTTCCCAAGGACCCGGCTCTATCTGCCATCCCAGAGTCACTACACAAATCACAAGACAGGTACCCGCTGAGGGGACAGAAGGTAGCAAGCAAATACAAATAGGCAATGTGATAAATCTTTCAAAAAAAACTTTAAGTACAGAACAAATAAAGATTTTGAGTTTTGGTCTGACCTTTGCCCCTACTGAAGAATTTGATATTTTCCAAACTATGATAGATGGCAATCGGCTAGTTAGGAACATTACTTTAAAAAAACATTTCTCAGGACAGGGTAACACTAATCAAACAATTTTGGAACCAACTAGCCACAACACTAGTACCCACATAAATAGGATAACTTTTCAAGAGATATGTGATGTTACAGCGTTAGATGAATTAAGAATAGATAACGTATGTGATGAAGGAAGTATTATAAGGGGAACACATATGAAACCCAAATCTAAATTCTACCCTATTCAGTCAAGGGGGGACATCATAGAGACTTTCCATTCTAGAATAGAAAAAGACCTAATTAATCTAAAAATGAAAGGTAACACATCTAAACCCAACATTTCTCACAAATAGAAATTAGCAATTCAATTATTACAGCAGGATAATGACAGAGTCATAAAAAATGCAGACAAGGGTGGCACAATGGTAGTGATGGACAGGTCCATGTATGTAGAAGAGGCATTAAAGTGAAGGTAAAGTTAATGTGTCTGCTCCAAATAAATAAATATATCATTCAAAATAAATAGCATGTTCATTCATCATTTCTTATATTTTACAATTTTACCTTTGATATCTTTTATAATGTGCTCCGATTTTGCTTTGCTCAAATCAACCCGTTTTTTTTTAATTTTTTCTAAACAACGATCACGTTGTTTAGACAGCCAATTGATTCTTTGGCCATTAGATGGCAGCAAAATTGACGTCAGCAGGGGATGCTTAATTGTGCGCATGCGCAACTATTTGCAGTTCCTCCTTGAAAAGCGAGCTCGTCCTCGTGTAGCGCATGTGCATTAAGCGGTTCAGTTGTCTGGCCAAGTTTCAACAGCATCGGATCGCATGCGCTGAGGAGTTCGATGACACCGCGGTTAACACATGCGCAATGGCGACAGATAGTTTTTGGGCACATGCGCGGTGATTAGAGGCTCGATGTGCACGAGCGTAGTTGACACGTATAGAGCGGGTGGGACCGCTCTATACGTCAAAGTATAGCAAACACGGAAATGATGGATGGGAGGAGATTAGGATCGCAAGGATTAGAAAAATAAAGGTAGGTAAATACGGTCAGATTTAAGTTTATTTAAAAAATAAACCTAGCGACTATGTTGTAGGTTGGAAAAGGAATATACCTATCAATTTTTATGGGAAAAACTTTACCTTCACTTTAAGGCAACTAACCAACAATGACAACTATACAGTTTTATCTGGAGATCCAACTAAACAGTTTGCTGAGGAATTTGGTCACCTGTTGGACGATGGTGTGGAGCAGGGGTGTATTGACATAGAAACAGCTCAATACCTGTATGTTGAATATCTTAGAACACCCCTGTTCCACCACCTTCCAAAGGTGCACAAGTCTCTAAATCAAGTACAGGGCCATCTCATTGTTAGTGGAATTGGTTCCATTTTTGAACACCTCTCAGAGTGGTTAGACTCAATATTACATCCTTTTGTTAGGGCCCTACCCTCTTACATAAGGGATAACAAATCTGTGCTTAATGTAATGAAGGAAGTGAAATGGGAGGATAATTATTGTTGGGTCACTGTGGATGCAGTGGCCCTGTACTCCTCAATACCTCATGAGGAAGGTATAAGGGCCATTGAATTTTATTTGAGACACTATTCTGAGTTTTCCAACTAATTTCAAAAATACATCATAAGAGTTACACGATTTCTTCTCACCCACAATTTCTTCCAATTCCAAGATGTTTACTATCTCCAAAGGTGTGGAACTGCTATGGGGGCTACATTTGCCCCCTCCTACGCCAACCTGTTTTTAGGTTGGTGGGAGCAGTTCCACATCTTTGGAGATGGAAATAACTATAGAAATGATATCCATTTATATGGCAGGTACATCGATGACCTCCTCAACCAAAACCAAGTGGGTCTGAGGTTCACTTTTGAGATTAAACATGATGAAATTAACTATTTAGATGTTACCCTTAGAGGTATCAGTGGTGAATCAGTAATCACTAAGATCTATAGAAAGCCTATATCTGGTAATTCCTTGCTTCACGGTAGAAGTTGTCACCCCAAGCATACAGTTGGAGCAGTTGCCAAAGGAGAATTTATTCGCCTCAAAAGAAACTGCACCCTTGGGAGTGACTTCTCCCGTGAAGCAATGGACCTGGAGAACAGATTAAAAGAAAGAGGCTATTCCAACAAAGTCATTAAAACGGCTAGAAAAAAGGTGGATGTAATACAGAGATCTTCTCTCCTAAAGGAGAAGGAGAGTGCAATTGAACCATACAAAGGGGTAAATTTCACTACAAACTATAGTGCACAATTTCCAGAGATTGTGAAAATAGTAAAAAAAACATTTTCACATTCTAGAAGCTGACAACAAACTTATTGATCTTGTCAAGACTGGGGTAAGATGTAGCTCTAAAAAATGTCCGACCTTGGGGTCACTATTATCGCCTACACTTCTCAAGACAGAATCTGTGAGACCTTCCTCTTGGTTGACAAGCATGGGCATGTATCCAATAAATGTAAACCTTGTGAACATCTTACAAAAACTAAGATGTTCATGTCACATGTAACAGGTGAATCTTTCAAGCTTAAGTCATGTTTAAATTGCATGTCAACAGAGGTCATTTATCTATTGTACTGCCACGAATGTGGGATGCAGTACATAGGTCTCACCTCTAGAGATATAAAATCCCGAATTAGGGAACATTTATCAACTATCGCAAGAGGAAATTCCAACACCCCTCTAGTGTGGCATTTAAAAATAAACATTGAGGAGCAACCCACACACTGCGATGGTATGCTATAGAAAGGGTAAAATTACCCAAAAGGGGGGGGGGGGTGACATTGAGAAACTGCTGGCAAAGAGGGAGGCCTTTTGGATGTTTAGACTCAGGATGAGACATCCGGAAGGCCTAAACTCCAGATATGATTTGATTAACTACTGGGAGTAATTGCCTCCACCAGCATTTGTTTTCACATGTCACTCCCAACAAAGGATATACCAAAACTAAAATTATTGCTTGCATAAAAAGTAGTTCTTCTATAAACTAGGGGTATTTTCTTTCCCTTAGAAATATGTATATAATTATCTGGGCATAGGAACAATGCCTCACAACCTCTTGTTCTTACATTTAATAAATAGATGAATGTATATGTTTCTAGTACTTTCAGAGAATGTTAATAATAGCAATCCTCTAAGATTTCATTCCTTACGTATTATGAGACCAATGAAGGGAATTTGTTACTAGATTTGTGGTCTAATAAGCAGCCAATAGTATTGTGTTGCCATTCCTATCCCTTGTTATATTGTATGTTCCAGTCTCCTAACCCTACATAGCATTAGTACAGTTATGTATTTTGCTTCTTAGTCCAGTATTTATATTACTGTGAAAATGGTAAAAAAACGATTTTTTGCTGTAGGGAGAAATTTTTCTGAATGAAAATATAACTTTGTTAGACTCCCGTTGACAGTATATATCTTAGGCAGGTTTTAAACAGTTAGAGGAGGAGTTTTCTATACCCAATTACCTCACAGGCAGTGCTTTTTAAACAGAGGGTTCTCAGCAAATTAACAGGCTATGACTACGGCTATATGCTGAAACGCGTAAGCCAAATTTTGCTCTTCTCGTTCTAACTATTATGGGTACTGCTGTCCTGTACAACTTTTAATTTTTGGAATAAAGATACAGTTTTATTTATCAGCGGTGGTGTCTTTTCTCACTTTTTGCTATTAATATGTTCATATACATATAAATATATATGTATATAATCATATACATATATATTTGAAAATGCTGCCCATCGCTGCGCTACTTACCCCCTTTGCTGTGCGAGGTTCTGATGCTGTCTGTGACTACATCAGAATGAGGCTCCCATAGCTTGCGTTCGCATTGCAATTTACTTGTAATACCAGCGCACACTATTGTGCACTGGTATTTCAAAGTGGAGCACTAATATCCCTTGCTCGCAAGCGAAATTTAGCGCTCCACTTGTAATCTGGCCCATAATTAGCGCCTTTTAGGAGTCAAATTTTTAACAGATATATATAATGAATTTTGCTCTCTATTCCAATTCCAATCCATTTATGATCCCCCTCCCCATTTCATTTTTGAATACTGGAGGCTCTGGAGTTATTTGAAGTCCTGGGGATTTATATATTCTCAACTCAGGTCACCGACAGATTGGGAAAAATGATGGGTGCAGGGTTGTGTTACTCGTGGGATGGACTCTATTTGTCGACCCCCCACCTTTTATAAATCAGCATACATATCTTCCTGGGAAAGAGAATTGGGTTTATTGGCCAAAATTGCTGTTGTTTGCACTAAAGCTGCTCTTTATTGTGTTACACTCATACAGTTATACATTTTGACACAATAGCATCTTGCTTCTTTGCACCTGTTCATAATGTCTCTGCTTAATTCTCCATTATATTGGTGTAATTGTGGGGAGGTAGGGTCCCCTACCCATATTTGGTGGGGGTGCTAACAAGTACGCTCATTTTGGGATGCCATATTTTCGAAAATGCATTGAAATATGAATTCCTGTCCAGAATAACACACAAGTGGATTTATTTCATCTTGAATTGAATCATTTCTAACTTTCAGACTGTCTGTTCTGCGTATATCATTTTATAGCCGCTAAATTGAAGATAGCTAAAAAGTGGGAAAAAAGTGAGTAGACTGGGGTGGAAGGAGACATCCAATATTATGAGCTTTCTAGAACCCATGAAAGAATATGTCTTCTCTACACACAACAAGCTAGATCTTCATTGCTTAATATGGGAATCCTAGAGGGGAATGAAACCCCAAAGCCCTTGAGATATAGCACTCTTGCACACACTGTGGGATTTATACTCCCTCCTCCTTCACCACCCCCCTTTTTTCTCCCTTCTCTTCTTTTGTCCCTTTCCTGCTCTAGCGAATTAGCACTAATTTTATTTTTCTATTTCATTACCGCTTTATCATGGCACAAATGAGAAGTTTAAATTTTCTCCATCTTTTTTCTTTTTTTACTATTACTTTTAGATTTTAATACATCTAGATATATCTGTTTTTTGATATCTTCAAGTGACGAAGAGAAATACATGACTACCAGGGGCGTATTTAGGTTTTGTGCTGCCCTGATTGGAACAGCCAATAGAATGCAAGCTCAATCCTATTGGCTGATTGGATCAGCCAATCGGATTGAACTTCAATCCTATTGGCTGATTGCATCAGCCAATAGGATTTTTCCTACCTTAATTCCGATTGGCTGATAGGATTCTATCAGCCAATCGGAATTCAAGGGACGCCATCTTGGATGACGTCACTTAAAGGACCAGTCATTCAGTCGTCGGCCGTCGGATGAAGAGGATGCTCCGCGTCGGATGTCTTGAAGATGGACCCGCTCCGCTCTGGAAGGATGAAGATAGAAGATGCCGCCTGGATGAAGCCTTCTGCCGGTCTGGATGTCCTCTTCTGGCCGGATAGGATGAAGACTTCGGACCCTCTGGAGGACCACTTGTGCCCGGCTGGGTGAAGACGTCTCAAGGTAGGGTGATCTTCAAGGAGGTAGTGTTAGTTTTTTTTAAGGGGGGATTGGGTGGGTTTTAGAGTAGGGTTGGGTGTGTGGGTTTTAATGTTGGTGGGGGGTATTGTATTTTTTTTTACAGGTGAAAGAGCTGATTACTTTGGGGCAATGCCCCGCAAAAGCCCTTTTAAGGGCTATTTGTAATTTAGTATAGGGTAGGGAATTTTATTATTTTGGAGGGCTTTTTTATTTTATTAGGGGATTAGATTAGGTATAATTAGTTTAAAATTCTTGTAATTCTTTTTTTATTTTCTGTAATTTAGTTTATTTAATTTAATTGTAATTAATTGTAGGTAGTTTAGGTAATTAGTTTAATTATAGTGTAGTGTTAGGTGTAATTGTAACTTAGGTTAGGGTTTATTTTACATGTACTTTTGTACTTATTTTAGCTAGGTAGCTATAAAATACTTAATAACTATTTAATAACTATTCTACCTAGTTAAAATAAATACAAAGTTGTCTGTAAAATAAAAATAAACCCTAAGATGGCTACAATGTAATTATTATTTATATTGTAGCTATCTTAGGGATTATTTTATAGGTAAGTAATTCGTTTTAAATATGATTAATTTATTTAATTGTAGTAATTTAATTTCATTTTATGTAAATTATATTTAAGTTAGGGGGGGGTTAGGGTTAGGGTTACATTTAGATTTAGGGGTTAATAAATTTAATATAGTAGCAGTGACGTTGGGGGCGGCAGATTAGGGGTCAATAAATATAGGTAGGTGTCGGCGATGTTAGGGATGGCAGATTAGGGGTTAATAAAATTTAACTAGTGTTTGCGAGGCGGGAGTGTGGCGGTTTAGGGGTTAATACATTTATTAAAGTGGTGGCGATGTCCGGTTGGCAGATTAGGGGTTAAATAATTTTATTACAGTGTTTGCAATGTGGGGGGCCTCGGTTTAGGGGTTAATAGGTAGTTTATGGGTGTTAGCGTACTTTTTAGCACTTTAGTTAAGAGCTTTATGTTACAGCGTTAGCCCATAAAACTCTTAACTACTGACTTTTATATGCGGTAGGAGTCTGGACAGGAGAGGGTCTACCGCTCACTTTTTCAGGCGATCGTAATACCGGCGTTAGGCAAATCCCATTAAAAAGATAGGATACGCAATTGACTTAAGGGGATTTGCGGTAAGCTAAAATCGCAAAAAAAAGTGAGCGGTAGAGCCTCTCCTGCCTGACTCGTAATACCAGCGGGCGTTAAAAAGCAGCGTTAGGACCCCTTAACGCTGCTTTTTAAGGCTAACGCAAGACTCGTAATCTAGCCGTATGTTTGTAACATTTGTATCATCTTAGTATTGTACTTGTATTATGTACTTCAAACTTCCAGCTAGATTACGAGTTATGTGCACTATAGGGAAATTAATAAATGCAACAAAAGTTGCGTTATTTAACCCCCTATAGCGCAGCCATTACAAGTTTTGAAAAATCCGCCTTGTGCGTGCGATATGGTGCTTTTAAGATCCATACCGCAGAAAAACAAGGGCTGTTTTGATGTGCTCCTGCACGCTTTCCCCATAGACATCAATGTGGAGAGCGGGTCAGAAAAAAAGTCTAACACCTGCGATTGCGGAATAAAAAGCTCCGTAAGGCAGCCTCATTGATGTCTATGGAGAAAAAAAAACTAACCTTAAAACCTAACACCCTAACATAAACCCTGAGTCTAAACAACCCTAATCTGCCGCCCCCGACATCGCCGCCACCTAAATAAAACTATTAACCCCTAATCTGCCGCTCCTGATATCGCCGCCAGTATACTAAAGTTATTAACCCCTATTCCCCGTCACCCCAACATCGCCCACACTATAATAAATCTATTAACCCCTATTCCGCCGCTCCCCGACATCGCAAGAACTAAATAAAGCTATTAACCCCTAAACCTCTAGCCTCCCACATCACTACCACTAAATAAATCTATTAACCCCTAAACCGCCAGCCCCCCACATTGCAAAAATCTAAATTAAACTATTAACCCCTACACCTACCCCTAAGCCTAACCCTAAACCTAACCCTAACCCTAACACCCCCTAACTTTACATAATTAAAATAGAGATAAATTAAAATTACAATTATTACTAATTAATTTAAAACTAAATACATACTTACCTGTGAAATAAAACCTAAGCTAGCTACAATATAACTAATAGTTATATTGTAGCTAGCTTAGGTTTTATTTTTATTTCACAGGTAAGTTTGTATTTATTTTAACTAGGTAGACAAGTTAGTAAAAAATAGTTATTAACTATTTACTAACTACCTAGTTAAAAGAAATACAAACTTACCTTACACTAAAACCTAAAATTACAAAAAATAAAAAAACACTAAAATCACAAAAAATAAAAAAACCTACCATTGCAAAAAAACGAAATTATCCAAAAAAATAAAAATGATTCCTATTCTGAAACCCTTTAGTTTTTTTAATTTGACAGGTAAGTTTTAATTTAATTTAAGTTAGGGTAATTGTAATTTTAATCTAAAATTAGGGGGGGCATTAGGTTTAGGGGTTACTAGTTTAATTTAGTTTATTGCGATGTGGGGGCTTTCGGTTTAGCGGTTAATAGTTTACTTTAGTATATTTTGTTATGGGGGCTTGCGGTTTAGGGGTTTATAGGTTTATTATAGTGGTGGCAGTGTAGGGCTTAATAACTTAAGTATAGTGGGGGCGGACGGCAGATTGGAGTTAATAATATTTAAATAGTGTTTGCGATGCGGGAGGGCGGTGGTTTAGGGGTTAATAACTTTATGATAGTGGTAACGATGTTGGGGAGCGGCATAATAGGGGTTAATAATTATTTTTAGTGGCGGCGATGTCGGGAGCGGCAGATTAGGGGTTCATAATTTTAATATAGTGTTTGTGATTAATAGGTCGTTTATGGGTGTTTAGTGTACTTTGTAGCAGTTTAGTTATGAGTTTTATGTAACAGCTTTGAAGCGTAAAACTCAAAACTACTGCTTTTAGATGGCTTTACGGATCTTGTCGTTTTTAGGCTGTAACGCAGGTTTTTTAGCCTCATCGCAAAACTCGTAATGGCAGTGCTGTGGGATTCCCATGAAAAAAATGTAATTTTTACGTGTGCGGGACTGACGTGCGTTACAGGCTAAAAGGTTTGCGGTACAGCTATATCGACAAGACTTGTAATGGCTGTGGTGCTGAATGCTGAAATGGCCATTTTTTCAGTATTAAAACACAAACACACAACTCGTAATCTAGCTGTTCATTAAAAAAAAAAATCTTTCTTAAATTAGACTAGAATTTTCTCACTAAAAGTTAGGTGCTTATCTCATTTATGCTCTTTGTTTTGGTGTGACTTTCCTCCTTCAAATTTAATTTTCTTTTGATCTAGTGAACATGATCATTGTGTAATAGCATATTATTGTTTTTTACTTTTTTATTATTACTATATTCACTCTTTGGTGCTTTTCTTGATAATATTCAGTTTTTTTTTTAAGCAATTATTGTTCTGCTAGGAAAATAAAATGCAGCAGTATACCATGTCCCGGCATTGCGAAATTACCCACATCAGACCTCTGATGTTGCACCACATTGTCACGTGAGAAGATGGACTTCCACCCAGCCAGTATTTTATTGGCAAGTTCAGGTCAATGTAGATAAATGTAATGTAAATAAAGTAAATAAAAATGGCTTCAGATACTGGTCAGTCTGGTCTTAGACCCCTGCCTTTATCATAATCCCTGCAAAATCTGATAAATGAAATACATAAATTGTCAGTTACAACCAATAGTTAGGAGGGCAAAAACTTGCATTGACCACTCCCAGGAATAAATCAGCTGCTCTTACTATAACCAGCACTACACACATTCTTTTATGGGCACCTACATTTGAAGGAAAATTAATATAGACTAAGTGACATCTCCTCTTGTTTAATAAAAAGAAAAAAAAAGTGCTTTGGCTTAATTCCCCAAATCTGTCATATCACTGCTAATACTTCTTACATGTTTCCACTTCCACCAGGTGGAACTGAATAAAACTTGAATAGAATTAAATTTACATTTATTTCTAGAATGCTATAAAACATGACACATGATAGAATCCAAGTAAAAAAGAAGTTGTGCTAAAAAAAACAGCAAGTAACTTGTGTATGGAGTTACTATTTACTGATAAAATATCTACTAAAAAATCTTACTTTACTAATAAAATTAATGGTCAAATATATCACATATTAAAAAAATACAACGTTAATATTCGACCGGTGGAAATAGTTTAAAATAACACAATGTCAATAAAACAAATAAATGTAAATAAATAAAAAAAAAAAATCTTATTAAGGAAATCACAATGATCATTCCAAGAAACATAAATAGTTCATGATTTGGATATCCTTATAATTCAATAGGTTGTTGGTCTGCATTCAACGATGCTTTGGGTGTTCTCTTACCCCAGAGATATCAGATATTTCATGAGTTCAACTTATTAAAAAGTTCACGGAACACTGGTGGTAACAAGTCAGTCCGTACCTTTAATCGTGTAGTAGTGGGTCGCTGGTATACTTCACCACTGTACCTTATTTTCAGGATGTGGTAGCACTCAGTTTAAGCGCTGGTATCCTTAGGCAATCATCCCTTTTGCTGTCCCAACTGAATGCAGCCTTTGAAGTTACTTCTATGTTTGGCCGGTCACATGCACCCAGGTCTCCAATCAGGAGCGGGCTTTTTGGCATTGTTTTAGAACTAGCAAAAATTGGTTCCTTTTAAATCCGTTATCCAGGAAACGGATATACAGAGCGCTCTGTTTAAACAAGGCAGTGGATTCGCATCTATGCATTTCAGCCTGTCCTAGGCCTTTATCAAGATGAATCCACTGCTCAGAGAAAGTGTCTCTTTATAAAGATTTCCATGGCGGTTTCAAAGGAACAAACTCCTCCTCTCTCCAGGTGTCAATTTCATTAGCATCTACCTGTATTAGCTTTAGACGATCCAGTGTAGTCATAGTTATAGTCCCTCTTTTAGGTAGAGTTTCACCTTATTGACAATTTGATCTCATAGTTCAATGAATGATCATAAATAAACCTAAAAGTAGATCTAAGTAAATATATAAGTAAATAGGAAATTGTAAAATGGTACACACCAAAAGGTATATATATGCTTGCATACATCAAATCGGCAATTTTATTGATTTAGGGTGATTATACATATTTACACATATCTCTACATATGTCTGCATATGCGCATATCTATCGCTTTTTATTTGCATTTATGTACGCACAATAGCAGTAGTGTATATTCCCAAATATAAGTAAATATATATATCCATTCTCTATCTTCTACAACACACATAGGGCTCCATGTACTAAAGCGTCAATTTGCTCGCCGAAAGCAGGTCTGTTCGACTCGCTAAAACTCGCAGGTAGAGAGACGCTGCCCGCTCGCCATATGTACTCAAAAACAGTGTAAAAATGGTTGCGTCTAATCCGCATTGAGCGAAGGCGAATGATTCATACATCTGATGCCTCGCTATTAGCGAATGTACTATTATTTTCTTACAACTTGTCAGTCATGTTTGTCCCACATGACTGTAAGGTGTCAGAAACATCACATTTGTCACAAGAAGTTATTTCAGCACTATAGTCCACTTTATCTATTTTTTCAAAACGAAAATTTACTGAACCTGAAGCGTTTCAAGCTTATATATTTATTTGTAATAAATTAAGTATGGCAACTTCATGATCTGATTCACAGACAACTAAAGCCAAGAATCCACACTTCTCACACCAGCAGAACCTGGTTCTTGTTGATATGGTACAATAAAATTAAGACTTTATCGATTGCCACTTTTCTGTGGTAGATGGTGTGAAAAAGCCCCCCTAAATACCGGGATATGACTGAAACCTGTCAGGCTTTTCCTTTAACAACAAACTATGTTTTTAAATAAATTTTACTTACACATAATATTTAAATGTGGTAAATTTAATAAACAATAGGCAATTACAATAAGAGTAAGAGAAGCGTCTGATATACAAGGCTCTATTCGTCTAACCTGTCTTCACTATGAACTAATGCCTGTGGGTGGGTGCATGCGAAGAAAGCTGAAGTCTGTCTATTACCTGTTGGTGTTATGTGTCCTTCCTATCTGTCTGTTCTTTCCACAGCATATTTAAAGCAATATAGACCCACTTTGAAGATTGTCTTAGCCAATCAAATGCTTAAATGTCAGTTGATAAATGCTTAAATGTCCAGTTGATAAATCCCAGCAAAAGTAGCCAGCTACCTGTAGGGGTCACCGTTGTCCAAGAAATGACATTTGACAGGACTCCAGGGCATAAGCTGTTAACCTCCTTTGATGTTGGACAACACACTTAGCAGAACTCCAGGGCGTACACTGTTTGATGTTGGACAATGCTGTTTATGATCCTTTGAAGTTCCAGGAATGATATGCAGTGACCCACCCAAGGACTCCATAAGCCTTTATCTCTGTGGTGACTGTGATAAGGACATTATTTGAAGTTCTGTTCAGAGATACCATCTGTTGTATTCCAGTCTAGTACATATTTGCAATGAGATACCACTCTTGAGAAACAGGTTTCATCCTTTGAAACTTTGTTCAGAGATATCCATCTCCAATTAGTTTAATTTGTCCCTAGAAACTGGTTTAGATATTAAGTCTGAATTCAACAAGAAATTGTAATCCAAATTATACTTATTACAGATGGTAGACAAACATATTCTGGGAATATATGCATGAGTGCATCAATAACTTTTATTAGATGTTGCGAAAAAATTTGCCTTCCTCCCCTGATTTGCAGCAGACAAAGAATATATAGCTGAAGAAGTGTCTCCATGGCTAGCAGGATCAACAGTGACTAAAGATTACAGTCTGAAAACTAAGAAGAATCTTAACACAGAGGTGTAGATATCTTCTGGAAGTATGCACTTGTAAGCACTCTTAGCCTAGACTGTAAGGCAGTTTCTGGTTAGAACAAAATAAAATATAACTTTTATTGTTTATTTACTTAAAATAAGGGTAACACACACACGTTAAAATCGACACTAGCACTGATATGTTGTCTAACTCTATTTGTACAATATAGGGAGGACTGTGTAATTCCGCCTCGGGTAATTGAATATACGTCCTCTATATGGTATTATTTCTGCTATACTGTAATGGTATATCCAAATAGTGTATATATGTAACATATTTGGTGAATGGTCCCCTATATAGGGTTGTTTGGATATCCAAAATGCACTGTAAAGTGTTTGAAAATGCCAGTAGCTCTTCTACTCAGTCCCTATGTAAAATATGCAAATATTTGGCTGCACTAGGGTCTGGTTATGTACCACCTGTTTTATATGCTAATTGCTGCTATTAGTAACACTATCGTTGGTAAATCACAAGGCTTAAGTAATGCTGAGATATAATCCAACAGTATCTTGATAGATTTATATTGTTTATACTAGAATTGTGGACTGTTAGTTTCAGCGTTACAATGTTGCTATATATTATCTGTACGGTGCTATATATCAGACCTGGTTAATCACCGTCTAGGTATAGTGCATAATATATCAATAAAGAAAGTATATCCCTTTGTACTTTCGCTCTTCAATATGGCTCACTTCAGGTTGTTCTCTATTTGACTACCTCTCTGTGTATTTTTAGTAGCCTTTAGAATGCTGAGATATATATTCTCACAGATGTGCTCACTTCATATATCTACGTGGGTAATCAAGATTTAAATCATTTGTATTGGTCCATTCTATATTATATGCACCCAATTGCACATTATCTTTTTTCAAAAACAACACTGATATTTTGTTGCCGATATGATTTACAGATATATTCTGTTTGTTTGCAAAACACGCTACTCAAATAGTTACTAAAGTCTCCGTTTCTTATAGGTTACAGTTTTATCCCAGTCTTACTCTGTAATAACTTGCTATATAGCTGTTGAGAGCAGCATGTATTTCATCATATTTTTACATATAATAGGCGGATGTCAGTATAATAAATATATACACAAACTACGGCTAAGTCTGGCACAACCCAGACTATTCAACGTATTTAACTAAGTATAGCAGATAAACTAAGTATAGCAGATAAATATCTGCTATACTTAGTTAAATACGTTGAATAGTCTGGGTTGTGCCAGACTTAGCCGTAGTTTGTGTATATATTTATTATACTGACATCCGCCTATTATATGTAAAAATATGATGAAATACATGCTGCTCTCAACAGCTATATAGAAAGTTATTACAGAGTAAGACTGGGATAAAACTGTAACCTATAAGAAACGGAGACTTTAGTAACTATTTGAGTAGCGTGTTTTGCAAACAAACAGAATATATCTGTAAATCATATCGGCAACAAAATATCAGTGTTGTTTTTGAAAAAAGATAATGTGCAATTGGGTGCATATAATATAGAATGGACCAATACAAATGATTTAAATCTTGATTACCCACGTAGATATATGAAGTGAGCACATCTGTGAGAATATATATCTCAGCATTCTAAAGGCTACTAAAAATACACAGAGAGGTAGTCAAATAGAGAACAACCTGAAGTGAGCCATATTGAAGAGCGAAAGTACAAAGGGATATACTTTCTTTATTGATATATTATGCACTATACCTAGACGGTGATTAACCAGGTCTGATATATAGCACCGTACAGATAATATATAGCAACATTGTAACGCTGAAACTAACAGTCCACAATTCTAGTATAAACAATATAAATCTATCAAGATACTGTTGGATTATATCTCAGCATTACTTAAGCCTTGTGATTTACCAACGATAGTGTTACTAATAGCAGCAATTAGCATATAAAACAGGTGGTACATAACCAGACCCTAGTGCAGCCAAATATTTGCATATTTTACATAGGGACTGAGTAGAAGAGCTACTGGCGTTTTCAAACACTTTACAGTGCATTTTGGATATCCAAACAACCCTATATAGGGGACCATTCACCAAATATGTTACATATATACACTATTTGGATATACCATTACAGTATAGCAGAAATAATACCATATAGAGGACGTATATTCAATTACCCGAGGCGGAATTACACAGTCCTCCCTATATTGTACAAATAGAGTTAGACAAAATATCAGTGCTAGTGTCGATTTTAACGTGTGTGTGTTACCCTTATTTTAAGTAAATAAACAATAAAAGTTATATTTTATTTTGTTCTAACCAGAAACTGCCTTACAGTCTAGGCTAAGAGTGCTTACAAGTGCATACTTCCAGAAGATATCTACACCTCTGTGTTAAGATTCTTCTTAGTTTTCAGTAATTATAATATTTATGCATTAGCACCATTCCCTATACATTTATGACTTTAACAAACAATAAACATAAAGTTTGCTAATAAACTATAATAGGGAAAAAGCCCTAGTGGTGCCATTGTTCTTGTGTAGTAACTAAAGATTACAGTCTATTGACCTTCTTTTATATGACTTGTAGGCGTATATCTTATAGACCCTATTGTTTATTATTGTGCTTGCCACCTATAAGCTGGCGAGGGATTTTTCACGAGCTAGGTGCGAAAAAAGTAGCGTGCATAGAAATAGATTGATTAGTAATTACTGTTTATTGGGAGATTTATGTAGAGCGAGGATTTATTAGCTACAGAAAAGACTAGAATATAAGAGTTGTGGACAAGTTCACTCGACACTTGTAAATGTCAGTTTTGAAATTAATTCGGGGCATAGTACATACGATGTTCAATCTGCATGCAGAAATGTAGACGGAAAATCTCACAAACACCTCGCAGACAGCTTAGTACATGGAGCCCATAGTTTTCTTATAGTGATTTGTGTAGAAAAAAGGGGTAGGTATATATATCTATATTCATTTAACTACTCGATTGATAGCAATTATTATTTTTCAAAGGTATATATTATTTATTATTTTTTTCCCCTTTCCTTTTCAGTTTTTTATTTTCCTATAACAATGTTTCTTGCTTTAGTATGTTTCTAGCATTCAAATTTTAATATTCTCTAATAAGTAACATGGTGTATGCAATTCATACTCCCTCTCTAATATAAAGTTCAAAAGGATGGAATATCAATATCATTATGCTGGTCTATATATGTGTTTATATGGACTATAATCACCCTAAGTTTATCTACCCATAAGTTTATACAAACCATAGCAACAGTCTTTTTTTGTTAATTATGAATAAATGGGTTGAGGTCCAGTTCCGCATTCAAACCTCCCACGGTGAGGGTACCTAGATCAAAGATTAGGTTGGCTTCCTGGTATAACATTTTTCTTTCATAGTACCCCCCCCTCCAATCTTTTTCATTATGAACCTCTTTGAAGTGTTTTGATAGTAGGTGCCCTTCAAATCCTTTGTTGATGTTATAGAGGTGCTCCCTGATTCTATCTCTCAAACTGCGTTGGGTTTGTCCCAAATAATGTTTGTGACAGGGACATTCAATTAGGTATATAATACCTTTATCTGAACAACTTATTGTATCGTGTATCTCGAATTCCTTTTTATTTGTAGTGGAAATAACTTTCTTTGCCTTACTGCTGAATTCATTTTTTTCCCTATACTGACAGATTATCCTGTTGTTTTCTACAGGATGTATAGAAAGCAGATACTGGAAAAATACACTTGAATAATTTCTGAATACATAGAGCAATGTATGAAGAAAGGAAAATGATACTATATTTGTTATGAAAATAGCAATAACCTGCTTTTTATAGTTGTATTATACAGGACCGGACTGGGAACAAAAATGGGTACAGGCATTTAAAGGCAGAGCAGCCCATCAGTTAGACTTCCATCAGCTAGGTAGCCATAATAGACCAGAACTCTCATTCTGCAGCACCTCTGCTTAACAGCAAGACAGGAAATGTACTTTCTGTTTTTCAAAATAGGCAGACTGTAACAGCTTTTCTATTGTTACCCATATTATGATAGGGTGGGGTCTCTATATAGCAGCAAGGCCCACATAAGAGCCCGGTCCACTGGGCATTTGCCCTGTATGCCCTATGGTCAGTCTAGGCCTGGTATTATATTATACTATGCTCACCATGGAAACCTTTTATATATGATTAGAGATTTTGTAATAAAAACATAAAAAAATTACATAATTTTGAAGTTAGTATTAAAGCAATGTGAAATACAATACTGAAATAATGTTATTATTATTGCAGAATAAGCAACAAACCATTTGTATATGTTAAAAAGTTCCAGAAAACATCCTGTATATATAATTCCAAGTTAATTCCCCACTATCTTTAAAATAAGACAGCGTATGATTACTTATCCGATCCGTGCATCCAAATATTATAAAATTACTGGAAGGTGACTTCAATAAACCCTCCAGAGGCCACTGCTGCTATTTCAAACAAACAGTCCTGGTGACCACTCAGGACCAAATTCAATATCTGTAATAAAATGTGAAAAGCGCACAAGACTGCTCCATATAGTGTAGTATTTATTAAATGGTTGAAATACAGTCTTCCCCTCTAATCACAAAATATGCCCTCAAATAATATGAGGTATATTCCACTCTGACAATTAGTGAAGGTTCACGCTTGACTTCCAAATAGCTGATGATGTTAAAATGTAAATCTGAATGCTAATAACACACATACACTAATTGTCATAATGGAACAGTGTGAAAATGTAATATTGTATATATATTGAAGGTATCAACTAGATAACGCTGTGAAAACTAACACATTTATCAGAATCATTGTTTCCTCAGAGGCTCTAGAATACTAAATACAACACTATATGAAACATTCTTGTCTGTTTTTCACCTTTTATTACAGATAATGGGCTAGATTAAAAGTGGAGAGGTATTTTTCGTTTTCGCTATTTGCGCTAGCCGGGTTGTACTGGTATTACAAGTTGAAAGTAAAGTGTTTTTCTCCAGCTGTAGCCCAACGCGATTGTGTTTTCGCATTACCCCATAGAAGTCAATGGAGAAAAAAAAAGTGGGAAAAAAGCTCACTCTCTTGCGCAAAAACAATGACATATTCTCATTAGCGCTAACCTGACATAATTATGAATATTTCATATTCCAATGTTGTTTAGTATGTTTGTTTGTAATATGTGCATACCCAACTGCATACTACAATATGCGCAAACATGATTGCATACCGTAATATGCACAAAAATTATTGCATACTGTAATATGCGCATATCCGACATAAAAATATGAGAAATATGTATACATTTATGTTAATGTTTTTATATATATATTACTGTAAATAAATTTATACACGGAATCTGTTGGCGCTCTACAAATAACTGATAATAATAATAATATAAATAATAATAATACACATATAAATACATTATTACATATTTATACATATATATATATATATATATATATATCTACTGTATATATATATATATATATATATATATATATATATACTGTGTGTGTATATATATATATATATATATATATATACATACATATGTTTAGACATTTATATGTATGTACAGTATCTCAATGTTAAAGCCCTTTTGCAGCTTTTTTTTTGCTAACAACCGAGATCTCATATCTTTGAGCCCTTATAACTTTTAAATGCAATATTTTTGGGGAATAATTTTTATTAGAAAATGTTATGATGAGTTTAAGTGTACTTTGTAATATATTTTTGATGTGTTTTGTGACACTTTTTACTTTCGTAAAACAGTTAACCACAGCTCTGAGATTGCGGTAAGAATTAGCATAAATTTCCCTTAACTTTTTATATAAGCAGAATAAAAACTGATCGTGGAAACACAATATCGCTCTGCACCTCAGCTGTAATCCAGCCCTATATGTGTGTGTATATATCTATACATCTGCCTATCTATATTTATCTCTTTATCTATATCTATTAGATGTGTGCATTCTGCAGTTTTGTTCACTGCCGAATGCAAAAGTAGGAGTCTATTGTTGGTATTTAGGATTTTTCAGAGCTGAATATCCACTTGTGCAAATGATACACAATAAGATCTGGTTTTGGACAGATCTTAGTGCGTTTTACTTGGACAAGAGGATATTTGGCTTCGAAAAGAGCCGAGTACTGAAAATAGTCTCCTGCTTCTGCATTCGGCAGTGAACAAAAATGCCAAGTACACATATCTACTATTTATCTATCTATCTATCTATCTATCAAGCTATATCTCCATATATATCTCTAAATCTATATATCTGTCTGTCTATCTATCTATCTGTCTATCTATCTATACACACACACACACTAGCCCAATTGTCCAAGATGAGTAAGAAATTGAGTGGATGAGTAACTTTTCCCCCCTCCTATCTTTAGGATTGAATGGGTCAGTAACTTTTCCCTTGTGTACTAGTAACTTTTCTCTCCTGACTAGTAAACTCTATTGATTGGCTACTGTATTTGCACTTTACCCCTGCCCCCCTTTCCTGTTGCATGTCAGCTTGGTTGTCATGGTTGGTAGGAACGGAAGAGCAAGTAAGTTAAAATAAATGTGCTTACTTGATGTATATCTGCAAACAATCATTAGAGCTCAAGCAGAGAGAAATAGCTTTGCATATAAACCTGTGCAGGCCAATGGCAACAAGTGATGTTGGTGTACAACTGAAAATATTCTAATACTTCTTAGAGTAACTGACAAATGAAAAAGAGTTACCAAGCCAAAGTCCAAAAGTGCGTTTAGGATAGGAATAACTAATAGATGAAAGGCTAGTGGACAGGCTTTCCAAAGAAGGGCAAGTAAAACAGCTTCTAGTTGAGTTGCCAGACTTACAAATGGGTTGCTAGAAGAACACATTTGCTGAAGAAAAGACTGTTGAATAAGAAAAGTACAAAATCATGTGAAACGCTTGTGAACTGGAATAGTGTTATTAAATTGTCCCCATGAGAAGTATAGGAGGTGTATTGTGCCAGAACTACACTTGAAAAGCTTCTGATAAATGAAATATGACTGAAAAAGCTTTGAATCTGAAAACTCTAAATACAACCATGCAAGGTTCTTTGCACATGAATCCTGACATAGTGGAACGCAACAACACTTTCTTTATATGCTATTGTGTTGAGTCTCAGTGCAATAACAATAAATGTAGCTTGATTAGAAAACAGTCAAATGGCATATGAAATAGGGTAAATATGCAGTTAAACAAACTACACTCAAAGATTTGATTTCCCCAGACTAATGTTATTTAGCAAGATCCAGTTAAAATGATCAATTTAGAGTTGCAAATGATTTTATTTTCTGGACAGTAATGTGAAATTGAATTTTTAAATAACCAAATAATCCTTTTTAAGACTCCGGAAAATGCTGTAATTAGATGTTACATTTAATTATAATCTTGGAGCTATGAGCAGTTGTCTGTATTGTTCTTCAATGTACAGTATGATATTCAGTTGCAGCAATAGCATGGAATTCTAATACTGACTGTAAAGTTATTAAGATGAAGTGCTGATATTCTACAGCATTCAGAGACATTTTGGGCCTGAATAGAAGAGCAGAAAATGAATTGTGAGACAAAAACAGATCAGTGTGAAAGAAAAACATCAGATAAATAGGATGACTATAGATACTCAGAACATTAAAAGGTAAATGGGTGAAGGACTCGGACTTGCTCTTGGTGAACACTGACAGTTAATTAAGCACCAGGGAGTGTTGTAACCCTCGATCAATGTCACCACTCAGATGTGTTACATTTAAATGATACTGGGGAACAGAAATTTGAATCTAATGATGTCTTCCCATTTGCATTGTGGGCCTTCATTCAATATTAAATAAAGCAGAAGAGAAACTAAAAAATGACCTTTAACAGAAAGATCTTTCAAACTCAGTTTGCTGAGTTTACTTTAGTTTAACTTAATAACTCTAATCTGTCCAAAATTTGAGATTTGTACTATATGTAGATTAATTATTTAACATATTCAGTATTGCTATATTTCTTATATTGGACAATATTTTTATTTAAGCTCTTTATTACTGGGATCATGTCGATGACTTTTGCATATGCACAAACACCACTTGAAGTAAACGTTTAATGCAGGCAGGTTAGCACATGTATGAAAATAAATGATCTGTGCGTGAGCTAAACCCGATGCGCACTAACTTCAGGATATTCTTACCATGCTAAAATCTTCCCACAATAGACTTTAATGAAGCGTGCTTTCAAATAAAGCCCAACACTTATCCCTATTGTGCTAACCCGACAGTGTAAGAAAGACCTACAGACCTTAACCCGAAGGTAATTTTATATTTATATATATATATATATATGATTATTATTAAAAAAAAAAAAAGATTTATCTGTACCTATATATCTATATGAATATATAACGGTATAGATATATACAGATCTATAAAGGAATATGTATTTAAAACTACAAAGAACATTTTCAACTATGTAAGCAACATTGTAATGTAAAATATTTACAGTAAATACACAGTGAAACACTTTATAAAATATTAAAATTGAATACAAATTATTTTTCATGTTTTAAGGTATTTGTGTATAAAAGGCTCCAAAGTGTGTGTGTGTATATATATACAAGAAAAAGTCCGCCTTTAGCTGATAAAAAGCTAAATTTTATTGGATTCCATTAAAAACATACTTGCAGATGATCTCTATCATCAGGAGCCAATCATACCTAAAAGGCTTACGCGTTTCAGGTTACAAGCAGTAATCATAGCCTAACGTTCAGGAAACAGCTGTCTCATTTAAAAGGCAACTTAAAACATGTTTGGCTGAGCAATCTTTAAAAACAAGGCTCCTATAAAACTCGCTGCAATTTATATACAATATTGCAAATCGTAATCTTCATATGTACAGTTTTATAATTGTGTCTAGTACCTGAAAAATGTAAAAAGATTAAATTAGAACTATGGAAAGAATATATTTGACTTGAGAAATATGTTTATATAAAAAAGTCATCCTAGCATATATATTTACAGCAGATTCAATAAAGTGGTATACCATGTAGCAACTATGGCCAAAGTCTTTCACTGCAATGTACAAACCAAATACATATAGAGTTAACACTTACAGGAAAAAAAACAACCAATCGCATATTCTAAAGTGAGCTAACCCAACATGCAAATATTAATATTTAACCTTTTAACGTTCTGCACATAGCAGAATATGTTCTATTTATTTATAAATACATATATCGGATGGTATTTTGGTACAATATATATCTATATGATTATATATAGGTATGGATATATATATATATATATATATAGGAATATCTACTTACAAATACTTATAACATATTCTGCTATGTGCGGAACATTGGAATGTGAAATATTTACAGTAAATACACACGATGGGGCCGATATATCATATTAGGGCGGACATGATCCACTTTAGCGGATCATGTCCACCCTACATCGATAAATGTCGATAGCATACAATGTCAGTATTTATCATTGCACAAGCATTCCTTGTGAAATGCTTGTGCAATACCGCTCCCTGCAGATTCGCTGCCAATCGGCCGCTAGCAGGGGGTGTCAATCAACCTGATCGTATCTGATCAGACTGATTGCTGTCCACCACCACAGCGGTCTTAAAACCACTGCTTCTTAACTTACATTTCCGGTGAGCCTGAAGGCTCGCACGGAAAAAGCTACATCCGCAGCTTAGTAATTCGCCCCTATAACACATATGAATGTTGAATATAAGTGATTTTTCATGTTTTCCTCTACTTGACTGCAAAGGGCTCCAATGTACTTGTGTGTTTTATATTTGTATATATATATATATATATATATATATATATATATATATATACAAAAGTTCACAAGGTATATGCACTCTCACCACCGTCCTGCAACTGCCAGGGTGCTCTGAAGAAGTATAAGCAAAAGGAATAAGATGAAGCACTCACTGGACTTTATATCACTGTTTACAAAATATTTATATTTGTGACAAATAAATATTTTGTACACAGTGATTTAAAGTCCAGTGAGTGCTTCATCTTATTCCTTTTGCTTATATATATATATGTATATATATATATATATATATATATATATACACATACATATATATATATATATATATATATATATATATATATATATATATATGCTGGTATGTATATATATATATATAGAACCAATAGGGGTACAGGACAAATGGCTACTATAAATGTGTATGTGCCTAACATAAAAATAGTTAGCTCAAACAAGTTTAATAGTGCAGACCCTATGGCCAATTTACCTTTTCAACAAACTATAAGAGACCATATAGACCAGGGGTGTCCAAACTTTCCTCTCCAGAAGGTTTTGGAACTACATTTCCGATGATGCTCAGCCAGCATTTTATCTAGCTGAGCATCATGGGAAATGTAGTTCCAAAACCTCTGGAGAGCAAAGTTTGGACACCCCTGATATAGACCATATAGTTCAACAAACTATAAGAGACAAGGACCAAAAAAATTATTGGCCCAAAACATCCGCCCTGAGGAAGCCCCGTATATCATTTGGCATTGTGGGTGAAACGATCAAGATCGTAGGCATTGGATCACGGACGCACATGTGACCAACCCGGAAGTATGCATGCAGCCAGACCACGCTATAGTCATTTAGCGTGTACAACACAGTTTGGTACAGCAACTCTTCATGGAACACAACTTTAAGGCTTTTTTCTTAGGAGCAAATCAGTGTCTCTGCAGCAACTAGCGGATTCCCACAGTGGACGTTTTCTATCTCAGATAAGTGCATGAATATTATAATGTGACGGAACTTTTCTGCGAATCTACAGAATGTGGAGGGTTAGCCTGGTCTGACTCTAGTCGCTTATCCTGCTGGCTTGCCGCTTTAAATATACTGTCTGCAGTCTTGACACTTCCTATGCCTCACTAATTTGTTTGCAGCTTTGCCACTATTCATTATACTCTGCCTGCTTATGGATGTCTGCAATTTTGTTGCTAAAGGCAATACCGCTATATGTGGAAGGTCATCTCGGTATGACCCTGATTGTATCTTTAGCAATATTCAATACTAACATTCCATCTTATTGCTAACAAATCCATTGCAATAATCCTATTTACACATTTGTATGCATTTCTATGTAACTGCTGTAACTGCTGATATTCGGCTACTATATATGGAAGGTCAACCTGGTGTGACCCACATTCTATCTTTTTGCTAACAAATTTATTGCAAGAATCTTATTTACATATTTGTATGCATTTCTATGTAATTGCTGGCATTCTGTTAATATATGTGTTCCTGAATCTTTTTCAAAGCACCTGTTATTACTTAGATCCCTTTTACTTAACCCGTCCGTTAACTATCCCTTGCACAGTCTTGGGTACCGTGTACAGCCTGGGTGTAGTAATATATTAGGTAGCTCTGAATGGCATTCATGTCATTTTGTAATTAAACATGTGCACATCTCCAGGGTTTTATATGGTCTCATGTATTTGAGCTAATTGTGCAACAATTTTTTATGCGATGATAAAATATACCTATGCATCTATCTATGTAGCCTGTTGCTACTTTTTGGAAACTAAGATATTTCACTATTAAATATATTCTGTTTGTTGTGATTGTGCTGATCAGAGATTTATTTCTTATAAATACATCTCAGAGTTAGATTGTTTACTCTATTTCTACTTTTTAAGAGTGCTTGATTCCCTATCTGTTTTGGGCCAATAATTTTTTTGGTCCTTGTTCTTCTCTTATAGTTTGTTGAAAAGATATATATATATATATATATATACATACATACATACACATATGCATATTTAGACATGTACAGTATATGTATATATGCATCTCTAGGCTAAAGCCCTTTGCCTACCTTTTTTTGTGACCTTATACCATTGAACCCTTATAACTTTTGCGCTATATTTTTGTAGAATATTTTTATTAGATAGTGTGATTATGAGTGTAACTGTACTTTTCAGTGTATTTGTGATATGTTTTGTGATACTTTTTGTTTTGCAAGTTAGTTAACCAAAGCTCCGAGGACAAGCTATCCCGACACGTGTTAACTTTTGTGCTTAAGCGATTGCATTTACTTTCAACTTGTAATACCAGTGCTATATACGACATGCACATACAGCAACATTAACAATAAACCAGATACCGCTCGCACATAACTGTTAATTCGCCACTTGTGATCTGGTCTTTAGTGTTTAATGTCCCTTTAATGGTTACATTTGGGATAGTAGGACTATAGGTTCTACTAATACTGTTGTAATAGATTAATTTCTTCTTGTTTTTATAAGATAATGTATAATTCTGTTACTTTTGTTTAAATGTTTATTGAGCCTCCTGGCCACCTTGAATTATATCCCCAGAAAGGACCTTATTATGAGTGTCAGGTTAACAGTTACGCACAAGCTATAAGGGGTTTATCGTGGTTGTTTGAGCTCTGTGTTTTTTCTGCTCATATTACAATTTGAAAGTAAACGTGATCACTTGAGCGCAATCGCAATTTAAGCTAGAATGATCACTGCATCGTCAGAGCTCTGGTTATCTGTTTCACAAAACAAAAAAAGTTAAAACTTGAGCAAAAGCATAAAATAGCGCTACACTTGTAATCTGGCTCAGAATGAGCAATTTCACATGGGGAATAGATTGTTTAGGATATGATTTGTGAAGGAATTATATTTGTATTTGTAGTAACCAAGTGGGCAACAACAGTTTAAACTGACAAAAAAGTGAAGAAATGGGGCTATTTGTTTGTAAAGTAGCAATGAACTTGGGAAAACACAGAAGTGTTTTTAAAATATGATTTAGGAATACAATTAAAGTTGTTGATTATGTCTCTTTTTTGCTTTTACAGCACTCAGGTTGCTTTTTATAGCATTATAAAATAAATGGTACCTGCTGCTATGATTAAAGACGAATCATAAGACAGCTTAGGGAAATGTGTGATAGCTCAAAATGTTCCAAAATTGCTTTCTATTTATGTTCTTTTTCTTCTTCTGGGAAACAGAGATCAACTGGATGTCCAAGTGAGCAGGAATCTTGCTGATGTCACATGAATTATGCTTTATTGTTTGCTCACCTTTGCTTGTTTTAACTCCCCATTGACATCCACATAACCGTGTTAATGATCATTAGCAGAGTTATCTTGCACAGTCATATGTTTCCTATTACTTTTATGACAGTTAATAAGTTACAGTAAAAATATAAAAATCTTTCTACAGCAGAACGGGGAGCTTTAATGATACAGTGCAGGGTAATGATATACAGATATATTGTTAGTGATAATGTGCTGTTGTCAATAGGGCAATGAGTGTTGCTGTTCTTTTCATATGTGAGGTCAACAGGGACATCAGCAATAGAATTATATGGATCAGTGGTACTATTTTAATTTCACATGTTTATTTTGACCGTACAATTTAAAATAAGATGCACCCACCCACATACAATAGTCAAACATCAATGTCTAGATATACAATAAAGAAAAATAATTTAAAAAACAGAAATAATAAAGTTAATATTTACAGTTGAAGTAATCAGCGCCATCCTGAAATCAGAAGGGGGGATCAGTACTTCAGCAGCTAGAGAAAAGACTACAATATAAACTTTGTGGTTTGACAAAAGAGACGAGAATAGTGTAGCAATGTCATATGAAGAGGGTTATTTATTAAAGCATATTTACATAATGCAAAGAAAGAACAAAAGGTCAGTAGCTTCTTCTATAGCAAGTCACCACCTAAAAGCAGCCTCTTTTAGCCCAATTGTGCTTTTCACAGTGGAGAACTTTCCTGAAGGAATGACAAAAAAATATTGTCTGGGGTACCCATGTTCCTTATTTAGAGGAGGAGTGCCTGGTATTTTGGGGTGGACCAAAAAGAGGCGGCTCCCAGGTGGTGGCCCACGGAGGAAAAAGCTACTGAGAATGTTGTTCATTCCTGGTTGAGTGCTTCTCTTTCAGTGAAGTTTTATCAAAGCAGACATCAGATACAGGCCCCGATATTCAAAGCATCAACAGACCAACATGGAACTGCCTTTCTGGCCTCGTTGGTCGTGCAGTCCGTCGGTCTGTTGATATATTCAAATAAAAGGGGTGGACCTGTGAAGTGCCAGTGAGTGTAAATGTGTCTCCCCTAGGATATAATTGGGAGTGCTACGTTGGCACTTTCTGAGGGCAGGAGGGGGCATATTCCAAGTGTTCCTGCACAGTGCAGGCATAGTTTCTGTGTTGGAACACTTCAAATAATGCCTGTGTGATCTTACTATAACTATAACTACACTACACTGTCAAGTCTCGCTGCTGAAAAGGTAGCAAAATGAAAATGGCTGACACCCTACTCGTAACCTGTACTTCAGAGTTTGGAATATATCACACTGCTGGCGATGTATCACAATCAAATTACAGGTTACTCCCCCAGAAAAGCCTTGTTAACTCCAACAGAACGACAACACCTATGTCATGCTCTAGCTATACTCCCCCTGGAATGCCCAGCTAACTCCATCGCTGACACATACGTAATGTCTGCCCTATACTCCCCCTGGAAGCCAAGCTAACTTCCACAGAATGCCTACACCTACATAATGTCTGCAATCTACCTATTATAACTATAGGAGTTATCTCGCTACATTTATATCCAATGTTAACATGATATGCATTGTCATGTATAATGCATTTTATTTTAACCCCTTGAGTGCTAACGACGGCTCTGAGCCGTCACAGAGTTTCCCATTCTGGTGCTAACGACGACTCAGAGCCGTCGCTAGCACTCTCCCACATTGAGGGAGATCTGGGGGCTCCCACCTGCTCCTACCCCAGCGATCGTGCCTATGAAGTGACAGGCATCGCCGGGGCTTCACGTTTTGCATGGTGACATCACGCGCAATGACGTGATGACATCACCGCGCACCTTTATTAACAAGTAACAGTACAAAGTATAGGGAAAGGGGGCATGCTGCTTAGACGCCTGTATCTCAGGCATCTAAGCAGCTACAGACCCCCAAGACCCACCATTGGAAAGGTAATCGCCTAACCTTTCCAATGATGTAAGTCTGAAGTTAAAAAACAAAAAAACAAAAATAAAAATTACAAAAAAAAAAAACTTCAATCACCTTAGCACCCAGGTGGGAAAGTGCTTAGCACTCAAAGGGTTAAGTATTGTATCTCATTTTAAATGTAGTTATTTTTTATTGTTCATGTTTATATTTTAAACATAAATATATAATTTAAATTATATATTTATGCTTAAAATAATAGAAATTGTAATAAAAAAGCTACATTTTAAATTGCATACAATAACTAAAGTAATATGCATTATACATGACAATGCATATAATTCTAACATTGGATATAAATGTAATACTAAAATAAATTATTAACCCCTTATGCGCTCTCACCCCCATTGCAACCTACACTATTAACCCCTAATCTGCAATAACCTAAAGACCTAACCACCCCCTAACCTATTAACCCCACACACTGCCACATATCCCTAACGCAATAAGCCCTCTTACCTATTAACCCCTACTCTGCCACAACCCCAACACAATAAACTCTCTAACCTATTAACCCCTAATCTGCCACAACCCCCAACGCAAACTACTCCTACACTACTTCTACCTAACATCTAACCTTCCCCCCTCTCCATAAATTACAAAAAATAACAAACACTAAATTTACAAAAAAAATATTTTTTGTATATTTAGAGTCCTATTTATCAAGCCGTCAACTGCAAATACGCTGGGATTCTGCAGCGTAATTGTGGAGAGCCTGATTCGCCCTATTTATCAAAGCCTACAGACCGGCAAAGTTGAAATCTGTGATGTAACATACGATCCGCCGGTCTTAGTCCGATACAGATCGATGCTTACATCATTAAAGATGTTCCGAATACACATTCGGCACTATCTGACAACTTTTGTAAGTTATCAAACTTCTAACAGCCACTATTCCGGCCTAGCGTACCTGGTTTTCAATCCTCTACCCTGGAGGCCATGGATGCCATAGGAATCAATGGGAGTCTGAAAGCAGTGAAAGCTTATGTTTGATGTTGCCAGATATCCCATTGATTTCTATGCTAGAATAAAAGTAACGTTTACACCTAACACTATAAAATAAGCCCCGAGTCTAAACACCCCTAATCTGCCGCCCCAACATCGCCGCCACCTGCATAATGTTATTAACCCCTACCCCGCCTCTCCCGGACCCCACCGCCACTAAATAAAGTTATTAACCCCTATTCCGCGGCTTCCGGACCCCACCACCACTAAATAAAAGTATTAACCCCTATCTTGCCGCTCCCAGACCCCGCTGCCACTAAATAAAAGTATTATCCCCTATCTCGCCACTCCCGGACCCCATCGCAACTAAATAAATATATTAACCCCTAAACCCCTGGCCTCCCACATCACTACCACTAACTAAACCTATTAACCCCTAAACCTTCAGCTCCCCACATCGCCATAAAATAAATTAACCTATTAACCCCTAAACTTAACAACCCGCTAACTTTACATTAAATATTAACTCATCCCTATCTTATAATAAATTTAAACTTACCTTTAGAAATAAATTAAATTATATTAAACTATTAATTAGCCTACCCTAACTAGTATACTAAAATTACATTAAATTACATTAAACTATATTAAACTATTCATTAATCTACCCTATTATACTAAAATTACATTAAACTAACAATTAAATTAACTATATTACATATTTAAAAACCTAACCCTACTCAAGTTATTTAAATTTACTATTAAAAATTACTAAGTTACAAAAAACTAATAACTAAGTTACACAAAATAAAAACCACTAAATTACACAAAATAAAATATAAATTATCAAATATTTAAACTAATTACACCTAATCTAATAGCCCTGTGCTAAAGTTTTTCTTTTTAAGTTGGGTGGCCCTCATTGAATTTACAAATATTGCTTTTTTTTAATCTCTTTATTTATCGAAATTTAAGTAGGGTTACAAAGGGAGTTAGTTTTGCAGATATCACTTCACTAATGATTTTTTTCAGTTTGTACAATTATTAATTAACTAATAACAGAAACAACATAACTAATAAATAACAAGTAAAATTAACAAAAGTTGACTGACTAAACTGAACAGTGCTTAACACATACCTAAACTTACTCACTCATAAATTCTGGTGGTCCGGCATAGGGAGGAGACACAAGGTCTGCCTTGGAGCTTCTATCTGGAATCTGATGTCAGATCTTTCTTTATGTTTTCCACAACTGTGAGGAGCCGTCATGTGTCACAGGTCACCAATATCCATCTCTCCTTAAGTTGTTCAATCATCAGGTAGGTAGGTGCTATAAAGAAAGGGGGTTAGAAGTTGGGTATGCAACGCTATTGTAGGTATAACAAGTAAGGCTCCCACTTGGTCAGGAAAAACTTAATATCTCCTTGCACATCTGCTTGCTCCATGAACAGCTGAGTAAGGATCAGATGTATGAGATGAGTCAAGTGTGTGGCTTTGGGGCTTGTCCATTGTTTAAGTATCAATTTTCTAGCCAGCAATATATAGATTTTTAAGAAGAGATCATAGGAAGGATGGGAACAGCCAAAAAGGAAAAACGTATGTTGTAATGATAAGGATATTCACATATAGCAAATTTTGAGCAAATAATATTGGCTAGATTAGAAATGACGCTCTAAAGTTATTGCGGTTCCTGATATTAATAACTTACACGTGCTTTACAAGTTGATAGTAGGGGCATTCTTGAGTGCAAACAAAATTTGTGCTCCCTGGGTTAGTATGAGTGAAGACCTTGCGTAAAGTGTAAGTGTAAAAAAACAAAAGGGCACCAAACACAACATAAAGACATTAAAATACAATGTATCCCTTGTTTAACTAAAGAACATTATCTGTCAACATTAGTTACAATAGTACAATCTAGGCCTTCTGCTAGTAATTTTTTAAGTAATGTTTGCTTTGAAGATATGCAAAGGTACTAGTTTGAGAAAGGTCAAACTTGAGTTGTAAATCTTGGAGGGAGGACGGTTTGTTAGTATTTGCATCAAACAATTTATCCCCAGTATTTAGATCATATGTATCTCACAGATTAAACATTTTAGTGATCATTACTTGTAAAAAGGAGGGATTGCATAGTAAAGGTAAGTATTTACTGATTCTATGTGACAAACCCTTCCAACTGCATAATTTAGCCCAGGCCTGTAGAGGATCTCTAAAAAAATATTCTCTAATCTGTATTTATCTATAGATATATATATATATATATATATATATATATACTGTAGATAGATAGATATTTTACCGAAAAAAATCAGATAAATAGAATTGTTTATTTAAGAATAAATAGAACATATTCTCCTACGTGATGGACATTGGAATGTGATATATTTATATTTCATGTCTGGTTAGCGCACTTGGTTAAGCGTGATCGGGTTTGCCTGCAAGTATGTATTCTACCCAAAACATGCAAAAAGCTTACTTCTAGCAAAGTTACTACGTGAGTTGGAGCACTCCATTGAGCTCCACTCGTAATCTAGTTGTATGTGTCTGAAATTGGTGAGTGCTGGCTGCATTAGCACAGATAATGGGTTTAGGCAGTACATGTAAGGGTGGGTGCTGGAAGAGGGAATGTACAGACAAGGCTTACTCAGGATTTAAACCCTTTCCCCCAAAAAATCCACCTCTAACAATGCCTGAGCATACATTGCTTTTCTAGCACATAATTCTGCACCCAGAGTATACAACCCCAGTACGTTGTTTCATATAACCCAATAGCGATATTACACTGCTCTTCTAACAAATGTTACTCCAGCCAGTGGCAGACCTAATGAACAAAGGGCCCCTACCTTAAACCTAGATAGATTTTTTTTCATATGGTACAAATGCTGGTAGCCAAAGGAGTATGTCATCTTTATTCAGCCACATAAATCGTCAAGTCTCTATCATACTACATCAGTCTGCAGCTATGACCCATCTACCTCCTTTACCAGATGCTGCTTGACATATTTCTTCTCCTCTTTACACTTTTTGAGCTTCATCATCGTAAAGCAGCCTGAATTGTTGTCACATGACCCCAATGACTTGAGGGTTTGTTGGCTTCTATTCCCATGCCTCCTGCAGTTGTTATTTGAAAATGTTGCCTGTTACAGTCACATGATGCATTAAGCAGTGCATGGAAGCGTGGTGATGTAATTATGTAGAAATTGTTCCATGGCTTATGTTATTGTGTTGCAAGGAGAAACTATATTTCTGAGTAGTTTGATGGTTCGAGTTCTTGTGAGTAATAGAGTTTGTTTAGTGATGTAAATTCCTTGGGGCTGCATAGATGCTCTGGTTGGCCACCTAGCCATTTGGCCCAGTGAGGTGGCAACGCCGGTACTGCCAGTAGTTCCGCCTTGCTATATACCATCTTGCAAGTTATGCAGAAAATAAGTAGGTCTAAAATATCTAACCATACAAGTACTGTTAGGCGTAGCTTAACACAACTTGACAATGTATGCATGTTCCTATCTCTCTTAAAACTCACTCAGCATAACAATTATCTATCTATCTATCTATACTGCATATATATATATATATATATATATATATATATATTATATATAATTCTACAAAGGGTTTTTTTTGGTTAAGCACACCACAAAAAGACTATTTGCAACCTAGCACACACATTGTGGAAGTGCTACCTGGGTGACCAAACAATGGTTAGTTGATAAAAAAAAAAAAAAAAAAAAAAAAGTGTAGGTGCACATTCAACCACTAGAGTCCACATGATTATGGCATATTTAAATATATACTTCAATTTGCTAAATATACTTACACTGTTCAAAATAAGATTGGGGATAAATATCTCACACAATAATATCGACATATATTTGAATTGCAAAGAATATTATCAGAAAACTATGCTTTTAAATAAAAATGGGATCTTAGTCACACAATATGATCATATTCTGCTAAGCCAGTCTACCACTTACAAGGTGTCCCAAAAATCAGACTGGTCCTATGCTAATCAGTATCCACACTGCAGCAAATTATGTCTATGCAGAGTTCATTAGCTATATATATATATATATATGACACAAATTTTAAACTGGAACACACCTGAACTGGGTGGTGTGCATTAACCAAAAGGAGGGTTTGGTCAGCTCCCTAATTAAAATTCTACAAAGGGTTTTTTTTGGTTAAGCACACCACAAAAAGACTATTTGCAACCTAGCACACACATTGTGGAAGTGCTACCTGGGTGACCAAACAATGGTTAGTTGATAAAAAAACAAAAAAGTGTAGGTGCACATTCAACCACTAGAGTCCACATGATTATGGCATATTTAAATATATACTTCAATTTGCTAAATATACTTACACTGTTCAAAATAAGATTGGGGATAAATATCTCACACAATAATATCGACATATATTTGAATTGCAAAGAATATTATCAGAAAACTATGCTTTTAAATAAAAATGGGATCTTAGTCACACAATATGATCATATTCTGCTAAGCCAGTCTACCACTTACAAGGTGTCCCAAAAATCAGACTGGTCCTATGCTAATCAGTATCCACACTGCAGCAAATTATGTCTATGCAGAGTTCATTAGCTATATATATATATATATATATGACACAAATTTTAAACTGGAACACACCTGAACTGGGTGGTGTGCATTAACCAAAAGGAGGGTTTGGTCAGCTCCCTAATTAAAATTCTACAAAGGGTTTTTTTTGGTTAAGCACACCACAAAAAGACTATTTGCAACCTAGCACACACATTGTGGAAGTGCTACCTGGGTGACCAAACAATGGTTAGTTGATAAAAAAACAAAAAAGTGTAGGTGCACATTCAACCACTAGAGTCCACATGATTATGGCATATTTAAATATATACTTCAATTTGCTAAATATACTTACACTGTTCAAAATAAGATTGGGGATAAATATCTCACACAATAATATCGACATATATTTGAATTGCAAAGAATATTATCAGAAAACTATGCTTTTAAATAAAAATGGGATCTTAGTCACACAATATGATCATATTCTGCTAAGCCAGTCTACCACTTACAAGGTGTCCCAAAAATCAGACTGGTCCTATGCTAATCAGTATCCACACTGCAGCAAATTATGTCTATGCAGAGTTCATTAGCTATATATATATATATATATGACACAAATTTTAAACTGGAACACACCTGAACTGGGTGGTGTGCATTAACCAAAAGGAGGGTTTGGTCAGCTCCCTAATTAAAATTCTACAAAGGGTTTTTTTTGGTTAAGCACACCACAAAAAGACTATTTGCAACCTAGCACACACATTGTGGAAGTGCTACCTGGGTGACCAAACAATGGTTAGTTGATAAAAAAACAAAAAAGTGTAGGTGCACATTCAACCACTAGAGTCCACATGATTATGGATTAGGTTTTACAGCGCCTGTATATCCACTATGACAGAAAATATAAATAAAAATAAAAATAAAAGATAAACTGAACAGTTCATGTAAGTCCTTAGGGTGTAGTCAATCAGTGGTGAATCGCCATACATCAGCTGATATAAGATAATAGGTGGTATTCAATACCCTTACCAGATATCAGTATGCCGCACTGGGGGTATGTGTAGATAGTTGGATCTCCTCCTAGCATCTGAATCAGATGGCTATTCCAGTTTCGTTAGCCTCCTGGAGTATGTGGGGATGTACTTCTGGTAGTGAAGATGTCCCACAAGCTTCCTGTGCAGGTATGTGGTTAGCCTCTTGGAGTGCTTCTCTGTCCCGGTATAAACTTTCTCCAGCGTAAGGGTACCCTGCTTTTTATTTCGTAACCAAGATGCGGCCACAGGAGGTGTTCCACGAATCCCACAACACAGCTCAGCACGTGAGCCCACCTTCACCTCTACTTTCAATACAGTGTCCACAAGTCTTAGAATATCCCCTGTTTTTGCAGGTTTTCTTTTAGGGGATATTGGTTCCCAGATGGGGCTGCTAGGGGCAGATTCAGGAGACAGTAGTGCAGTTCCAATCTGATTGGTGTCTCTCTCCTTTTGTAGTGATCCCAGTGTTGCAGAGATGGGTATGATATCAGTCTCTTGGGTTCCTTCCTTATCTCTGAGGGATAGAGTTTCACAAGCTTCAATCCCTATTGCTCCTATATATAACCCCACAGCATTTAAACCTCTCTGCCAGTGGTAGATGAATCTCACTGTGTGCTGGGGTTACTCATCTCATCCAGTATTTGTCTTGTATAGCTGCCTTAAATACCCTACTCCTTCCTGACTAGCACTACATACAGAGCATGGCTTGTGTCTACTCAGTGATCTGAGTGGCCTCATTCTACTTGTACTTATATATATATATATACATTTGGCATCTTGAACCTTCAGCTCCCTCCACAGATTGTCTATGGGATTAAGGTCTGGAGACTGGCTAGGCCACTCCAGGACCTCAATGTGCTTCTTCTTGAGCCACTCCTATGTTGCCTTGGCCATGTGTTTTGGGTCATTGACATGCTGGAATACCCATCCACAACCCATTTTCAATGCCCTGGCTGAGGGTAGGAGGTTTTCACCCAAGAATGGACAGTGCAAGGCCCTGTCCATAGTCCCTTTGATGAGATTAAGTTGTCCTGTCCCCTAAGCAGAAACCCCCCGCAAAGCATGATTGCTTCTACCTCCATGTTTGACTGTGGTGATGGTGCTCTTAGAGTCATAGGCAGCATTCCTCCTCCTCCAAACACAGTGAGTTGAGTTGATGCCAAAGAGCTTGATTTTGGTTTCATCTGACCACAACACTTTCACCCAGTTCTCCTCTGAATCATTCAGGTGTTCATTGGCAAACTTCAGTCGGGCCTGTACATGTGCTTTCTTAAACAGGGGGACCTTGCGGGCGCTGCAGGATTCCAGTCCTTCACGGCGTAGTGTGTTCACAATTGTTTTCTTGGTTACTATAGTCCCAGTTGCCTTGAGGTCATTGACAAGATCCTCCCATCTAGTTCTGGGTAATTCCTCACCGTTCACATGATCATTTAAACTCCATGAGGTAAGGTCTTGCATGGAGCCCAAGACCGAGGGGGATTGACAGTTAGTTTGTGTTTCTTTCATTTGCGAATAATTGCACTAACTGTTGTCACCTTCTCACCAAGATGCTTGGAGATGGTCTTGTAGCCCATTCCAGCCTTGTGTAGGTCTGCAATCTTGTCCCTGACATCCTTGGATAGCTCTTTGGTCTTGGCCATGGTGGCGAGTTTAGAATCTGATTGATTGATTGCTTCTGTAGGCAGGTGTCTTTTATACAGGTAACAAGCTGAGATTAGGAGCACTCCCTTTAAGAGAGTGCTCCTAATCTCAACTCGTTACCTGTATAAAAGACACCTGGGAGCTAGAAATCTTGCTGATTGATAGGGGATCAAATACTTATTTCACTCATTAAAATGCAAATCAATTTATAACTTTTTTGAAATGTATAACTTTTGTTGTTATTATCTCTCTCATTGTTTAAATAAACCTACAATTAAAATTATAGACTGACCATTTCTTTGTCAGTGGGCAAATGTACAAAATCAGCAGGGGGATCAAATATTTTTTCCCCTCACTGTATATATAGGGGTGGAAAAACTATGGTTTACTAGTCAGGGGTTCAAAACTACTAGCCCAGAGTGAAGAATGTACTAGTCCACTCAATGTTAAAGATAGAAAAGAGGCAAATTTCTATGTCGTCTGCTGCAATTTCTAAGTTGTCCGGGACTAGTGGACCACTGGAAATTTCAAGCGCTGTATATATGAGTAAAAATTAGTATACATGCATAGTCCAATATCACATATTTTACATTTACCTAGTTCTCCCATTTATCTTGATTTTTTAGTTCAGACAATCATGGATCTGCAGCATCAACAACACAAAAAATGAGGCTAGCGTTTGCCGCCAGGTTATAATTATTTTCTCACTATGGTGATGACTTCACAGCTCTTAGCATGGTTCATAACTAGGACACATCTCTCAAGATGGATTTACTTCTTACATTCCCATGTGTCATGTGTATACCTGAGAGTATAGTCTTCTTTATCTGAGTTGTTGAATAATGGGGTTATACATATGGTGTTATACATATTTTTCATATTTTTGTTATTGTTAGTTTCTTTCTTTTTCTCAAGCTGTGCAAATATGTTTACAATGAAACATATTGTTCTTTAAAGCATTATGCTAATGTATTTCTCACTCATTGTTATTATTTACCTTTTGACATTGTACAAAGCCTTTAAATATTCTTATGTTTTACTTATGCATAAATCTTACTCTATGAATAGCAGTAGATTTTGTTGAACACGTAAAAAAAAAAATCTTCTGAACAATTATCCTATAATTTATGACACAAACAGAAGGTAAAATGATGCATGTTAATCTATTAGACCCTATTGCTATGTCTGATATGTCCACTGACCTTCCTGACTCTTATTCTGATATCACAGTCCAGTATATCTGTGTCATGGGATATCCTCTTCTGCTCTGAATAAAGTACTGTCTTTCATCCCCTTTTTTTAAAATAGAAAAATATTATGTGTTGGGACAGTCAGAGGGCTGACCTTCATCCTATAACAAAGGGAAGCATGGATTATTATAATTTTTTTATAAGCATAAATCATGTTTTTTATAATGCCAATTTACAATATCTCGTTGATCGTGTCGCTATCTTATTACAGTAATAGAGATTTAAGATAAACCTTATTCTGTACAGTGAGGTTTGGAACCGTTCACGATATTAAAAACCTTATAACTTAATGGTTTCAACTTCATTTTAGAAGATGAAATTAGTTGCAGGTGATTTCTTATAGAAAATAATATCCTGCAATTGTTTTGATTTTAGATGAAAATTTTGATAACTGGAAACAGTGGTATCTATAGCAATGAATGAAATAATAAAATATTAACAGTTAAAAAATATAGGCCTCAATCACAATCTATTGGGAGGAGTGTTATCAGCTGTTTTTTTTGCCCGAAAAGGCTACTTTTTGATTCAGTACAATCACAATACTGTGATTTTGGCCTTGCTCACAATTGCAAATTGGTTTTCATCCGCTCAAAAAAAGCCCACTATGGACCGTAACCTGCTCAATGATCCTAATACATTTTCGTTTCACTTTTCAACCACTTTTCAAGACCATTTTCGACTTATCGAATTCTGCACCTCTAGGCACTTACTCATTTCTAGGAAGGGCTTTTACATTGCGCCTATGTTAAACACTCAGAAATGGCCACAAGAGACTAGAGGTTTGTTAACATACATGGTACTGATTCATTAAAGCTCCATTCATCCCTACTGGAGAGACTGTATATAGTAAACAGGGTAAAAGGAGGGGAGGGAGTCGCCAAAGAAGCAGGAAAAGCGCACTACCACCAATAACAAAGGTAATGGTGCGAACAACAACACTACACACTGCCATCAATAAAAAAAAGCACAAACATGGGGAAAAAAGAAATTACAATAGAATACAATTAAATTAAATAAAAGATTAATTAAAGCAAATCAAAATTAATCTCCAGTGCCTGGTGAGCTAATATGTGGTAGTCCCAATGGATGACATCGCACTAAAGAGCTCAACAGGCATCAGTAACCAATCAAAAGAGAATGTCTAGATGCCATAGTAGCCAATCTGCTACAGGGAAATCAGAAGGATTGATAAGACCCACACTATACAAAACCACACAAAACAAGACAAACATGGAGAAACTAGTACATCCCCTGCTGTCTGTAGGGCAGCAAATAAAAGAGGATGTTTATAGCAGCTTATGTTCTGTTATTTGGTTCTCTTTGTGCCTGTTGGTTGGTGTTTGTAAAAACTTTTCTTTGTTTTTCTTTGTTGCTGTTTGGAAGACAGCAAAGACTTGATGCAATATATGAGGCCTCCTGTCCTGCTGTAAAATTGTGACTTTGTGAACTGATGATGGATTTTAAGTATTAAAAAAAAGGAAAATTAACACTTAGGGGCAGATTTATTATGGCCCGAATGGGGCCGTATACTCCTGTACCGCGAGAGCCTTCAGGCTTGCCAGAAACAGGAGTAAGAAGCAGCTGCTCCTTAACTCGTATGCTGCCTCTGAGGCTGCAGACAGCAATCCGCCGGATCGTATATGATCGGGTTGATTGACACACCCTGCTAGCGGCCAATTGGCCGTGAATCTGCAGGGGGCGGCATAGCATCACCAGAGCTGCTTGTGCAATGTTAAATGCCGACAGCTTATGCTGTCAGCATTTAGCAATGCAGGGCAGACATGATTCACTATAGTGAATCATGTCTGCCCGGGGTAGGATAAATCTACCCCTTAATGTCTACTTTTAATTCAATATTGGTTACTATGTAAACACCACACTAGGTAGGTAGCACACGTTTTGAGCACTATTTGGCAGCAATTTTGCAAGAAAGCTTTTGAGCAATAGATGACAGCAGGGGTTTCACAATGTATAATCATGTTCTTGCAAAACTGCTGCCATATAGTGTTCCAGACTTGATTACTCACCTGAGCCTGCCTACCTTTTTTTCAACAGAAATATACCAAGAGAACAAAGTGAATTTGATAATAGTGGTGAATTGGATTTTTTTTTTTTTAAGAATACACTCTTTCTGGATCATGAAAGATAACTTTTTTATTTCATGCACCTTTAACTCTATTCTAAAAGTATTTTTAGTTGTCTGGCCCTCATTGTATTTGCATTGTATTTTAACTTATATCTTGGTTATTTTAGGCAGATCAATCATTTTTATTAACAGAACAGAAATATAATATAGTCCACCATATGAAGATTAGATTTTTGTATTGTTTTCTGTGGTGTATTTAGTAAATAGCAGCACATGAGTAATTATGTCTTACATATGTCAAACCCAAACTCTATAGTCAAACATTTAGGGGTAGATTTATTAAGCAGTGGCTCGCCGGTAACTGAAGTTAGAAAGCTGCGGTTGTAAGACTGCTGCTCCTTAACTTCTGCACCGCATTTTAGGTGTCGGACTGCAATAATCCCGATCTGATCGGGATAGTTGACACCCACTACTAGTGGCTGATTGTCTGTGAATGTGCAGGGGGTGGCATTGCACAAGCATTTCACCAGAAATGCTTGTGCAATTATAAATGCTGACACCGTAGGCTGTCGGCATTTAGTGATGTCGGGCGGACATGATTAGCTACAGTGAATTGTGTCTGCCCGCCATTTGATAAATCGGCCCCTTAGCATCAGTTCACCTTCCAGATACACCAACATTTAGGATTTTAAATCTAGATTTTTCAATAACAAATAATAATTGAAAAAAATCTTTTGGCAAGCTGCACCATTTTGAAATTTATACAGAAAATGAGTAGGCGTAAAATATCTAACCATACAAATTTTTGATAGTTTTAAAATTACACAAAAGTTCTGATTTTCAAGAGGTTGAAGGATAACACAATTTATCAACTGATGCATGGTGCTACCCATGTGAAACTCATTCAACATAGCAAAATATTTAAAAACAAAAAATAAAATAAACTTTATTATGTTAGCAAAACATCCAGGGCTATATTACAAGTGGAGCAGTATTTTGTGCTCCCACTCGAGTGTAAACACTGATATAAGTAATCTTTTTGCATGTGCACGGTTAGCGCACTTATTACAAGTTGAGAGTAAAAGTTTTGTGCATGAGCAAAATCTTTTATTCGTGTACTCTTGTCAAGTTTGAGCACATAAGTCGACAGGAGTACATTAATTCTTCATGTGCTTTAACCCAATTGAGTTATATTAAGGTGCGTTATCTATTTTTATTAAACATAAAATATTTTAAAATATTAATAATTAATGTAAATTATTATGTAATAAAATATTCTAAAAATATTCTAAAAATAGTCTAAAAACCCCCATAGAATATATATATATAAAATACGTCTATAATAATTATTTATTATTATTAATGTTTTTATCAGTTACATATTTAATCATTCAATAACGTGCCTTAAAAAAACTAATTCTGCATGTGCGCGAACCCGACACCACGTTAGACTTAAAGGGACACTTGTACCCAAATTTTTTCTTTTGTGATACACAGCATGACATTTTAAGCAACTTTCTAATTTTCTCCTATTATCAAGTTTTCTTCATTCTCTTTGAATCTTTATTTGAAATGCAAGAATGTAAGTTTAGATGCCGGCCCATTTTTGGTGAACAACCTGGATTGTTCTTGCTGATTGGTGGATAAATTAATCCACCAATAAAAAAGTGCTGTCCGTTGAACTGAACCAAAAGTTTAGATGCCTTCTTTTTCAACTAAAGATAGCAAGATAACAAAGAAAATTGATAATAGGAGTAAATTAGAAAGTTGCTTAAAATTACATGCTCTATCTGAATCATGAAAGAAAAAATTTGGGTTCAGTGTCCCTTTAAATTGCTAAACCCAAAGTTCGTTATGCATATTTTACATTCCTATGTTCTTCACATATAATGTTTTGTAATTTTTATTAATAAATATATATTTCTACATATAAATTATATACCTATATATCTATAGGAATATATATATATATATATATATATATATACATATAAAAAAAAAATAGAAGAGGATTGCACTCCAAGCTGACGATTTAGAACAATGCCCTGGGTGCAGCAAAACAGCAAATAAACATAAGAAAAAGCGCACTCCAAGGGATCCTTATTTCAATCACTTTTTAATTGTGAACATTTTCGGACGCCTAGCGTCCGTCCTCAAACCAAAAAAGTGTTACATGTTACTTACCCCAGCACAGCTTTAAATACAGTCAAGTGTGCCGCACCGGGTTGTCATAGCAACCATCATAAGCAAAGCTTGTGAGACATGTGACCATGAGCAAGCCAATCATAAGCAAGTAATCGCAAATGTATGCAATCCATTAGCAAAACGAAATAACATAAAAATATGAAAACTAACAAAAAACAAATGTCAAATTGCAAGGAACCCGATTCTGTTATTGGAGTTTCACATAGGCAAGCAAATGTGTCAATAACTGCGGAGCAAAACAAAAGAGAACGGACAATGCTCAAAATCATGTGACCCTCCAACAACCAATCATAAGAGCTCACAAAACTGAATAACCATGGCAACATAAACAAAGCAAATTTGCAGTAGTGGTAAATAAGCGTCCTAACGGCTATAACCATACACAAGATAACCCATATCTACAATAACCAAATCAAGTACTATAAGTACTAATATGCAAAACTGGATCAATAGATGTGTATGCTGTAATGCTGAACTAAAGCATTAGATTAATTAACACCTATATTGGGTGCAGCATTATACATCTAGTGGTGCAGAACATAAGATAGGAACAGTGTCAGCCTTAATATAGGTTTATGTTGCCATGGTTATTCAGTTTTGTGAGCTCTTATGATTGGTTGTTTGAGGGTCACATGATTTTGAGCATTGTCCGTTCTCTTAAGTTTTGCTCCGCAATGTTATTAACACATTTGCTTGCCTATGTGAAACTCCAATAACAGAATCGGGTTCCTTGCAATTTGACATTTGTTTTTTGTTAGTTTTTATATTTTTATGTTATTTTGTTTTGCTAATGGATTGCATACATTTGCGATTACTTGCTTATGATTGGCTTGCTCATGGACACATGTCTCGCAAGCTTTGCTTATGATGGTTGCTATGACAACCCGGTGCAGCACACTTGACTATCTGGCAATTCCAATCTACAATATTGTGCTATGTTTTATTGTTTCATATTTCTATGCCCAATTTATGTTTCTTTATGTATGTTGTTTCACAGGGTTCACTTATTTATTATCTTGGCTGACCGGACCCACGTTGCCCGGGATGATGACGTCACCTGTTGGGGGCGGAGCTACCCGGGAGAGCGTGGATGCCCGGCCAGTTTCACTGTGGTGGCTTGTTGTATTTAAAGGGGTGCTGGGGAAAGTAACATGTAACACTTTTTTGGTCTGAGGACCGACGTTAGGCGTCCGAAAACGTTCACAATTAAAAAGTGATTGAAATAAGGATCCCTTGGAGTGTGCTTTTTCTTATGTTTATATATATATATATATATAGATAGATAGAGAGAGAGAGAGAGAGAGAGAGAGACAGATAGAGGGAGAGAGATAGAAATATCCACCAAGCAAGTGGCAAGGCTGTCACATATTTCGCTATTGAATTTTAAAGAATATTTCAATAAAGATATATTTTTTTATGGAGTGTGGTACTACTATTTTTCTTTCTGAAATTTAAAATAATAATATCTTTTTCCTGTATGTGAAGAACAATGGGATGTGAATGTGAAATATTTACAGTAAATACATAGTAAAACACATCACTAAATATTATTAAAGAATTATTATTTAGACACACACACACATATATATATATATATATATATATATATATTATAGCCCTTTATAGTCAAATACTGTCACACCGATCCCTTGTGCCGCTCTGGCTGTTGCCAGGGACACAGCAGTTGCTGTGAGCATTTGGCGATGATGTCATAGCCGCCCGTCTATTCCCCTCTCAAGCCGGATCCTTTGAATTCCTCCTTGGCACGAATCGGCGCCTATGTAAGTACCTGCATAACTTACATTCACTGCCCGAGTATAGGTGTTACTGTGTGTGATCCTAGGTGCTTTATTTCTTGAATTACTGGACTGCCTTATTATTGCTAAACTCTGCTTGTCTGACTACTCTGCCTGTTTAACCCTTGAATTGCTGGATTGCCTTATTATTGCTGAACTCTTCTGACTACTCTGCCTGTTTAACCCTTGAATTGCCAGATTGCCTTATCATTGCTGAACTCTGCGTGTCTGACTGCTCTGCCAGGTTTACCCCTGAACTGCTAAACTGCTGGATTACCTTTTGCTGCTGACCTCTGCCTGTTCCTGACCATTCTATTGGTTTACCCTTGAACAGCTATTCTGCTGGATTGCCTTTCTGTTGTCGAACTCTGCCTGTCTCTGACCATTCTCTGCCTTAATCTTGCCGTGAAGGACTACACTGTCTACCGTGAGTACTGCTTACATCCTTTCTTACACTCACTTTGTTCTGGGATATTTCCTTATCCTTCCACTTGACGCCAGGATAAGAAGACTACTGGCCAAGTTTGGTCTGATAGAGGAATATACCATAAGTATTACAAATACATGGCCCTATACTACATACCCTTATAAAAAAATTATTAATATTTATATGAATATTTTTTATCAGATTGTGTTATATGAGTTTAACAGTATATTTTAATGTATTTATGTTGTGTTTGGTGCCCTAATCCTTTACACAAGGTCTTCAGTTGTGCTAACCTGATGCACGTTAAATTTTATTGCGCTTCAGCAAACGCATTTAATTTCAACTTGCAATACGCACGAAAATGATCTCACCAGCAATATTCTAATATCACTTGTAATATAGCCCCCAGTGTTTTGCAGTTCCTTATTTGATCCCGGGCTAGAATACGAGTGGAAAGCTATTTAGTGCTCCCACTCAAGTGATAACATTGCAAGATGGAGGCTTTTTGCATGCGACCGCATTAACTTCTTCTCCCATAGACTTCAATGGAGCGTGAAAACTGAAAGAAAACCACCCTTACTCGCACACTAACCCTGTCACGTTTTTTCAAGTGCACTAAACCCGACATGAATTATGAATATTTCACATTCCAATGTTCTTCATCTAGAAGAATACATTCTATTTATTCTTAAATACATATTTCTATATTTATATGATTATTTTTTGGTAAAATATATATCTATATGCAATATTATAATTTACAAAAAAGCACAATAAATAAAAGTGTAACAATATAACACTGTGCATTAAAATTAGTAAGGATTAGATCCGACTATATGGTGAACTAGTCCTGCTATATACCTCTGTGAATGTTCCGTATTGTGCATTTTAATTTTGTAATACATTTTTTTAATTTTTATTCATGCGTAATTTACGCTTACTTACCTGAATGTGAGTGCTTAATATACTGTATGTCTACATCATGAGAGCTCAGTTATAGCTCTGATGCACATGAGTAAGGTTTCTATAGCACTTTAGTAATCAAAGAATTTCCCTACAGAAATTTTCCTTCTTCCTGAGATGAATCAGTTCCTCACAGAATTGATTCCTGGGGAGGCAGTACCTTTAAGACCGGCTTATAACCTGAGAGCTCAGTTATAGCTCTTTTTAATTTGAGTAAGGTCACTACAATCCATTACCTATTTACAGAGTTCCGCTATGTCTTCCTTCTTTCTTTGAGGTTACATTTTGCGGATACTACGTGTCAAAATATATATCTATACCTTTACAGATATGTATAGGAGTATCTATTTAAGAATATTTAGACATACATACAATATATTCCGCTATATGAAGAACATTGGAATGTGAAATATTTATAATTCATACACAGTTAAACACATTATTAAATATTATGATTTTTCATGTTTTCAGGTATTTCAGTGCAAAGGGCTCCAATGTACATGTGTGTGTGTATATATATATATATATATATATATATATATATATACACATACAGGTGACGTCACTTCCAGTACTTCCGTTTTCCCGCTCGGCATGCTACATAGCAGTGGATAATATATTGCCAACAAATAGGCAATTAGTTTTTTATATATATATAGAGAGATTTTATTTTGTACTCGTTTTTAACTTTAACATTATAGTTTTTATTTTATTTATTTATTATTCTTCACGGCAAGCTCTAGAATATTTTGTAAACCCTCTCATACATACTCACTGCTCCAACAGTACAGTGAGTTAAGGGGGGTTTCCTACATCCCTGAAATTAATATCTTCAGCGACAGAGACGTCTTGTCTTTCAAAATTAAAGATATTTCCACCCAGACTAGAGGTTCATTGCTGGAGATTCAACAGAAAACGGATCATTTACCACTTATCACTGTGGTTATTACAGACGAGCAGTTATTATCGCTTATATTCTTTAATAAATGCAGTTTTAACACAGGAAACATTTATTCTATTTTCTCCATATGTGTATGTGGACTATCCCCCTTGGAAGCACTGTTTAAACTCCTTTTCTAGCGATTCCTTATTCTTTCTCACTGAGGTGAAAGTGAGAACCCTCAAACAGCTGCAGCTAGGAGACTCCACATTAACACAATATTATATAGCTCATTTAGGCGCTGTTTCTACTCCTTCTCCATTTAAATATATGTATATATATATATATATATGTATCTATGTTTTTATATTTATTATTATTATCGGTTTTTGTAGAGCGCCAACAGATTCCACAGCACTAATAATGTATTTATATTTATATAACATTCCAATGTTCTTCACTTACAGGAAAATGTCCTTATTTTGTAAATACACATTTTTATATATACGTACTTGTAAATCAATTTCCTATAGACATATAGGTATAGATATGTATTTTACATGAACATTATCATATATATATATATATATATATATATATATATATATATAAATATTATATTTAATAATAAAAAGTACATTATTTTCTATGTGAAGATAAAAGGAATGTAAAATATGTGTGTTGCGCATTGGTAATCATAATGCACGTTATTGAAATCTAAAATCTAAAATCTTTAAAAAAAAAAAAAAATGATTAAGAATGATTTAACATGCTGTAATAAATATAGATATAGTCTATGGATTATTTAGAATATTTTATAGTATGTTTAATAATTTTATTATTTTTTAAAAGAAAATTTTTAGATTGAATAGTTCAATAATGTGTCTTAAGATAACAAAGTTTTCACGTGCGCTGACTCAACCGCGTTAAATCTAAATCAGGAAACCTGATGCAAAATGCATATTTTACATTCTTATGTTTTTCACGTAAAAAAATTATGTAAAATATATATCTACTAGTCCTAAAGCCCGTTCACACGGGCCATTTTTTGCAGTACAGCGGTCCCACCCCTTGCTCTCTTCCTCCCCCTCTCTTTTTCACTCTCTCCCCCTCTCTTTTGCGCTCTCTCTCCCCCTCTCTTTTGCACTCTCTCTCTCCTCCATCTCTTTTGCGCTCTCTCTCCCCCATTTCTTTTGCGCTCTCTCCCCCTCTCTCTCTCCCCTCTCTTTTGCGCTCTCTCGCCCCCCTCTTTTGCTCTCTCTCCCCCTCTCTTTTACGCTCTCTCTCCCCCCTCTTCTGTGCTCTCTCTCTCTCCCCCTCTCTTTTGCGCTCTCTCCCCCTCTCTTTTGCGCTCTCTCCCCCCCTCTCTTTTGCGCTCTCTCTCCCCCCTCTCTTTTGCTCTGTCTCTCCCCCTCTATCTCTCCCACCCCTCTTTCTCCCCCCACCCCTCTTTCTCCCCCCTCTCTCTCCCCCTCTCTATCTCTCTCCCCTCCACTCTATCTCTCTCCCCTTCTCTCTATCTCTCTCCCCTCCTCTCTCTTTCCCCTCTCTTTCTCTCTCTCTCCCCTCTATTGTGCGACCGCACCTGGCCACGCCCCCTTCGTGCCTGGCCACACCCCTTCAGAGCATTCACACCCGGCCACGCCCCTTTCACGTCAACCACGCCCTGCTCACACCCGGCCACGCCCACTTCTGCCGCAGATCAGCTAGGGACTCAAAGGCCAGGTGTGTTTTTCCTTGTGCTGTCTCTACTAGGCATAACAGCTTCGGACAAACACACTTGGCCTTTTATATTATAGGATAGCATAAAGTGAAGAACAATGGAATGTTAAATTTGTACAGTAAATATACAGTAAAACACATTAATACTTAAATACATCTGTACACACATATATACATATGTATACATACACATATTTAGACTTTGTATATGTATGTATGCATATCTATGTTAAAGCCCTTTGAGCCCTTATAGCAGTATTTGTATTGTTTTTATCAAACAGTGTTATTATGATTGTAACTGTACTTTTAAATGTATTTTTGATGTGTTTCATGAAACTTTTTTCTATCGCATCCCAGTTAACCAGAACTCTGAAGTTGTGAAAACCCGATCTGGGATAAATTCAATTGCGTTCAAGCGAACACGTTTACTTTCAACACGCAATGCGCACGCTATATCTGATGTGTGCAAAGAGTTGCAAAATACCCCTTATTGCTTGCGTCGTAGGCTTAGTTGGCCACTCGTAAACTATCCTCATATCAGCCACATATGTAGAAGGGTTAAAGGGTTAGGCTTGTGTAGTCTCAATAGGAAAACACACAATTTTGAGACTTAAATTAGAAGATAAAAGGACAAAAATAATAAATGTATATCATAAAATTGTTTTACTATACATAAATAAGCATTACAATCTAACGGCTAGATTACAAGTTTTGCGTTAAGGTCAAAAAGCAGCGTTATCAGGTTATAACGCTGCTTTTTCACTACCGCTGCTATTACGAGTCTTGCAGGTTTAGGGGCACCACACACTTTCTCCAACATAGGTGTGTCCGGTCCACGGCGTCATCCTTACTTGTGGGATATTCTCCTCCCCAACAGGAAATGGCAAAGAGCCCAGCAAAGCTGGTCATATGATCCCTCCTAGGCTCCGCCTACCCCAGTCATTCTCTTTGCCGTTGCACAGGCAACATCTCCACAGAGATGGCTAAGAGTTTTTTGGTGTTTAAATGTAGTTTTTATTCTTCAATCAAGTGTTTGTTATTTTAAAATAGTGCTGGTATGTACTATTTACTCTGAAACAGAAAAGAGAAGAAGATTTCTGTTTGTGAGAGGAAGATGATTTTAGCAAACGTTACTAAAATCGATTGCTGTTTCCACACAGGACTGTTGAGATGAAGTAACTTCAGTTGGGGGAAGCAGTTGGCAGACTTTTCTGCCTGAGGTATGATGGCCACATTTCTAACACGACTTGGTAATGCTGGAAGGCTGTCATTTTCCCTATGGGGACCGGTAAGCCATTTTCTTAGATTAAGTATAAGAATAAAGGGCTTAAAAAACTGGTAGACATTTTTTCTGGGCTAAAACGATTACTTGCTAAGCATATTTGACAGATTATAGCGCTTTATAGTTATTATAATCTTGGGGATTGTTGTTAAAAAACGGCAGGCACTGTATGGACACCTTTTTCAGATGGGGGCCTTCTCTAGTCATAGGCAGAGCCTCATTTTCGCGCCACTAATGCGCAGTTGTTTTTGGAAGGCAAGGCATGCAGATGCATGTGTGAGGAGCTAAGATCCACTGAAAAAGCTTATAGAAGGCGTCATTTGGTATCGTATTCCCCTCTGGGCTTGGTTGGGTCTCAGCAAAGCAGATTCCTGGGACTGTATGGGGTTAAATGTAAAAACGGCTCCGGTTCCGTTATTTTAAGGGTTAAAGCCTTCAAATTTGGTGTGCAATACTTTTAAGACTTTAAGACACTGTGGTGAAATTTTGGTGAATTTTGAACAATTGCTTCATACTTTTTCGCATATTCAGTAATAAAGTGTGTTCTGTTTAAAATTTGACAGTAACGGTTTTATTTTAAAACGTTTTTTGTGCTTTGTTGACAAGTTTAAGCCTGTTTAACATGTCTGAACCATCAGATAAACGATGTTCTATATGTATGAAAGCCAATGTGTCTCCCCATTTAAATATATGTGATAATTGTGACATGGTGTCCAAACAAAGTAGGGACAATGATGCCACAGATAATAATAGTGCCCAAGATGATTCTTCAGATGAGGGGAGTAAGCATGGTACTGCATCACCCCCTTCTGTGTCTACACCAGTTTTGCCCACACAAGAGGCCCCTAGTACATCTAGTGCGCCAATACTTATTACTATGCAACAATTAACGGCTGTTATGGATAATTCTATTGCAAATATTTTATCTAAAATGCCTACTTATCAAAGAAAGCGCGATTGCTCTGTTTTAAACACTGAAGAGCAAGAGGACGCTGATGATAACGCTTCTGACATACCCTCACACCAATCTGAAGGGGCCAGGAGGGAGGTTTTGTCTGAGGGAGAAATTTCAGATTCAGGGAAAATTTCTCAACAAGCTGAACCTGATGTTGTAACATTTAAATTTAAATTAGAACATCTCCGCGCACTGCTTAAGGAGGTATTATCTACTCTGGATGATTGTGACAATTTGGTCATTCCAGAGAAATTATGTAAGATGGACAAGTTCCTAGAGGTTCCGGTGCCCCCCCGATGTTTTTCCTATACCCAAGCGGGTGGCGGACATAGTAAACAAGGAATGGGAAAGGCCCGGCATACCTTTTGTGCCTCCCCCTATATTTAAGAAATTATTTCCTATAGTCGACCCCAGAAAGGACTTATGGCAGACAGTCCCTAAGGTCGAGGGGGCGGTCTCTACTCTAAACAAACGCACTACTATTCCCATAGAAGATAGTTGTGCTTTTAAAGATCCTATGGATAAAAAATTAGAGGGTTTGCTTAAAAGAATGTTTGTTCAGCAAGGTTACCTTCTTCAACCAATTTCATGCATTGTTCCTGTCACTACGGCAGCGTGTTTCTGGTTCGAAGAACTAGAAAAGTCGCTCGATAAGGAATCTTCGTATGAGGAGATTATGGACAGAGTTCATGCACTTAAATTGGCTAACTCTTTTATTCTAGATGCCGCTTTGCAATTAGCGAGATTAGCGGCGAAAAATTCAGGGTTTGCTATCGTGGCGCGCAGAGCGCTCTGGCTAAAGTCTTGGTCAGCGGATGTGTCTTCCAAGACAAAATTGCTTAACATCCCTTTCAAGGGCAAAACACTGTTTGGTCCTGATTTGAAAGAGATTATTTCAGACATCACCGGAGGAAAGGGCCACGCCCTTCCTCAGGATAGGTCTTTTAAGGCTAGAAATAAGCCTAATTTTCGTCCCTTTCGCAGAAACGGACCAGCCTCTACTTCTACATCCTCTAAGCAAGAGGGTAATACTTCTCAACCCAAACCAGCCTGGAGACCGATGCAAGGCTGGAACAAGGGTAAGCAGGCCAAGAAGCCTGCCACTGCTACCAAAACAGCATGAAGGGATGGCCCCCGATTCGGGACCGGATCTGGTGGGGGGCAGACTTTCTCTCTTTGCTCAGGCCTGGGCAAGAGATGTTCAGGATCCTTGGGCACTAGATATAGTTTCTCAAGGTTATCTCCTGGAATTCAAGGAACTACCCCCAAGGGGAAGGTTCCACAGGTCTCAATTATCTTCAAACCAAATAAAAAGACAGGCATTCTTACATTGTGTAGAAGACCTGTTAAGGATGGGAGTAATTCATCCAGTTCCAATAAGAGAACAAGGGATGGGATTTTACTCCAACCTGTTCATAGTTCCCAAAAAAGAGGGAACGTTCAGACCAATTCTAGATCTCAAGATCCTAAAACAAATTTCTCAGGGTTCCATCATTCAAAATGGAAACCATTCGAACGATCCTTCCTACCATCCAGGAAGGTCAATTTATGACCACGGTGGATTTAAAGGATGCGTACCTCCATATTCCTATCCACAAGGAACATTATCAGTTCCTAAGGTTCGCTTTTCTGGACAAGCATTACCAGTTTGTGGCACTTCCATTTGGATTAGCCACTGCTCCGAGAATTTTCACAAAGGTACTAGGGTCCCTTCTAGCGGTTCTAAGACCAAGGGGCATTGCAGTAGTACCGTACTTGGACGACATCCTGATTCAAGCGTCGTCTCTGTCAAAAGCAAAGGCTCATACGGACATCGTCCTAGCCTTTCTCAGATCTCACGGATGGAAAGTAAACATAGAAAAAAGTTCTCTTTCCCCGTCAACAAGAGTTCCCTTCTTGGGAACAATAATAGACTCCTTAGAAATGAGAATTTTTCTGACAGAGGTCAGAAAATCAAAACTTCTAAGCTCTTGTCAAGTTCTTCATTCTGTTCTTCGTCCTTCCATAGCGCAGTGCATGGAAGTAATAGGATTGATGGTTGCAGCAATGGACATAGTTCCTTTTGCACGAATTCATCTAAGACCATTACAACTGTGCATGCTCAGACAGTGGAATGGGGATTATACAGACTTGTCTCCGACGATTCAAGTAGATCAAAGGACCAGAGATTCACTCCGTTGGTGGCTAATCCTGGACAACCTGTCACAGGGAATGAGCTTCCGCAGACCAGAGTGGGTCATTGTCACGACCGACGCCAGTCTGGTGGGCTGGGGCGCGGTCTGGGAACCCCTGAAAGCTCAGGGTCTATGGTCTCGGGAAGAATCTCTTCTCCCGATAAACATTCTGGAACTGAGAGCGATATTCAATGCTCTCAAAGCCTGGCCTCATCTAGCAAAGGCCAAATTCATAAGGTTTCAATCAGACAACATGACGACAGTTGCATATATCAACCATCAGGAGGGAACAAGGAGTTCCCTGGCGATGGAGGAAGTGACCAAGATAATTCAATGGGCGGAGGATCACTCCTGCCACTTGTCTGCAATCCACATCCCAGGGGTGGAAAATTGGGAAGCGGATTTTCTGAGTCGTCAGACATTCCATCCGGGGGAGTGGGAACTCCACCCGGAAATCTTTGCCCAAATAACTCAATTAAGGGGCATTCCAGACATGGATCTGATGGCGTCTCGTCAGAACTTCAAGGTTCCTTGTTACGGGTCCAGATCCAGGGATCCCAAGGCGACTCTAGTAGATGCACTAGTAGCACCTTGGACCTTCAACCTAGCTTATGTTTTCCCACCGTTTCCTCTCATTCCCAGACTGGTAGCCAGGATCAACCAGGAGAGGGCTTCGGTGATCTTGATAGCTCCTGCGTGGCCACGCAGGACTTGGTATGCAGACCTGGTGAACATGTCATCGGCTCCACCATGGAAGCTACCTTTGAGACAGGACCTTCTTGTTCAAGGTCCATTCGAACATCCGAATCTGGTTTCTCTCCAACTGACTGCTTGGAGATTGAACGCTTGATTTTATCAAAGCGTGGGTTTTCAGATTCTGTAATAGATACTCTGATTCAGGCTAGAAAGCCTGTAACTAGAAAAATTTACCATAAGATATGGAAAAAATATATCTATTGGTGTGAATCTAAAGGATTCCCATGGAACAAGATAAAAATTCCTAGGATTTTATCCTTTCTACAAGAGGGTTTGGAGAAGGGATTATCTGCAAGTTCTCTGAAGGGACAGATTTCTGCGTTATCTGTTTTACTTCACAAAAGGCTGGCAGCTGTGCCAGACGTTCAAGCGTTTGTTCAGGCTCTGGTTAGAATCAAGCCTGTTTACAGACCTTTGACTCCTCCCTGGAGTCTTAATCTAGTTCTTTCAGTTCTTCAAGGGGTTCCGTTTGAACCCTTACATTCCGTAGATATTAAGTTATTATCTTGGAAAGTTTTGTTTTTGGTTGCAATTTCTTCTGCTAGAAGAGTTTCTGAGTTATCTGCTCTGCAGTGTTCTCCGCCCTATCTGGTGTTCCATGCAGATAAGGTGGTTTTGCGTACTAAGCCTGGTTTTTCTTCCGAAAGTTGTTTCCAACAAGAATATTAACCAGGAGATAGTTGTACCTTCTTTGTGCCCGAATCCAGTTTCAAAGAAGGAACGTTTGTTACACAATTTGGACGTAGTCCGTGCTCTAAAATTCTATTTAGAGGCCACTAAAGATTTCAGACAAACTTCTTCTTTGTTTGTTGTTTATTCTGGTAAAAGGAGAGGTCAAAAAGCAACTTCTACCTCTCTTTCTTTTTGGCTTAAAAGCATTATCCGTTTGGCTTATGAGACTGCCGGACGGCAGCCTCCTGAAAGAATCACAGCTCACTCCACTAGGGCTGTGGCTTCCACATGGGCCTTCAAGAACGAGGCTTCTGTTGACCAGATATGTAAGGCAGCGACTTGGTCTTCACTGCACACTTTTGCCAAATTTTACAAATTTGATACTTTTGCTTCTTCAGAGGCTATTTTTGGGAGAAAGGTTTTGCAAGCCGTGGTGCCTTCCATTTAGGTGACCTGATTTGCTCCCTCCCTTCATCCGTGTCCTAAAGCTTTGGTATTGGTTCCCACAAGTAAGGATGACGCCGTGGACCGGACACACCTATGTTGGAGAAAACATAATTTATGCTTACCTGATAAATTATTTTCTCCAACGGTGTGTCCGGTCCACGGCCCGCCCTGGTTTTTTTAATCAGGTCTGATGAATTATTTTCTCTAACTACAGTCACCACGGTATCATATGGTTTCTCCTATGCATATTTCCTCCTGTACGTCGGTCGAATGACTGGGGTAGGCGGAGCCTAGGAGGGATCATATGACCAGCTTTGCTGGGCTCTTTGCCATTTCCTGTTGGGGAGGAGAATATCCCACAAGTAAGGATGACGCCGTGGACCGGACACACCGTTGGAGAAAGTAATTTATCAGGTAAGCATAAATTCTGTTTTTTTGTCCTTAACACAAATCAACTTACGCAAATTGCGTAGTCTTTTTTCAATGGGACTTCCATAGCGCCGGTATTACAAGTTTGTCCTATGAGGCCAAAAAGTTAGCGGTACCCCCTATCCCGTCAAGATTTGTAACGCATTCTAAAGTCAGTAGTTATGAGTTTTACACTACAAAGCTGTACCATAAAACTCATAACTAAGGTGCTAAAAAGTACACTAACACCCATAAACTACCTATTAACCCCTAAACCGAGGTCCTCCTGCATCGCAAACACTAAAATAAAATTATTAACCCCTAATCTGCCGCCCCGGACATTGCCGCCACTATAGAATTCTATCAGCCAATCGGAATCTAAGGGACGCCATCTTGGATGACGTCATTTAAAGGAACCTTCATTATAGAAGAAGCTGTTGATTGAAGAGGATGCTCCGCATCGGATGTCTTGAAGATGGACCCGCTCCGAGCTGGATGGATGAAGATAGAAGATGCTGTCTGGGTGAAGACTTCTGGCCGTCTGGAGGACAACTTCTGCCGGCTTTGTTGAGGACATCTTGCTGCTTGGATGAAGACTTCTCCCGGCTTCGTTGACGATGGATGTCGGCTCTTCAAAACTGTAAGTGGATCTTCAGGGTTAGAGCTAGGATTTTTTAAGGGTGTATTGGGTGGGTTTTATTTTTAGCTTAGGGTTTAGGCGGAAAAAGAGCTAAATACCCTTTTAAGGGCAATGCCCATACAGATGCCCTTTTCAGGGCAATGGGGGGCTTAGGTTTTTTTAGTTAGGGTTTTATTTGGGGGGGTTGGTTGTGTGGGTGGTGGGTTTTACTGTTGGGGGGTTGTTTGTATTTTTTTTTACAGGTAAAAGAGCTGATTTCTTTGGGGCAATGAACCGCAAAAGGCCCTTTTAAGGGCTATTGGTAGTTTAGTTTAGGCTAGGTTTTTCTTATTTTGGGTGGGCTTTTTTATTTTGATAGGGCTATCAGATTAGGTGTAATTAGTTTAAAGATCTTGTAATTTGTTTTTTATTTTCTGTAACTTAGTGTTTGTTTGTTTTTTGTAATTTAGCTAATTGTATTGAATTTAGTTAATTGTATTTAATTTAGGTAATGTATTTAATTGTAGGGTAAGGTTAGGAGTTAGTGTAAGGCAGGTTAGGTTTTATTTTACAGGTAAATTTGTATTTATTTTAGCTAGGTAGTTAGTAAATAGTTAATAACTATTTAGTAACTATTCTACCTAGTTAAAATAAATACAAGCTTGCCTGTAAAATAAAAATAAATCTTAAGCTAGATACAATGTAACTATTAGTTATATTGTAGCTAGCATAGGGTTTATTTTATAGGTAAGTATTTATTTTTAAATAGGAATTATTTAGTTATTAATAGTAGATTTGATTTAGATTTAATTATATTTAAGTTAGGGGGGGTTAGGGTTAGACTTAGGGTTAGGGGTTAATAACTTTAGTATAGTGGCGGCGATGTTAGGGGTGGCAGATTATGGGTTAATAAATGTAGGTAGGTGGCGGCAATGTTAGGGACGACAGATTAGGGGTTAATACTATTTAACTAGTGTTTGCAATGCGGGAGTACAGCGGTTTAGGGGTTAATATGTTTATTATGGTGGCTGCGATGTACGGAGCGGAAGATTAGGGGTTAATAAGTATAATGTAGGTGTCTGCAATGTCGGGGGCAGCAGATTAGAGGTTAATAAGTGTAAGATTAGAGGTGTTTAGACTCGGGGTTCATGTTAGGGTGTTAGGTGTAAACATAAAATGTGTTTCCCTATAGGAATCAATGGGGCTGCGTTACTGAGCTAAACGTTGCTTTATTGCAGGTGTTAGACTTTTTCTCAGCTGGCTCTCCCCATTGATGTCTATGGGGAAATCGTGCACGGGCACGTACAACCAGCTCACCGCTGACTTAAGCAGCGCTGGTATTGGAGTGCGGTATGGAGCTCAATTTTGCTCTACGCTCACTTCTTGTCTTTTAACACCGGGTTTATAAAAACCTGTAATACCAGCGCTGTAGCTAAGTGAGCAGTGACAATAACGTGCAAGTTAATACTGCATCCCTTTTACTGCAAAACTCGTAATCTGGACGTCATTTTTTATGGCCTTTTAAACAAATAAGCAATCTGGTTTATTAGCATGTGAAAGGGACTTGAGAATATACTTAAATGTAACTTTAAATTAAGACAAAAGTGTGTTTTCAACGGGCTCAAACTGCATGAAAAGTACTTGATTGGATTACCACTGTTGGATTGTTACTAATGGATATTAATGGCTTTTTGTAAACAAGAATACAAAAGCGCACCTCAAATTCAAGTGAGTTTTTATTAATACAGTGATATGCAAGTGTAAATGTTACTCTTACTAGAAATTAAAAACATCACAACATATAATCAGCCCCTTGGAGGTGCACTTTTGCATTCTTGTTTTCTCTTAATGTTCTGGTGGCGAAAATTATCCAGAGGGCAGAAAGCATCAAACACTTTAAAGGGACAGTAAACCTCAAAAATAATGTTATATAATTCTGCACATAGTGCAGAATTATATAACATTATATTAGCCAAACTTTGTAAAACCTAATATACCCTTTTAATTTTTTTAAAAAACGGCTGCTTTACAGACCCGCTCTCTGTGCTCTTCTGAGCGGGTCTGTTTTTTTCACACAGCGAATCGGGCCAGCTGTATAGTCACAGCCCGGCCAGACCGCGCCATAACACTAAGTGCAGCTCGCTCCTGCTCTGTCTGACAGCAGGAGCGAGCTGCACTGTGTATAATGGCGCGGTCGGGCCTGGCTGTGACTATACAGCTGGCCCGATGTGCTGTGTGAAAAAAACAGACCCGCTCAGAAGAGCACAGAGAGCGGGTCTGTAAAGCAGCCGTTTTTTTAAAAAAATTAAAAGGGTATATTAGGTTTTACAAAGTTTGGCTAATATAATGTTATATAATTCTGCACTATGTGCAGAATTATATAACATTATTTTTAAGGTTTACTGACACTTTAAGTGGGTTCATGCTGACAGGTGAAATCCGAACAGCTGGTGATTGTGGATATGCTTTTATTGGTGACTATATATGCACATGCATATATGAGAGACTATGTGGTAGATTTATGTATAGTTGAGTGGACTTGATTCTGGCTTTCACTTGAGAGCTAATCTGAAAGTGCGCTAAGTCTAAACCTAGCTATTTTTAGATGTGGTTTTGATGACCCTCGCAGGGGCTGCCCTGGTGGAATTATCGTAAAAAAAGCGTCAGTCACTGCGAGTGGTGAGTCTCCTATTGAAAGTAATGAAACTCGCTGGAAAAGGACACTTTGCATCATGGAGCAAATTTAGCAGTCAACAGGGGGAACACTCTAAAAACTGAATCCTGCAGTCAATAATAAATCACATTACGCTACTATCTGCATATAGCATCTTATAATTGCCTATATTTTGTATGCATGTGTTTGTCTATTAGGGATATAAGTATTTTGAGTGTTTTGAGAAAAGCTTGCCACCTTTTAGTTGGCAAGAAAAAACGGTGAGATCTGTAGTGCAAAACTCTTTACAGAATTATACTGGGATTAGAGAGACAATTTCATATACACCCATGGAACGCCCATGTATAGCCCATTTTACGAAAAAAAAAACCCAATTACGCTTTGTATATTATACTTAGAAGTACAAATTTTTAAGTGATTTTTGCACATACAGTGTACTTAAATTACAGTTTACACTGTGCATGTTTAATACAATTTATTTAGTAATTTACTTATAAATTTGACATTTTTGGTAAAATATGATTTTCAGTGAATAATTTTATTACAATTTTTGAAGCACCTTCATAATACAATTTTTTTCTGCATATTTTTGTACAAATTTTATTGTGCACCTCTGTAATGTATGCATCTCATTCCCATACGAAAATGCAGTATATGCCCCATAGCGGTAAAAATTGGCTTTAGATCATTCCACCAGGGAAATAGAACTACTGGCAAACATTCTTTAATAATCTCGCCGGCCCTGAGACCTTTAGATCATCAGGCCCTAATTGAGCTAATCTAAAGGTGCTCTACAAAAATAGTTGAAATAGATTTGTTCTATATATATTCAGTAAATAAGCACTCACTGGTCTTCAGCCGTCAAGGTATAGTGAATATTTTATTTAGTGACACACAGTCCCTTCTTCTGACTGTGTTTTGTCCTGAAACGTCACTAAATAAAATATTCACTATACCTTGACGGCTGAAGACCAGTGAGTGCTTATTTACTCAATATATATTTGAATACTGGTTTGGACGGTGAAAGTGCACACACCAAATACATATATATATATATACGGATAGATAGATACAAATGTAAATGTATAAAGATGTATATACTGTATAAGTATATACATAAAAATAACATTCTTTACTGAGTGAAGAACAAAACTATTTAAACTATTTATCAAATTTAAAATAAAAAAATATGTACACATACATACACATATAATATATACATAGACACATACAAATACATATAATATATACATAGACACATACAAACACATATAATATATACATAGACACATACATACACATATAATATATACATAGACACATACATACACATATAATATATACATAGACACATACATACACATATAATATATACATAGACACATACATACACATATAATATATACATAGACACATACATACACATATAATATATACATAGACACATACATACACATATAATATATACATAGACACATACATACACATATAATATATACATAGACACATACATACACATATAATATATACATAGACACATACATACACATATAATAAATACATAGACACATACATACACATATAATATATACATAGACACATACATACACATATAATATATACATAGACACATACATACACATATAATATATACATAGACACATACATACACATATAATATATACATAGACACATACAAATACATATAATATATACATAGACACATACAAATACATATAATATATACATAGACACATACATACACATATAATATATACATAGACACATACATACACATATAATATATACATAGACACATACAAATACATATAATATATACATAGACACATACATACACATATAATATATACATAGACACATACATACACATATAATATATACATAGACACATACAAATACATATAATATATACATAGACACATACAAATACATATAATATATACATAGACACATACATACACATATAATATATACATAGACACATACAAATACATATAATATATACATAGACACATACATACACATATAATATATACATAGACACATACATACACATATAATATATACATAGACACATACAAATACATATAATATATACATAGACACATGCATACACATATAATATATACATAGACACATACATACACATATAATATATACATAGACACATACAAATACATATAATATATACATAGACACATACAAACACATATAATATATACATAGACACATACATACACATATAATATATACATAGACACATACATACACATATAATATATACATAGACACATACAAATACATATAATATATACATAGACACATACATACACATATAATATATACTTAGACACATACAAATACATATAATATATACATAGACACATACATACACATATAATATATACATAGACACATACAAATACATATAATATATACATAGACACATACAAACACATATAATATATACATAGACACATACATACACATATAATATATACATAGACACATACATACACATATAATATATACATAGACACATACATACACATATAATATATACATAGACACATACAAATACATATAATATATACATAGACACATACATACACATATAATATATACATAGACACATACATACACATATAATATATACATAGACACATACATACACATATAATATATACATAGACACATACATACACATATAATATATACATAGACACATACAAATACATATAATATATACATAGACACATACATACACATATAATATATACTTAGACACATACAAATACATATAATATATACATAGACACATACATACACATATAATATATACATAGACACATACAAATACATATAATATATACATAGACACATACATACACATATAATATATACATAGACACATGCATACACATATAATATATACATAGACACATACATACACATATAATATATACATAGACACATACAAATACATATAATATATACATAGACACATACAAACACATATAATATATACATAGACACATACATACACATATAATATATACATAGACACATACATACACATATAATATATACATAGACACATACAAATACATATAATATATACATAGAAACATACATACACATATAATATATACATAGACACATACATACACATATAATATATACATAGACACATACATACACATATAATATATACATAGACACATACAAATACATATAATATATACATAGACACATACATACACATATAATATATACATAGACACATACATACACATATAATATATACATAGACACATACATACACATATAATATATACATAGACACATACATACACATATAATATATACATAGACACATACAAATACATATAATATATACATAGACACATACATACACATATAATATATACATAGACACATACATACACATATAATATATACATAGACACATACAAATACATATAATATATACATAGACACATACATACACATATAATATATACATAGACACATACATACACATATAATATATACATAGACACATACATACACATATAATATATACATAGACACATACAAATACATATAATATATACATAGACACATACATACACATATAATATATACATAGACACATACAAATACATATAATATATACATAGACACATACATACACATATAATATATACATAGACACATACATGCACATATAATATATACATAGACACATACAAATACATATAATATATACATAGACACATACATACACATATAATATATACATAGACACATACATACACATATAATATATACATAGACACATACATACACATATAATATATACATAGACACATACATACACATATAATATATACATAGACACATACAAATTCATATAATATATACATAGACACATACAAATACATATAATATATACATAGACACATGCATACACATATAATATATACATAGACACATACATACACATATAATATATACATAGACACATACATACACATATAATATATACATAGACACATACAAATTCATATAATATATACATAGACACATACAAATACATATAATATATACATAGACACATGCATACACATATAATATATACATAGACACATACATACACATATAATATATACATAGACACATACATACACATATAATATATACTTAGACACATACAAATACATATAATATATACATAGACACATACAAATACATATAATATATACTTAGACACATTTATACACATATAATATATACATAGACACATACATACACATATAATATATACATAGACACATACAAATACATATAATATATACTTAGACACATTTATACACATATAATATATACATAGACACATACATACACATATAATATATACATAGACACATTCAAATACATATAATATATACATAGACACATACAAATACACACATACACATATACTATATACATAGACACATACAAATACATATAATATATACATAGACACATACAAATACACACATACACATATAATATATACATAGACACATACAAATACATATAATATATACATAGACACATACAAATACACACATACACATATAATATATACATAGACACATACAAATACATATAATATATACATAGACACATACAAATACACACATACACACACCTTTGCACCCCTCCCAGTCCAACACTTTACTTCAGGTCGCCAGGCGCACTAACTTTTTTAACAATCTTATTTGTTGTGCTCAAGCTCAACACATGATTCACAGCTTGTAATATGAGCACTATCCATTAAAAGCATAGGGCACGCTAAAGAGATGTCGGACGCGCTATTCTCTGGTAATTTGTTTTCACTATTCAGTTGTTATACCAGATTGTGTGGTATTCATAGCATGAGGCAGATTACACACACACCTACACACACACATGCAAAAAAGCACACACATTTTCATGTGTGATGGGCCTCATAATAGCCTTTTTGCAACATAGCACCTGTTGTCTAAAATCTTTAGATAAAGGCCAAAGTTATTCTTTATGGCTCGAGTGATAGCTTAGGGCATGCTAACATCTGCATGTTTGTATAGTGAATGTGTGCTACATTTCTTTAATAATAAACATCTATGGGTGCATGCAGGAAAATTCATATTGTTTATTGCTAGCTATGGCGTGGTGTGATAAGCCAATGGTGCACTACGGCAGGAGATCGATAAGCCAATGGTGCACTACGGCAGGAGTTCGATAAGCCAATGGAGCACTACAGCGGGGTATGATAAGCCAATGGTTTGCTAGGGCGGGGGTGATATAAGCCAATAGTGCACTACAGCAGGGGTGTGATAAGCCAGTGGTGGGCTTCGGTGTTGGTGAGATAAGCCAATGGTGCGATACAGTGGGGTTTGGATTTACCAATAGTGCGCAAGGATGGGGTTGTAATAAGCCAATGGTACACTATGGTAAGTGTGAGATAAGCCAATGGTGCATTACAGTGGGGATGTATTAAGCCAATGGTACACTATGGTAAGTGTGAGATAAGCCAATGGTGCATTACAGTGGGGATGTATTAAGCCAATGGTACACTATGGCGGGGGTGTGATAAGCAAATTTTGCATATGGCTGGGGTTTGATAATCTAATGGTGCACTACAATGGGTGTGTGATAAACCAATGGTGCAGTTATGCAGGGGTGAAATAAGCCAATGGTGCACTATGGTGGGGTTGTAATAAGCCAATGGTGCGCTATGGTGGGGGTGTGATAAGCCAATGGTGCGCTATGGTGGGGTTGTAATAAGCCAATGGTGCGCTATGGTGGGGGTGTGATAAGCCAATGGTGCACTACGGTGGGGTTTCCTGTCCGCCTCATCAGAGCAGGCGGACAGGGTTATGGAGCAGTGGTCAATGTGACCGCTGCTTCATAACTGCAGATAGGCCCGATAGTCGGGATGATTGACACCCCCTGCTAGCAGCCAATTGGCCATAAATGTGCAGAGGGTGGCACTGCACAAGCATTTCACAAGAAATGCTTGTCCAATGTTAAATGCTGACAGCTTTTGTTTAATATACCCCATAGTCTTAAAAAGTGCTACATTTTACAGTAGTATTTTGGAATAAGCTTGAGTGCAACATTTTCCTCACCACTTGTAATACAAGCACAATGAGCACACTAATGTGTTCCCTGCTAAAAGTAGAGAACACTAAAAAAAGTTTCACCCATGCTTTGGTTAAAATATTGAACCATCTTCTTGTAATAACAAATTGTGAATTACTCTTCACGCAAGGTTGCACAAAAAATAACACACCGTGCACTATTGATTGTGCTCTACTTGTAACCCAACACTTAATGTTTTGTGATATTAGGAAAATATCAGGAACATTTCTCTACATTTAATATAATAATCACATTTCCACATTATTCTCCTCCATGCTTCATAGTCATATTGCTAAACTCATAGTAATTATTTTATAATCAAAATGTAAAAAAAACTGATTGTAGACAATTGTAATCTTCTTTTGTTCTTTTCTGTGACATTTAAAAACATGTCACTTTCACTTATTGCTCTGTGTGATACATGCTAATACCCAGGAGGCATTGCAAAGCAATTTTCTTCAACAGCCTTAATTCCAATCAGGTACATTTAGCTGGGATGTGCCCAGAGCTTACTGTGAATCCTGATTTGTAACATTCTTGAATTGTAAGAATTGAAATCTGGCATCTTGTCTTTGAGGAACAAATGATTGAAATATATGGTTTCTTTTTTACCTTAGCGATAGAGAATTAAGATGCTATATTTTGAATATTAAGAGACTGCATAGATCACTCCACACATTTAGCTTCTGTACATAATGATTGTTTCCACTATAAACATTTCAAGTTGAGTAAACTGGAAATACACACACACAATAAGAAAAACAGTTCAAATACGATAGGTATCCCGCATTGGACCACATTTACGGCCAGATTACAAGCCAACTGTTGTGCGTAAGCGATATCAGGTTTTTGCACTTCAGAAATAGCTTGCAGATTACGTTGAAAGTAAACATGATCGCAAGAGTGCAATCACATTTTATGCTAGTCAGGTTAGCACGACTGAAACCCTTCTGTAAAGGGTAGTGCTGTAAAAAAAGTTGCACTAAACACAACATAAATACATGTAGGCTTAGATTACGAGTGGAGCGCTAATAGTATATGAGTGAGTGAAAAGGGGTTTATCGCAGGTGTTTGCAGCTGCATCAGGTTTTTCGCTCGTATAACAAGTTGAAAGTAAATGCGATCGCTTGAGCTCAATTAAAGTTCATGATTGCTGGGTTAGCGCAACCTCAGAGCTCATGGTTAACTGTGCCGCAAACAAAACAATTTTTACATAACACATCAAAAATACATTACAAAGTTCAGTTACACTCATAATAACACCATCTAATATACAGGGAGTGCAGAATTATTAGGCAAGTTGTATTTTTGAGGATTAATTTTATTATTGAACAACAACCATGTTCTCAATGAACCCAAAAAACTCATTAATATCAAAGCTGAATAGTTTTGGAAGTAGTTTTTAGTTTGTTTTTAGTTTTAGCTATTTTAGGGGGATATCTGTGTGTGCAGGTGACTATTACTGTGCATAATTATTAGGCAACTTAAAAAAAACAAATATATACCCATTTCAATTATTTATTTTTACCAGTGAAACCAATATAACATCTCAACATTCACAAATATACATTTCTGACATTCAAAAACAAAACAAAAACAAATCAGTGACCAATATAGCCACCTTTCTTTGAAAGGACACTCAAAAGCCTGCCATCCATGGATTCTGTCAGTGTTTTGATCTGTTCACCATCAACATTGCGTGCAGCAGCAACCACAGCCTCCCAGACACTGTTCAGAGAGGTGTACTGTTTTCCCTCCTTGTAAATCTCACATTTGATGATGGACCACAGGTTCTCAATGGGGTTCAGATCAGGTGAACAAGGAGGCCATGTCATTAGATTTTCTTCTTTTATACCCTTTCTTGCCAGCCATGCTGTGGAGTACTTGGACGCGTGTGATGGAGCATTGTCCTGCATGAAAATCATGTTTTTCTTGAAGGATGCAGACTTCTTCCTGTACCACTGCTTGAAGAAGGTGTCTTCCAGAAACTGGCAGTAGGACTGGGAGTTGAGCTTGACTCCATCCTCAACCCGAAAAGGCCCCACAAGCTCATCTTTGATGATACCAGCCCAAACCAGTACTCCACCTCCACCTCGCTGGCGTCTGAGTCGGACTGGAGCTCTCTGCCCTTTACCAATCCAGCCACGGGCCCATCCATCTGGCCCATCAAGACTCACTCTCATTTCATCAGTCCATAAAACCTTAGAAAAATCAGTCTTGAGATATTTCTTGGCCCAGTCTTGACGTTTCAGCTTGTGTGTCTTATTCAGTGGTGGTCGTCTTTCAGCCTTTCTTACCTTGGCCATGTCTCTGAGTATTGCACACCTTGTGCTTTTGGGCACTCCAGTGATGTTGCAGCTCTGAAATATGGCCAAACTGGTGGCAAGTGGCATCTTGGCAGCTGCACGCTTGACTTTTCTCAGTTCATGGGCAGTTATTTTGCGCCTTGGTTTTTCCACACACTTCTTGCGACTCTGTTGACTATTTTGAATGAAACGCTTGATTGTTCGATGATCACGCTTCAGAAGCTTTGCAATTTTAAGAGTGCTGCATCCCTCTGCAAGATATCTCACTATTTTTGACTTTTCTGAGCCTGTCAAGTCCTTCTTTTGACCCATTTTGCCAAAGGAAAGGAAGTTGCCTAATAATTATGCACACCTGATATAGGGTGTTGATGTCATTAGACCACACCCCTTCTCATTACAGAGATGCACATCACCTAATATGGTTAATTGGTAGTAGGCTTTCGAGCCTATACAGCTTGGAGTAAGACAACATGCATAAAGAGGATGATGTGGTCAAAATACTCATTTGCCTAATAATTCTGCACTCCCTGTATTTATATATATATATGTCCAAAATAAGAGTGAAAAAAGATGAGATAATCCAGCACTACTAATATATAAACCAAATTATAAATTGAAAAAGGTCTGTAAATGATCACAAAGCAACTGCTGCTTAAAGTCAGAAAAAGGGCAATTTATTTAAATAAAAAAAATCCTAAATAAGGAATAGCAATATATAACACACATATATAGCATATAACAAAATAAAGCAATCCTTGAAACCCCCGGGGGATATGTGACCAAAGTTGGAGATCTTAATTGCCGTGTATGTACTGCTGACTAATTATACAACATCAGATTCATCTTCTTATAGAAGGCATACAGTGTTAACAGCAGAATAACATAAACGGCAAAGCTGAGTATCAACACTATTTATGATACTAATAAACTACTATTAATGCATAGCCCTAAAGAAGCATCATGCTAATACATATAGAATATAAGCACACATTTCCTATAAAACAGCTGAATAGATAAAAAATTAGATATGTATAAACAGTCCATAGGTAAATGACAGACATCCCATGTTACTGCCAAGCTTGTGTATTGGTCAAAAACAGATGATTTCCAAAGCGTAAAGAAATAGCATAGACAATGGTTAGTCACATGCACAAAAGTCAGCTTGTTATAACATAGATCATGCACAACTTCCAAATTAGATTAAATGCAGCCAAGCGTATCCACTTGGTATCATAGGGTTAAGCATAGAGCACATGCTTTAGACAGCACGCAGCAAGCTCTGGCAATATTCAGCAAATCTGCAAAGCGTCCTGTATATAGAGACACCATATGAGACTGGGTATTGAAGGACTCGAAAGCCTACAGCTCGCCAACATAGGTTTCACGCCTCTTGCTCACCAGACCAGGCTAGTATTCCTTCAGGTGGTATCAAGCTGCCCCTCCGTCTCCGCTTGCCTCCAGTCAGATACACACGCTGCTCCGTCTAGCATGTAATTGAAGCAGTCACACACATCCCAGGTAAAAAGCGGCTGACGTCCTCTACCTTTCCAGTCACGTCACCTTCACGCTACGCGCGTCTCACCCGTAATTTCACTCTTATTTTGTACATAAATTCTTTTTTGAGTTCCGTGCACTGGTTCACCTGCATATATTTTTGTAAGTCAGGTGACCCATTACTTCATTACCCATATATCCTTTAGAGCGGGTTCTCTTTGTACATATATATATATATATATATATATATATATATATATATATATATTTATATGTCTGTACATGTATTTACAGACAAATATAAACATACATAGAAGTGCATTCTATCAGGTTTATTTAGCCTGTATAGTCCAGTTTTGTTCATACATAGAAGTGCATTGGAGGCCTTTGCAGTTAAGTAGATGAAAACATGTAAAAAAATATTTATACAATATTCATTTCTTTCATGTAATTGGAGATTACAGAGTCCAATTACAGAGTCCAAGAGTCCATGAGCTAGTGATGTATGGGATATACAATCCTACCAGGAGGGGCAAAGTTTCCCAAACCTCAAAATGCCTATAAATACACCCCTCACCACACCCACAATTCAGTTTTACAAACTTTGCCTCCTATGGAGGTGGTGAAGAAAGTTTGTGCTAAGATTTCTACGTTGACATGTGCTTCTCAGCTTTTTTGAAGCCCGATTCCTCTCAGAGTGCAGCGAATGTCAGAGGGACGTGAAGAGAGTATCACCTATTGAATGCAATGATTTTCCTCACGGGGGTCTATTTCATAGGTTCTCTGTTATCGGTTGTAGAGATTCATCTCCTACCTCCCTTTTCAGATCGACGATATACTCTCATATACCATTACCTCTACTGATAACTGTTTCAGTACTGGTTTGGCTATCTGCTATATGTGGATGGGTGTCTTTTTGGTAAGTATGTTTTTTATTACTTAAGACACCCCAACTATGGTCTGGCACTTTATGCATTTATATAAAGTTCTAAATATATGTATTGTACTTATATTTGCCATGAGTCAGGTTCATGTATTTCCTTGTGCAGACTGTCAGTTTCATATTTGGGAAATAAAACATATTAAGAAATATTTTTTTCTTACCTGGGGTTTAGTCTTTTTTCAAATTGATTACTTTTACTTACAAATTGCAGGCAGCATTAGGCCTGCGGGTGCGCCAAATGCTAGACTTTATTGCGTCATTCTTGGCGTGAGAATTTTTTTGGCGTGAAAAGTACGTCCGTTGATGCAAGTTCGTCACTTCCGGCGTCGTAGTTGACACAGAAGTCTTACACACGGTTGCATCGTTAGTGATGCAAGTGTGTCATTTCCGGATATTGTTGGCGCCAAAATAATTCTCTTACGTTGTGCGTCATAGTCGGCGCCAAACTTTTCATTAGTTTTATACCCCATTGCTGTTTGCCTCTTGAGTTTTCTCTATGTCAGAGGGCTATGCTGTTTGCATTTTTTTCCCATTCCTGAAATTGTCATATAAGGAAATTGATAATTTTGCTTTATATGTTGTTTTTTCTGTTACATTTTGCAAAATGTCTCAATCTGATCCTGCCTCAGAAGTATCTGTTGGAACTTTGCTGCCTGATCGGTTCTACCAAAGCTAAGTGCATTTGTTGTAAGATTGTGGAAATTATATCTCTGAATGTCGTTTGTAATAGTTGTCATGATAAACTTTTACATACAGAGAATGTATCCATCAGTAATAGTACATTGCCAGTTGCAGTTCCTTCAACGTCTAATGTACATGATATACCTATGAATTTTAAAGATTTTGCTACTGATTCTATTCAGAAGGCTTTGTCTGCATTTCCACCTTCTAATAAATGTAAAAGGTCTTTTAAAACTTCTCATAAAGTTGATGAAATTTCAAATGACAGACAACATAAAGATTTATCCTCCTCTGATGAGCATCTATCTGATTCAGAAGATCCCTCCTCAAATATTGACACTGACAAATCTACTTATTTGTTTAAAATAGAGTATATTTGTTCTTTGTTAAAAGAAGTGTTAATTACTTTGGATATTGAGGAAGCTAGCCCTCTTGTTTTTAAGACTAGTAAGCGTATAAATGCTGTTTTTAAACCTCCTGTGGTTACTCCAGAGGTTTTTCCTATTCCTGATGCTATTTCTGATATGATTTCTAAGGAATGGAATAAGCCAGGTACTTATTTTATTCCTTCTTCAAGGTTTAAAAAATTGTATCCTTTACCAGCAATTTCTATAGAGTTTTGGGAAAAGATCCCCAAAGTTGATGGGGCTATTTCTACTCTTGGTAAACGTACCACTATTCCTATGGAAGACAGTACTTCTTTTAAAGATAATTTAGATAGGAAACTTGAATCCTATCCAAGGAAAGCCTATTTATATTCAGGTCATCTTCTCAGGCCTGCAATTTCTTTGGCTGATGTTGCGGCTGCATCAACTTTTTGGTTGAAGAATTTAGCACAACAAGAATTGGATTCTGACATATCTAGCATTGTTCGTTTACTGCAACATGCTAATCATTTTATTTGTGATGCTATTTTTGATATTATCAAAATTGATGTTAGATCCATGTCTTTAGCTATTTTAGCTAGAAGAGCTTTGTGGCTTAAATCTTGAAATGCTGATATGACAATTAAGTCTAAATTATTATTTCTTTCTTTCCAAGGTAATAATTTATTTGGTTCTTGGATTCTATTATTTCAACTGTTACTGGAGGAAAGGGTTTTTTTCTGCCTCAGGATAAAAAATCTAAGGGTAAACCTAAGGCTTCTAACCGTTTTCGTTCCTTTCGTCAAAATAAGGAACAAAAATCAAATCCTTCCCCCCAAGGAATCTGTTTCCAATAGGAAGCCTTCCTCGAATTGGAAAAAATCCAAGCCTCAGTTGGTAGGGGGCAGATTAAGGTTTTTCAAGGATTTTTGGATAAAATCTGTCCAAAATCAATGGATTCAGAGCTTTGTCTCTCAAGGGTATCGAATAGGATTCAGAGTAAGACCTCCTGTGAAAAGATTTTTTCTCTCACGTATCCCAGCAAATCCAGTAAAAGCTCAGGCTTTCCTGAAGTGTGTTTCAGACCTGGAGTCTTCAGGGGTAATCATGCCGGTTCCTTTTCAGGAACAAGGTATGGGGTTTTATTCAAATCTATTCATTGTCCCAAAGAAGGAAAATTCATTCAGAACAGTTCTGGATCTGAAAATTTTGAATCATTATGTAAGAGTACCAACTTTCAAGATGGTGACTATAAGGACTATTCTGCCTTTTGTTCAGCAAGGACATTATATGTCTACAATAGACTTGCAGGATGCGTACCTAAATATTCAGATTCATCCAGAACATTATCATTTCCTGAGATTCTCTTTACTAGACAGGCATTACCAATTTGTTGCTCTTCCATTTGGCCTAGCAACAGCTCCAAGAATCTTTTCAAAGGTTCTAGGTGCCCTACTCTCTGTAATCAGAGAGCAGGGTATTGTGGTGTTTCCTTATTTGGAAGATATCTTGGTACTAGCTCAGTCTTTACGTTCTGCAGAATCTCACATGAATTAACTAGTGTTGTTTCTTCAAAAACATGGTTGGAGGATCAATTTACCAAAAAGTTTCTTGATTCCTCAGACAAGGGTCACCTTTTTAGGTTTCCAGATAGATTCAGTGTCCATTACTCTGTCTCTAACAGACAAGAGACGTTTGAAATTGGTTGCAGCCTATCGGCACCTTCAGTCTCAATCATTCCCTTCAGTGGCTATGTGCATGGAAGTTTTAGGCCTCATGACTGTGGATGCGATTCCTCTTGCTCGTTTTCACATGAGACCTCTCCAGCTTTGTATGCTGAATCAATGGTGCAGGGATTATACAAAGATATCACAGTTAATATCCTTAAATCCCAATGTTCAACACTCTCTGACGTGGTGGTTAAATCACCAGCGTTTAATTCAAGGGGCTTCCTTTGTTTGGCCAAATTGGACTGTGATCACTACAGATACAAGTCTTTCAGGTTGGGGAGCTGTTTGGGGATCTCTGACAGCACAAGGGGTTTGGAAATCTCAAGAGGTGATTCTCAGAGCTCTTCAGTTTTGGCCTCTGTTGAAGAGAGAACCGTTCATTTGCTTTCAGGCAGACAATATCACAACTGTGGCATATTTCAATCATCAGGGTGGGACTCACAGTCCCCAAGCAATGAAAAAAGTATCTCGGATTCTTGCTTGGGCGGAATCCAGCTCCTGTCTAATCTCTGCGGTGCATATCCCAGGTGTAGACAATTGGGAGGCAGATTATCTCAGCCATCAGACTTTACATCCAGAGGAGTGGTCTCTCCATCCAGATGTGTTTTCTCAGATTGTTCAGATGTGGGGTCTTCCAGAGATAGATCTCATGGCCTCTCATCTAAACAAGAAACTTCCCAGATACCTGTCCAGGTCCAGGGATGTTCAGGCAGAAGCAGAGGATGCGCTGACACTTCCTTGGTGTTATCCTCCTGCTTACATTTTCCCGCCTCTAGTTCTTCTTCCAAGAGTGATATCCAAAATCATCATGGAACAATCGTTTGTGTTGCTGGTGGCTCCAGCATGGCCACACAGGTTTTGGTATGCGGATCTTGTTCGGATGTCCAGTTGCCAACCTTGGCCACTTCCGTTAAGGCTGGACCTTCTGTCTCAAGGTCCGTTTTTCCATCAGGATCTCAAGTCATTAAATTTGAAGGTATGGAAATTGAACGCTTAGGTTTCTCTGACTCAGTGATTAATACTATGTTACAAGCTCGTAAATCTGTCTCTAGAAAGATTTATTATTGAGTTTGGAAGACCTACATTTCCTGGTGTTCTTCTCATAAATTCTCTTGGCATTCTTTTGAAATTCCTAGAATTCTACAATTTCTTAAGGATGGTTTGGATAAGGGTTTGTCTGCAAGTTCTTTGAAGGGACAAATTTCTGCCCTTTCTGTTTTATTTCACAGAAAGATTGCTAAACTTCCTGATATTCATTGTTTTGTACAGGCTTTAGTTCGTATTAAGCCCGTCATTAAATCAATTTCTCCTCTTTGGAGTCTTAATTTGGTTTTGAAGGCATTACAGGCTCCTCCGTTTGAGCCTATGAATTCTTTGGTCATTAAACTACTTTCTTGGAAAGTATTGTTCCTTTTGGCCATCTCTTCTGCTAGAAGAGTTTCTGAGCTATCTGCTCTTTCTTGTGAATCTCCTTTTCTGATTTTTCATCAGGATAAGGCGGTTTTGTGGACTTCATTTAAAATTTTGCCTAAAGTTGTGAATTCTAACAACATTAGTAGAGAAATTGTTGTCCCTTCCAATTGTGTCCTAATCCTTAGAATTCTTTGGAAAGATCATTACATTCTTTGGATGTGGTGAGAACCTTGAAATATTATGTTGAAGCTACTAAGAATTTCAGGAAGACTTCTAGTCTATTTGTTATATTTTCTGGTCCTAGGAAAGGTCAGAAGACCTCTGCTATTTTTTTTGGCTTCTTGGTTAAAGCTTTTGATTCATCAAGCTTATTTGGAGTCGGGTCAGGCCCCGCCTCAGAGAATTACATCACCTATCCAACAATTGATGAGACTACATCTTAATCCTAATATTGGAATTGCCTGGTACTAAGCGTGACAGCTCATATGGGTACTAGTTATGTTTTGTATGACACAGATCAAAAATAAAACTTCCAAATCTAAAGTCTCCTAGTGGGCAATGTCAAATGATGCTGTGCATCTCCCACACCTTCTAAAAACAATCCCTGCACCTGGCATGCACCCCAGGTATGTATCAGATACCGTCAGACTGTCCTTTCTCTAACACCTGTCTTATTGCTTATCGATAATTCAACATCCTCTCCCTCAGAGTGCCTTTCGTTTTTCCCACGTAAATATTTTGCACATGGACAAACTAACAGATAGATCACTTGTGTGGTAGTACACGGAAGGGGAAACCGCATTTTGAACACCTTGTTGTTATGGGGGTAATGGAAATCTTTAGTAGCAATGAGGCCATTACACGTTGTTCATCCTATGCACTTATAGCATCCTTTGATGTTTTCACTTGTTGTTGGTAGCATTTTTTGGGGTCTGTTTTTAACAAAAGATCCTGCAGATTAGTCCCTCTTCTGTATACCACTATTGGTGTCAAGTACTTAAAAAAGGTCAGGTTTGGATCTGAGGATATGTGGTGTGAATGTAGTCACCATGATACATCTCTTATCTTTTGCAGTGGCTTCTACTTGTTTGTTAATGAGATCATCTTGAATAACTCCCTGTACATTCTCCAAGGTTATATTTAGAAGCTGTGTCTTATACCCTCTTTGCAGGAATTTCTCCTTTACCTCACCAAACTGGTAAACCTGTTTCATATTGGGAGTTGTTTCTAATAGTTCTAATCATTTGCAATTTCAATATTCCTTTCAATATTGATGGGGGATGACAACTATCTGCTCTCAAGATTGAATTGCAATCAGTAATCTAGAAAGCTGATGCTGTCTGTCTCTACCATCAGTTTGAACCTTACTGTGGTGTCAGTATTGTTGAGGTCCTGAAACCATTTGTCAAAATTCTCATGTCCTCCTCTTCAGATAAAGAAAATGTTGTCTATATATCTTCTATAGAAGATAATAGACTCAAAATTTTCATTCCATATTTGACCCCATCACCATTCCTGCTGTTTGAAGATAAAAGCTCTCCTCGAATCTGAAATAGTTGTGATTTAAACAAAATTCAACTAAGGAGAGGAGGTATTCTACTGGAGGGCTAAGGTAATCGCTGGTATTGAGGAGATGTTCTTTAACAGTCCTCAGTCCTGTTGGATGAGGAATGATCGTATATAGACTGTTAACGTCTAGGGTCACTAAGAGGTCACTCTCTTGGATCCTCTGTCCCTTCAACAGTCTAAGATCACTCGTATCAGACACCCTGGAGGTTTGTCCATGGTCTTATGTATCTTAGGGATAGTGTATATGGATATACATGTGGTTATATGTACTTATATGTATATATGTATGTACTGTATATACATATTTACACATATAAACACATAAATAAATATACATGTATATACATATAAACACACACACACATATATATTTATATATATATATGTTTATACGTGTGTATTTATTTATGTGTTTATATGTGTAAACATGTATATACATACATACATACATACATACAGTATATACATATAAATACATATAACCCCCTGTATATACATATATACACATATATACACACTGAGCCCTTTCCAATCAAATACCTTTAAACTTGAAAAATATGTTTTATTTATCTTTAATGTGTTATAATGTGTTTTAATGTTTTATGAATATAAATATTTTACATTTAAATGTTCTTCACTTAGAAGAAAATGTACTTTGTATTTTTAGTCACACCTGCATCTATTCATATAAATATATAGGTAAAAATATCTATTTTACAAAAAAAAACATCACATATATATGGAAATATTTATTAAAAAATAAAAAGAACATATTCTTTTATGTAAAGAACAATGGAATGTAAAATATTAATAACTACCTTCGCTTTAAAGAGTTTGTCTTATGTGGTGTCGGGTTAGCGTGCTCCATTAAAGTCATGAAGTCTTGAAGTCAGCGAGCACTGGACTTTCATTTTGAAGCTAACTTTTTTTTACTTTCAACTTGTAATACTCGCTAACCCGGCCACATTAAATTTTTACTTTGAGCACAGTTAGTGTGCAAGAGAAAAAAGTTGTTAATGTGCCACTTATAATCTGGCCCGATGTCTTTTGATAACTCTGTTATAATTGACCAGTGGATGTTTCATAGATTAGGTAATACCATTTAAAAAGAAATTAAAGCAAAAAGTTAGATTTTTGCTAAAAGAAATATATAAATAAATATATAAAAAAAATACATACATAAGTAAAGAGTGTTACATAGCTCAAGTCATAGGCAACTGGAAGCCAGAGTTTTATTTGGTAGGCCTCATTATTTATATATTTAGATTTAACCCTTCTTATTCTGAGACTTGTTGGGTATACTGTCAGGTGTTGTAAAATTCAGATTATTATAGCCTATGGTGAATAAATAATCTTGATTTTATTAAAGACAGGAGGCGAATATTTTGCATCAAATCTTTACTGAATCCAAACAGCAGCAAAGAAAACATATAGAGGAAAAAATAATAATAGCATAGTAACAGGACTCCACCAATCAGCACACAGCAGTCTAATAAACTGTAATGAACAAGTCCAGCACTTCCTCTTTTCTTTGATCATAAGACAGCGGAACCAATCATGAAGAAAACAAACTCCAAAATATCCATCCTAGACCAAAATGGAACAGCGATACCCAGGAATGGAGAAACAACAGATGACCTGGTCCGTAAATAAGGGAGAACATAAAATCCACAGAGTCACTGAAAAGAGAAAAAACGCAAAGTAACAACAATCCCAGTAAAGGAAAATCAACAGCAATAACATAATTTAGATAAAATTTCCACGAAACAAAATCATTAACATCATTTAGATACAATTTCCACAAAACAAAATCTTATTAATATATATTGGGAGGGAAAAGAGGGGTGGGAAAATATTCGCCTCCTGTCTTTAATAAAATCAAGATTATTTATTCACCATAGGCTATAATAATCTGAATTTTATGGCAAGACAGGAGGCTTCATATTTTGCATTTTTAAAGCACTTACATAAAAAAAAAATTCAAAACAAAATGAACAATTTCAAAAACTTTCAGAGTCGAAGCTCTGATGTCCCTCTTGAAAACCCTGGGGAAGGAGGGTTCTTTAAACCCCATTTTACCTCTGGGGAGGAGGTTCTATCACCCCTATGTGAAAAGCCCGGGGAAGGGGCTAACAGCCTTCGAGCTGGAGTTATGCCTCTATGTGAGACTGGGAGATATAGGGTCTTCCCAAACCAATTGCAAGGATACAAGAGATTCTGATATTGAGCTCTGTAGAGTTTAGAACAAGTCTCATAGGAATTAAGGGATACCTCTGAAAAGGGCTTAATGATGATTTAATACGTTGGCCATGGCTGATAGAAACTTTCAAAGGCAAAAAACTACTTAGAAGAAGGAAGAGGATAGAAAAGAGAAATACACAAGGAAAAGACATTTTCAAAGGAAGAATAAAACTAGGAAAGTAAAGTAAATAAAACCATAATGAGAAACCAGTGTCGCGCTGAGCAGCGGCTCGCATGACCGACCGGAGCTAGTCACTGGTCAGGCACGCGTCCGCATGGACTCTCAGCACAGCACCGGAGGAGATAGACAAAATACATTAAAGAGATAGTATAGCCAAAACCAATCCAATATTCACCTTCGACTAGACTATCCCTCCAAGGGAAAGAATAGGTAAAAGGATTAGAAGAGTACTAATAAAGAAGCTGGTTAGTACAGAACAGATTAAACAATACTCCTAAATGAGATGCCCAGGAGAGGGGCATGAGGCCTTTCAAAGCCGCTTGAGGGCGAAAGTGATATCGATACTGGGCTGAAAGAGACTGAAGTATGGGAGACAGTTCTGGAGTGTGTTGAGAGGGTTTATGATCCACCTCAAAAGAGGGGGAAAGGATTTACTTATTGGGCGACAGCAAAGGTCAAAAAATGTAAGCAAAAAAGACCTCTTTGGAAGAAGGAAAAGTTTAACAGGCTAAAATTTGAATTTCGTATGGCCTAAATGCAGGCTAAATAAAGTTATATTTAATAGAGCCTTAATACAGGCTTAAAATAGTTACAGAATATAGCCTTAATAGATTAATTAATAGAGCCTTATTTTTATTATTATTATCGGATATTTAAATAGCGGTAAACCGATACCGCCGCACAAATTAATACAGGCTTAATATAGCTAGATTTAAAATAGCCTAAAACAGGCTTAAAATATAGTTATATAGAAAAGCCTAAGAAGGAATAATATATATATTTGAAAAACCTAATACAGACTATTATATCATATAGCTTAAAGGGACATTAAACACTACATAAATGCTAAATAAAATGTTGCATTCATAGAAAATATTAGTCTGAGAATAACATGTATTAACATGTAACAGTATTTTTAAAAGTTTAAATAGATGTTTAAACATTGACAAAATAAGTGTAATGTTTTAGTGCCTATAAAACAATGGAAGCTGCCATGTTGTAACTTGTGTTACCTTCTCTGCTGTGCCCAATCAGGGACAGTTTTAAATAGGTCACTAGAGTGTGCAGCCAATGACTGTGTGGAATATAACAGTGTTCTGCACTTCCAATTCTAACAGGAACTTAAAAACTCAGAATTTCAGAATGGAATTGCAGGAAAGAGGGACAAAATAAACAATGAAAGTATATAGCAGACTTTTTTAATTATAAATGATTTATCATTTTATATTATTATCTCAAAGTGTTCAATGCCCCTTTAAAGGGACACTGAACTCAAAAAACAAAGTTCATAAAATAGATAAAATGTTTAACATTAACAGGCCCATTTATCAAGCTCCGTATGGAGCTTGAAGGGCCGTGTTTCTGGCGAGTCTTCAGACTCGCCAGAAACACAACTTATGAAGCAGCGGTCAAAAGACCGCTGCTCCATAACCCTGTCCGCCTGCTCTGAACAGGCGGACAGGAATCGCCAGACATCAACCCGATCGAATACGATCGGGTTGATTGACAGCTCCCTGCTGGCGGCCGATTGGCCGCGAGTCAGCAGGGGGCGGCGTTGCACCAGCAGCTCTTGTGAGCTGCTGGTGCAATGTTAAATGCGGAGAGCGTATTGCTCTCCGCATTTAGCGAGGTCTTGCGGACCTGATCCGCAGTGTCGGATCAGGTCCGCAAGACCTTTGATAAATGGGCCTGCATGACACTTATTAATGTCACATACTTTGTAATAACTTACTGTTTGCCTGCAATTGATTCACAAAGTAATCCTGATTTCCAAACCCACTTTGTGGGTACCTGATCACCTAGCCCTATCTTGCATAAGAACCCAGGTACCAATATGGCAGGCATTATCCACTAGGCGCCTGCGCAAGGTTTTGACACATAAGAGAATACGTCACCTTGTGTTTCTCTTTATTGAAATTGCAGAGTGGGTGGCGGAGCTGTGCTAATAATGTGAGTGAGTGCATATAGAATCTCCCTAGCATTAATGAGCAACTTATTATTGTTGGTTATGCAAAACTGGGGAATGGGTAGTAAAGGGATTATCTATCTTTTTAAACAATGACAATTCTGGTGTAGACTGTCCCTTTAATAAGGATTCATTTATATAATATAGCCTAATATACTTATATTCAAAGTATCCTAGTACAAGCTTATTATACAATGAAGCCTCAATTAGGCAGATCTACTATATTCAGGAAAACCTTATATACCGGCTTATATCTAATATAGCCATAATACTGGCTAAAATACTATATAAATATAGTCTAAAATATATAGCCTGAAAACAGGCCAAAGAACTTATAATATAGGCTCATAAAGGCTAAAAAACTAAAATAAAGCCCTAATATAGGTTTAAATATATAGCCTAATACAGGATAATCTCCTTATATTCAATAAACCTGAAGCAGCTGAATATGAAGCAGCTGAATGTGTGTATATATCTATATATATATATATTATGGAAAATTTGTATGGAATTTAAAACTGCGCTCTGATAGAGATGTATTAAGAGCAATTTAGACTGAATAGCTGGTGCAATACAAGCTTCCAAAATGAATCCGTATATATGTGCATAAAAAACAATGACAAGTGGCATTAACTTCTGGACGTATATTACTATTTAAGTGAAACAAGCTCCTATATACTCCAAACCAAGCCATAAGAGACAAAATAAACACGTGTATATATATACATACATATGTATACATAAAAACATGTACATGTATACACCTAAACCTGTATATACACACACTCATGCATATATTCACCTACACATGCATTGCATACATAAAAACATGTATAGGAACACACATACACATAAATATGTACATATCCACACAACATAAATATAGCTACATATAGGGTGGATTCAAACTGCTGACCTCATGTTTGCAAGCCCAAGAACATACCACTGCTCCACAGAAGCTTACTGCACAGGATTTCATATAATTAAGTAAGAGAGATTTTTATATAAATAGATAGGTCACTCAGATGGGGCTGCTAGAAAAGGAGTGACACAGACCTAAAATTACTATATATAATCTTACACCATAAGGCTGACATCATACTAAGATAATACAACACACAAGGAAAAAACCTATTTATTGTAGGCAAGCTAGAAAACAAGTTTAGCAAATACAGACTTGTCTAAATCTAATATAATGTGCAGTAGAAATAAAGGGGTCCTAAGCACAGCATCTGATGGAAAGAAGTTCTATGAAATAATGAGGCCTGGCTACTGCCACACACACTCTGCACACTGTACTAAATAAATCTTTGCAAGAAAAGAAATAAGGCCTAATATACAAACATCATGCAGGCAAGCAGGCTGTAAACCTATTGCCTGTTCCAATATAAAACAAACAATTACATATAGGATAAGAATATGAAACATAAAGGGATAAGAATATAAAGAACTTAGGAAAGAAACCATATATAATAGTTTTACAGAAAAGTCTTAAACAAGATAAACAGAATATTGACTAAATAACCTAGGAAAGAAACCTATATAATGGTTTATAGTATATTCTAAAACACAGATAAACAGATTATTGATCTTAAGCAAAGATAATCACAATACATTCAAATTTGTGGGGAAAAATGAATACATGACCTGCTGTCTGGAAGCAGCAAAGAAAAGAGGAAGTGCTGGATTTGTTCATTACAGTTTATTAGACTGCTGTGTGCTGATTGGTGGAGTCCTGTTACTATGCTATTATTATTTTTTCTCTGTATGTTTTCTTTGCTGCTGTTTGGATTCAGTAAAGATTTGATGCAAAATATGAAGCCTCCTGTCTTGCCATAAAATCTTCTTCAAAGCTAGTGAAGTTGTAGAATAATGCTTACATTTTGGATGAATGTTTTCAAAATATTTTTAAATTAATTTAAATGATAAACATACACTCAATGCAACGAGAGTACAACATTCTCAACCTGTTTAATTGATGTGGAAATTAAAATAAAAGTTTCAGGCATCAGATAAACTGTGCAATTTGAAAACAAAACAAAAACTTTCCAATTTAGTTCTACTGACAAACTTACTAATTTCTCTTGGTATCCTCTGGAATCCTCTGTAGATATGTATCTCCTTTTAATAAAAGAATACTATTGGCAGGGAGGTTTGGAACAATGTATAAAATTGTTGCAAACACTGCTACGTTATAGTCCTCAAGAGATATGTATACTCAGGAGGCTATCTAAGTATGCTCTTATGGAAAGGAACTGATTGTTTTCATTTTTTTTGCTGCATAAAAGCTTAATTTTTCTTTTCAGGCTAAATAGACCAAAGTCACAATGGAAACCTTTAGTTTGAATATACTTGTACATATGAGACAAATTATTTTTATAGGCAAAATATTTATTTGAATAACCACTGCTAAGGTTTATTAAAAGTTATATAGTTCTAAAATATTAATAGACTTTGAAAATGCAGGTATTGGTCTGCAGTTGCTTTTCAATGTGTTTTTTTTATGTTGCTGTGTACTTTTTATTATCTGCTATAAAATAAATAACAAACAAATGCAAAGCGAATTACAGGTTTCTGCAAAATAAGCTACTTTATGCATGTTTACAAAAAACCTTACACACTACAATATTTGACAGCTTAAGGCTATTAAAAGCACAGTTTTACTTCCTAATTACCTCCAAAATCTTACAGAAGAAACTTTAATTCTTTGTACATTGAAAAAAAAAACTAAACAAAAGGCATCAATTTGCTACATCCTTTACATTTTACCATTATTACTTGTAAAACTTGTTTCAATTTGTTATGCTTTGTCCACTAAAAATCTTATTGGCTATGATATTTAATCACATTTAAATAATAAAACTTTTAAAAATATATATTAAAGGGACAGTCAACACCAGAATTTTTGTTGTTTAAAAAAAAAGATAATCCATTTATTACCCATTTCCCAGTTTTGCATAACCAACACTGTTATAGAAATACACTTTTTACTGCTGTGATTACCTTGTATCTAAGCTCTGCAAACTGCCCCCTTATTTCAGTTCTTTTGACAGACTTGCATTTTAACCAATCAGTGCTCACTCCTAGGTCACTTCACGTGCATGAACTCAATGTTATCTATATGAAACACATGAACTAATGCCCTCTAGTGGTCAAAATGCATTCAGATTAGAGGCAGTCTTCAAGGTCTAAGAAATTAGCATATGAACCTCCTAGAATTAGCTTTCAACTAAGAATACCAAGAGAACAAAGCAAAATTGGTGATAAAAGTAAATTGGAAAGTTGTTTAAAATGGCATTCACTATTAAAATCATGAAAGGTTTTTTTGGACTTGACTGTCCCTTTAATGCATATTACCTAGTTATTATATTTATATAGCACTCATCAGGATTCCATAATAGGTCAGACAACATATACAATGGGGCCTATCTATCAAGTTCCGAAAGGAGCTTGACGGCCCGTGTTTCTGGAGAGTCTTCAGACTCGCCAGAAACTGCAGTTATGAAGCAGCGGTCACAAAGACCGCTGCTCCATAACTTGTCCGCCTGCTCTGAGCAGGCAGACAGACATTGCCGGAAATCAACCCGATCGAGTACGATTGGGTTAATTGACGCCCCCCTACTGGCGGCCCATTGGCCGCGAGTCTGCAGGGGGCGGCGTTGCACTAGCAGCTCTTGTGAGCTGCTGGTGCAATGCTGAATACGGAGAGCATATTGCTCTCCGTATTCAGTGAGGTCTGGCGGACCTGATCCGCACTGTCGGATCAGGTCCGCCATACCTTGTTTAATAGAGGCCAAAGAGTGGAATTGGGCCCTGATGATTGAAAGTTCCATAAGCCGGCAAGATATTCAAAAGGAATCCATTGCCATTTTGAGAAAGCCAGCAAAATATTTCAAGCAGCTGACATCAGTGTTTAAAGGCAGCATTGCTGAGAGGCCTTTTACTATACATTGCAATGGGTGGCGATGCTGTTGATATATTCCAAGCAAGTAAAGGATACTTTTAGATATATCACAAAACAAAGTAAATGTACTTCTAGTTCCAGTAAGAAAGAATATATGCAGGGTTTCTTCATAAAGCCCATTACCAAATTTAAAGCCGCTTTTTGATCTCAGATATGTCAGTGGGGTGCCAGGTATTTTTTCTGACATACTGAGGCTGTGGATTCTCTGACATATACTGGCTGGCATATAAATTTGTTTAAGCAACTATATGCTGAAACATGGTATCTGTCAGAACAGGGAGAGATCATTTATTGGCTCCGATACTGCAACATTTTTGTGATGTCAGGAGTTGCTGTAAATGGGGGTATTTCAGGGGCAGTTAAATTTGAGGTAGCCTATTTTGTTCAGTTGGTGGAAAGCAGGGAGCACTATCACTAGATGCATCACTCATGGGCTCTATATCTGATGCCATAAGAGTTGCGTTATCAGATAAAACAGAGAGGAGAGTCTCACTTGTATGACTTGTGACTTGTTTTTAATAAAGTGTTATATCTTTTTACCACTTCTGACCCATTCCTTGTGAAGTTTGAACCCAGCTGGGATATGGTTCTTTGATTTGTCTCATATTAGGAGTTTCCAGTGCCTTAATTTCTAGAGCTTGATTTTGAAGCTCTATAAAATGTGAGCACCGTTCTTTACTCTTTAAATATTTTTTAAACACAGGATTTCACTATATGTGTTTCTCCTTTTTTCCCTAAGGTTCACCTGCTGTTTATTACCATTGTGATTACCTACTCTGGGACATTTATCCTTTTTTGTGCACTATCACATTTGTTATATATATATATATATATATATATATATATATATATATATATATATATATATATATATATATATTTATTTATATATGAAGCAGACACACTGTGGGACACACTGATCTGCCTTCCTCTCTCTTTCAGATCGCAGGGAGGGAAGCGAGTAAACAGAAAAAGTTGTAACAGCCAATAATCCCACTCATTGGCTGTTACATTGTTGTAGGGACAGGATTCAGCAGTCAGTAGGCAACGGAGGGGGAGCAGGACACGGAAACCGTTAGGATGTTCTATACCATCACACAAGCGCAGTTAAGACGGGCATAGAATGTCCTAATGGTGGGAAGGGGTTAAGGTGCAATGTAAAGTACTCCTTAGATGTCCAAAGAATATTCTATGGTAATAGAAGTTATGTTTTCATATAACTAAAATATTTTTTAACTGATTCTGAAATGTTTTAAAGTTCATTTTATATTATCAGTCTCTTACAAAATTCCCTTATAGTTTAAATCTTTACAAAGCTGTGCTTTATTATGATTCTTTGTACATAAACAGCTTCAAAGACTTTGTACTTGTTTGGGGTTTTAGATATTTTTTTTATCCATGTTTGCAGTCAAAGGATAGTTTTATAAACATTTTATTATTTTCATATAATGTTCTTTCAGGCTGAAACTTTTTAGCTACTTTAAAAGTATTTTCACCAACTTTCCGGTCATTAATGCTTAATGCAAAACATTGCTATAAGCATATAAAAAAATGAAAGGCAACAGCAAATGCAAAAAAAATAAAAAATTGATTGATTTCAAGGAACATAAAGCTACAATAAAAATATGTATTTTAATGTGTTCAAATATTTCCATATTACTACATTGATTGCCTATAAATATGAACTATAATAAACACAAAAAAAATATTTTGTGACTCAGACAGAGCATACAAATTTGCTTTGTTCCCATGGTATTCTTTGTTAATGAGATACTTAGGTAGGTGTCTGTACTCGGCGCACTGCATGGCAGTAAATATTGCTTCCATCTAGTGCTCTTGGAAATAGATAAAATTCTTGCAAACTGCTGCCATATATTGCTCCAGGCACGGTGCACGCTCCTGAGATTATGCTCCTTCTTTTATTTTTTATTTTTTTCCAAAGAACTTTATTGCAGTGTTAATTTTGACAGCAAATTTCAATTTAGTCTTAGTTTTAGTCTTTTGACTAAAATGCCATTTTCGTTTTAGTCGTATTTTAGTTATCTGAATTAATTTAGTTTTAGTCTAGTTTTAGTCGATTGAATCTCCAGTAGATTTTAGTCGACTAAATCTCCAGTAGATTTTAGTCAACTAAAATCTAAGGGGTTTAGTTAAAGTGTAATGCATTATTTTAGCATTTCTCTATAATTTGTAAACTGATTATATACTCCAGGAGTAGACATAACACCTGTTAATATTTATGGTATTAAGGTTTAAACATGCAATACAGACACAGATTTAACCGTTGTGATATGTAACACCTTTATTAAACTTAAATTAAATAAAACCAAGTTTCATAAACAAACAGAAGTGCAACTTTAAAATATATATAAAAAAAACTGTATTGGCTGTAATGAACATATTACCCAATATAAAAACTATAACAGTTCTCTGTTAATAATTAAAACAAGTATCAAGTAACTCAACACAACAAAAAGTTTCTGCAGCTAGCACAGGCACAGCATAACTTAACCCCATACTGGTGGGTTATGCTTATTTCTATAGGAAGAATCAATTTATTGTTCACAGATTCGAAAAAGGTTCGGCAACAATATTAGCACTGCTCAAAAACTTCAAAACTAATTATATACTCCTGGATTAAAGGTTTATTAACCTGTTTTTATTTATGGTATTAAGGTTTGAACATGCAATACAGATATAAAAGATTTAACTGTTGTGGTATATAACATCTCTTTATTTATCTTAAAATTTAATAAAATTAAGTTTCGTAAATTTTACAAAAGAGCAGTACTTGGATATGGATTGATTATAACAACTTACATAAAATGTTTTTGTCAGCAAATTTTGATTTAGTTTTAGTCATAGTCTTTTGACTAAAATGTCATTTTGATTTAGTTTTAGTCATAGTTTTTTGACTAAAATGTCATTTTAGTTTTAGTTGTATTTTAGTCATCAGAATTTCTTTAGTTTTATAGTCATTTTAGTCTAGTTTTAGTCGACGAAATTAACACTGCTTTATTGAGGTATTAGTTTTACATACATCTTAATTGCGGAGTTGGGTTTACATGAGGTACCCTTTCAATGCATATCATAAAGAAAAGTTATATGAACTCAAGGTACACAGCCAATTAGGTCACAATCTTGACTAACCCTGGAAAGGAAGCAGTTTAAGCCATTATTGGTTTCCAATGTTAATGTCTTTCCGCTTAGATCAGTTCTGCATTTTCCTTTTACAGTGATTTAGATGAAACAATTAAGTATTATAATTAAAAGCCCAAAAACATATCATCAAAAATTGTAAATAATTGATAACTCAAGATAATATCACCTTGTTAGAATTAGGATTGGAAGAAGGAAAAGAGGGGAAAGAGGGGGGGGGGGCAAGAGGGGTATCATGCGCCCCAAACATTGAATCTTGGGTAAATCTATCAAATCGGTGTGGGAGCCCCCTGCTCGTTAGCTTTGCAGGAGACTAAACTTGTGTCTCCAATCATGTCAGTTGCTGTAAGCTCCAGTGGTCTAGTTGTGGGCTAACCATGAGGGTGTACCCACTGTTGTAGTATTTAACCCTGACTCTTGTGTGCGTGTCGTTTTTTTCAGAACGGTCTCACTCTGACGCATCCCCACCAGATGTGCAGCATATCAGCTAACTCGCCACAACCTCTCCAGCACAGGCCATTAGTGTGTTTATATATTTTTGTAAGTCACAATTGGGTGAGGTACCATCTTGACAAGAATTTATAATTCATTTCCTGAATTTTAGCTGATACTGAGGCTTTTTTGTGATTGCTGAATATCCCTAACCATTCTTTATGAAGGATACTTAAGCCTAGTTCTGTGGACCATTTGTAGCTATAAGTTGGATGAAGGTCTGGTGAAACAGACATGAGGATCTTGTATAGAGATGATATAGTGTGTCTTGGGTAGCTAGTTGATGTACAAAGTGTCTCAAATAATGTTAACTGATGCACCATGTCTTGATGTTGCTTGTGTGATGCTAGGAGGTGGGCGGTCTGCGCCCGAGTATACCATGTCATTGGGTTGTTGCCAAATGTATTTGTCCAGTCTTGCTGTGATAGTAGTTTTCCCCTTGGAGTTATGCTCCTCAGTGTACAATCTTTTAATTGTGTTAGGTTTGTTTTATCAGCTTTGATTTTTGGTATGAAGGGTAGATCCGGATTATGTATAAGTGTGGTTAGCGGTGAAGGCAGTGATGTGATATCTGTGCTTGTATTAATGGTCCTTTCCCATTGGGTGAAGAGCTCTTGTAATAGTGGGAAACCATGAATAGTGTCCGGTCTTTGTGACGGGAGTAACCAGGCCAAGCTCCCCACGTTTTCTATCTTAAGGATCTCTCTATCTAGCTGTACCCAATGCGTGCTGCTGGAATTATGGCTCCAGTCTATAACTCTCTGCAGTAAGGCTGCCAATCTATATCTTTGTATGTCTGGTAAACCCAGTCCCCCCCTCTCTCTGGGCAAATATAGAGTTTTTCTTGGCACTCTGGGCTGTACACCATTCCAAATGAACTTGTCAATGTTACGCTGAAGTTGATTTAGGTTTTCTCTGGGCAAAGCGATTGGTAATGTCTGTAGGGTGTATAGAATGCGGGAGAGAATGTTCATCTTTATGACGTGTATTCGCCCTATCCATGACAGTGTCTTATTTTTCCACCCAGACAAATCACTCACTATGTTTTTTTGTAACATATTGTAGTTTGCCATAAATAAGTTTAAAGGATTTTTGGTCAGGAATATGCCCAGATATTTGATCTGTGTTTGTTGGATACGAATAGGACTATTACATTTAATTTTGTCTATGGTCTGTGTCGTGGCAGATATGTTTAATAATTCTGATTTGGAAAGATTAAGGTGAAAGTTTGATACCACCCCATAATCTGTTAGGGTTTGTAAGAGTGTTGGGACGGATGTCTCTAGATCAGAGAGTGTAAGCAGTATATCATCCGCATACATTGCCAGTTTATACTCGCTTGCATGCGTCTGAATACCTTTAATTCTGGGGTCCTCTCTGATTTTGCATGCTAGGACTTCTATGGACAATACAAAAAAGATGGGCGACAAGGGACAGCCCTGCCTTGTGCCATTTCTAATGTTGAATGAATCTGAGATAACTGTGTTGGTTTTAACTTTGCTGTTGGGTCTGTGTAAAGCGAGAAAACTTTTCTTAGGAAGCTGTCCCCTATGTTCATACCTCGCAGGGTGGCCTTGAGAAAATCCCAGTCCACCCTGTTGAAGGCTTATTCAGCATCGGTCGAGACTATGGCCATTTCTTGGTGGGTATTTCTCACTAGGGTCATCAGCTGCATAACCTTCAAGGTGTTATCCCTAGCCTCCCTGCCCGGTATGAAGCCCACCTGATCTGGTGCTATTAAGGATGTAAGTACAGAATTCAATCAGTCCGCCATAATTCTGGCGAATATCTTGATATCCACATTCAAGAGGGATATGGGCCTGAAATTTTCAGGCTTATCCGGGGATCTGCCTGGTTTTGGGAGGACAGTGATATATGCCTCTAGCATCTCTCTGGGAAAGCCGCCTGATGCCTCAAGGGAGTCAAACAAATGTACCATTTTAGGGGCTAATATTTGGGCAAACTTTTTATAATATTTGGTACTAAAACCATCTGGGCCGGGACATTTCCCGGATGGTAACGCTTTGATTGCAGCCAGTATCTCTGCTACACTAATTGGTGTGTCAAGGTTTTGCAACTGTTCCTCGTTTAGTTTGGGCAATGTGACTTTTTCTAGGTAGCTTCCTATGGCCCTGTTTATTTTCTACATTATCTGAGCCGCCAATATCTGTCGATATGTTATATAGTGCTGAGTAGTACGTGCGGAATTCTTCTGCTATAGATACACCATCATGTTTAATCTGTCCTGATTTATTTCTAAGGTGATGTATATGTGTTTTAAGCTGTTTGCATTTTAGGGCTCTGGCTAACAGCCTACCCGCCCTGTTTCCTTGGTCATAGTATTTCTGTTGGAGAAGTAAAGCTCTTTTCTGCTGTTCCTGGTGGAGGAACATATTTAGCTCTTTTCTTGTTTGTGTGAGACTTGTGTGTATGTCTGCGCTTTTTGCGTCTTTTTTGTGGTCTTTCTCTAACTGCTGTAGTTTTTTTATGTGAAACATATTTGTGTCTGTTCTGTTTTATTAGATTTGCTTTGTGCTTCAACATGTACCCCCTCAAAAAGCACTTATGCGCTTCCCATATGTGCGTCCATGCAACATCAGACTGGGTGTTTATTTGAAAATATTCATTTAGAGTTTTCTCCAGGCTAGGTTTTATTAATGGGTATTCTAACAAACCGTCATCCAACTTCCACAAATATGGGACCACTGGACAATCAGGCCATGCGATTTGACATAAAATAGGTGCGTGATCTGACCATGTGATAGGTAGGATGGATATGTTATCAATTAGAGCGAGACCTATTGAATCTATTAAGATATAGTCAATGCGGGAGTACACTTTGTGTGGGTGTGAAAAGAAAGAGTAGTCCCTGACAGTGGGGTGGATGGTACGCCAAGTGTCATGTAAGATTAAGGATTGGATTTGGTGGTTTATGCCCTTTATGTCTTTTTTGGCTATGTTCGTTACTCCCTCAGACGTGTCCACTTCTGGGTTAAGCGGGACGTTAAAGTCGGAACAGCCAATAGAATGCGAGTTCAATACAATTGGCTGATTGGATCAGCCAATCGGATTGAACTTCAATCTGATTGGCTGATTGCATCAGCCAATCAGATTTTTTCTACCTTAATTCCGATTGGCTGATAGAATTCTATCAGCCAATCGGAATTGAAGGGACGCCATCTTGGATGACGTCCCTTAAAGGAACCTTCATTCGTCGTTAGTCCGTCGGTAGAAGAGGATGGCTCCGCGTCGGCTCCTTTGAAGATGGCTCCGCTCCACTCCGGATGGATGAAGATTGAAGACGCCGCCTGGATGAAGACTTCTACCGGATGGAGGACCTCTCCTTGCCCCGCTTGGATGAAGACTTCTACCGGATGGAGGACCTCTTCTTGCCCCTCTTGGATGAAGACTTCTACCGGATGATGGACCTCCTCTGGGCACCTTGGATGAAGAATTGGGCTCGGCTGAGTGAAGACAACTCAAGGTAGGGAGATCTTCAGGGGGTTAGCGATAGGTTTTTTAAGGGGGGTTTGCGTGGGTTAGAGTAGGGGTATGTGGGTGGTGGGTTGTAATGTTGGGGGGTATTGTATTTTTATTTTCATGCAAAAGAGCTGATTACTTTGGGGCAAGGCCCAGCAAAAAGCCCTTTTAAGGGCTGGTAAAAGAGCTGATTTCTTTTGTATTTTAGAATAGGGTAGGGATTTTTTTTATTTTGTGGGGCTTTTTTAATTTATTAGGGGGCTTAGATTAGGTGTAATTAGTTTAAACTGCTTGTAATTCTGTTTTATTTTTTGTAATTTAGTGTTTGTTTTTTTTGTATTATAGAATAGTTTATTTTATTGTATTTTATTTTATGTAATTGTAGGTAATTTATTTAATTAATTTAATGATAGTGTAGTGTTAGGTTTAATTGTAACTTAGGTTAGGATTTATTTTACAATGTAATTTTGTAGTTATTTTAACTAGGTAGCTATTAAATAGTTATTAACTATTTAATAGCTATTGTACCTTGTTAAAATAAATACAAAGTTGCCTGTAAAATAAATATAAATCCTAAAATAGCTACAATATAATTATTCGTTATATTGTAGCTATATTAGGGTTTATTTTACAGGTAAGTATTTAGCTTTAAATAGGATTAATTTATTTAATAAGAAATAATTTATTTCGTTAGATTTAAATTATATTTAACTTAGGAGGGTGTTAGGGTTAGGGTTAGACTTAGCTTTAGGGGTTAATACATTTATTAGAGTAGCTGCGAGGTCCGGTCGGCAGATTAGGGGTTAATAAGTGTAGGTAGGTGTCGGCGACGTGGGGGGGGGGGCAGATTAGGAGTTAATAAATATAATATAGGGGTCGGCGGTGTTAGGGGCAGCAGATTAGGGGTTCATAGGGATAACGTAGGTTGCGGCAGTGTCCGGAGCGGAAGATTAGGGGTTAATAATAATAATAGTGTAGTGTTAGGTTTAATTGTAACTTAGGTTAGGATTTATTTTACAATGTAATTTTGTAGTTATTTTAACTAGGTAGCTATTAAATAGTTATTAACTATTTAATAGCTATTGTACCTAGTTAAAATAAATACAAAGTTGCCTGTAAAATAAATATAAATCCTAAAATAGCTACAATGTAATTATTAATTGTATTGTAGCTATATTAGGGTTTATTTTATAGGTAAGTATTTAGTTTTAAATAGGAATAATTTAGTTAATTTTAGGAATATTATTTTGTTATAATATAAATTATATTTATGTTAGGGGGGTGTTAGGGTTAGAGTTATGTTTAGGGATTAATAACTTTATTATAGTAGCGGCGACGGTGTGGGCGGGAGATTAGGGGTTAATAATTGTAGGTAGGTGGCGGCAATGTTAGGGAGGGCAGATTAGGGGTTAATACAATTTATTCTAGTGTTTGCGAGGCGGGAGTGCGGCGGATTAGGGGTTAATACATTTATTATAGTGGCGGCGAGGTCCGGTCGGCAGATTAGGGGTTAATAAGTGTAGTTAAGGTAGCGGCGACGTTGGGGGGGCAGATTAGGGGTTAATAAATATAATATAGGGATCGGTGATGTTAGGGCAGCAGATTAGGGGTTCATAGGGATAATGTAGGTTGCGGCGGTGTCTGGAGCGGAAGATTAGGGGTTAATAATAATATGCAGGGGTCAGCGATAGCGGGGGCAGCAGATTAGGGGTTAATATGTGTAAGGTTAGGGGTGTTTAGACTCAGGGTTCATGTTAGGGTGTTAGGTGCAGACTTAGAAAGTGTTTCCCCATAGGAAACAATGGGGCTGCGTTAGGAGCTGAACGCTGCTTTTTTGCAGGTGTTAGGGTTTTTTTCAGCCAGCTCAGCCCCATTGTATCCTATGGGGATATCGTGCACGAGCACGTTTTCCCAGCTTACCGCTACCGTAAGCAACGCTGGTATTGAGGGTTGAAGTGGAGCTAAGTTAGGCTCAACGCACCCTTTTTTGAGCCTAACGCAGCCCCTCAGACAACTCTAAATACCAGCGTTGTTGGAAGGGTGCGCTGGAAAAAAAAAGCAGCGTTAGCTACGCGAGTCTTTACCGACAAAACTCTAAATCTAGGCGATTGTTTTGTATAGGGTTCAGAATTCTAGACTACGTGTATATTTTGACTCTTGGACATAGGAGGATTGATCTTTAAAGTCTTGATAATTGGAGGACTATATATGTATATGAGTCTCTGGTTTGCTGATGGCAGGACATTTTAAATGTTTTCATAAAAAGTCTACTGCTGCTTATTTCACATTCAAAGTAAGTGTTATTACATTGTCTTTTTATTATTAATTTATTGATGAAATACATCTACTGTATGTAAGGGTCCATAAGCTGTGCCACAGTGTATTATAAACTACTTATATGTTTAGAAGTCTCTACACATTAATTGTGTATCTGTATGGCAAGAAATAACTAATGGTCAATGCAAAAGACTTCACTATTTTTTTATTTATATAATAAAATGCTATTTCTCACTTTGAGACCTGACTGCTTTCCTCACTATCGCACACCTCAAACTTTTCTTGTAAGTATAAACTTCAACACTGTTTTAGAAAAATTGACAAATTGTTTTTTTTTTTCAAGTAATAGGTCACAAGTCCATAGAACTGTCCATCTTATGTTCTACATCAGGATATGCTCTTTTTTACTAATAACTGTGAAGATTCTATGAACGTGAAGATTCTATGAAATATCTGGTTTCTTTAACCTCTTTACACCGTTAGGATGTTCCATGCAGTCCTAACAGCACTGGGCTTTAACGCTGAAGGACGGCATGGAGCATCCATATATGAGATCCTGCAGTCCCCCCTTTGTCACAAGCAAGTATTGGACTGGGGTGTGTACCTACCAGCATAGGATCTGATCCCAGCCTTGAAATCACATGATCACATCGGAACTTTGTTCCGATCTAAGCATTTGCACTTCAGCATGAAAGGGTTAACTGCTCAAAATTTTGTGATGCACTGTATAACGTTGTTAATTTGGTGGCTGTTAAAAGGACATAAAGAGATAATGTAATATGGTGTAGTATTCTATTATTGCACTATTGCTTGCATAGATCAGTGTGTTTAACCCCTTCATAGGCATTTATAGTAAGCTCCAGAGCAAAAGAGAGAACATATTATTTATCATTTATGTCTCTTTAATCTTCTGTGACTAACCTTTATAAAACTTATAATATAAACAATTTCATAGATCTATGGATCATTTAGGGGTTTATATTTTTAGGTAAAAAATATATCATTTTTATTGGTTAGCTTCTACTTTTTCACATACAACTTTATCAAGACAATCTCAGTTAAGGGCATTGGAAGCAAGGAATTGTAGGTTTAACGCCTGTCGGGTTAGCAAGCGAGCTGAGGAAGGAAAGGAAGTCCATCAATATAAGATTTTAGCCTTGGTATTAAGCTTTGTGACATTTTTGATAGAACCAATATGTTATGGTTACCTGGCAACACTGCTGATAACACCTTTTCTCAGCTGCTATCTTGCACAATCTCAGAACTAAACAGTTCATGAAAAAGATTAGTTTATATGTAACCTGAACTATGATGTTGGGTAACATATTAATATGAAAAAACAATATAGGATATTCAACTGATGTTGAATAACTAGAAATCTATAAAGATTTCCACCCGAAAGAGAAACTTTAAACTTAGTTTTTATTACCCCCTATGCCTTGCACAAAATGAATTAATGTCGTGAATCAAAGGTATAATAGAGTTTCCATCTCCAACCCTTGAGTGCATTACACTTGGTTTTAATGATCTCTGTGTTTCATCAAGAAAAACCTAATAGAAGTGACTTTCTTCATTAACTAATCTATGTTGAAGCAAAGTCTGAAATGTAGTCATGTTTGCAGCATCAGTGATTAGAGGGCTGAGGTTAAGTATTCTGTTTGTCTTTATAGCAATATGGTATAACAGGACTGAAAAGCTCCATCTATTAAAGACTAATATCTCTGATTTTATGGCTATCCATGTTGGAGCATAACAGCTGATCACATGACTGAACCACATCGAATGAGCTACTACGAAAAGACAGGGTTTAAACTAGAAACATTGGCAGTCCACTCATATTACTTGTTCAGTGTAAACACACTTATTTCTTAGCTAGATTATGCGTGTCCAAGGCATTTTTTAATTATTTAACAATCCTTGTGTTTACCAAATCTACTGAAAGTTTATTACTTGAATCAGCCACCCTTTCTTGTATAAAAACTGCTTTCTCATGTTTATTCTGAATCTGCTAACGTCTAACTTAAAGTGATGATAAATTTAAAAAATGCTTTCAGTCATGAATTAAAAAACTTTATGCTGAAAGTTCCTTTATTTGCAGTGATTTTAGGCCAAGCTGAGTGCCTCTGGCCGTCCACAGAAAAGCGCTATTTCCACAATAAAGTGACACTTTTACCTCTTAGACATCCAACATAATGCTGATTGGCCCGCATGGCTTTTTGCTTAAGAAGTGGAAAGGTCACCTCATTGAAAGAATTGCGTATTGCTGTAGGTGACCAGAGGCGCTCAGCTCAGCATAAACCCTCTGCAAATAAATGAACTTTCAGCATGAAATTTTTTTTATACTTCATGACTGAAAGTCCCCTTTATTTATAGCACTGGCAAATCCTAGCATTTAAAAAAAAAACACTAGGATTTACCATCACTAAGTTAAGACCCTTTTTTGTGGAAAATGCTTTAGGGTTCACTTTCCCTTCTCTCCTCTTAACTATACATATTTAGATCATACAGTTTTTCTTCACAGGTTTTATATTTTAGTATCATTTTAGAAGGCTTCCTTTGGACAGTTTCCAGTTTATTTATATACTTCTGGCGATATGGTCTCCGGAACTGTACACAGCATTCAAGATGAGGCATAACTTGTGATCTGTAAAGTGGCATAAGAACTTTGCTATTTTTACTGCTATTCTCCCAAAATAACAAAGCATTCAACTGACCTTACCGGCTGCACTGTTTAACACATTTTAAATCATCTGAAATAATAATTCCCATGTCCTGTCCCTCAATAGTTAGTCAGTAATGTACCATTGAGACTGCAACTGGCCTTTGGGTTTTTAGATCCTAAATGCATAATTTTGCACTTGGTGATATTAAATTTTAGATCCCATTTATTTACCTGGTCCTCAAATTTTTTTTAATTCTAACACTATATACATGTATAAGAAATGCATATTTATTATTATAAAATATGCTTTACAGTAATTTTTAACAGTACTAAGTGCAAGTTTGTAAATGTACTTTAACCATGTCCCATACATTAGCATTATGCATTACATTACATGCTATTTGTCAGCTTTATTTATCATGTTTATAAATCAGGGCAGTAAGCCACTTATTTACTACCATCTTATACCATACAGTATTCAGAGTACTGTTCTTTATTACATGGTCTTAGGTATTCAATATCCCTGGGCATTCTGTGATTACTAGTAATTCTTTTTGTGTGTGTAATTTTACATGATGTGCTGTTTTACCTGTTTCAAGACATTAGTCAGAGCAAATAACCCTCACAGAAATGTTTGGGGCTGCACGGGAGCGTTTTCATTAGGAATGCGCTTCTTTTCATCTTGTTACAATGCGTGAAATCATGACAATTTCTATGTGACTAACCCGTGAAATCTGCAAGCCAGAGTCATGGTTTAGAGTAGGGATATTAGTGTGATCAATTCCTGATGTAGAAAACCTCCAGCTACTGTGTAATGCAGAATTCAGGTGGAAATTAAATTAAATGTTAGGGGTGGAGATGAAAATTTGAGAGAAGAAGAAAAAAAGGTTACAAAAAGTGTATTTGTATACAGAACATAACTGATCTTCCTAAACAAGCATTCAGCTTTCATCTTTCCGGCACAGCTGCTATGCATAATTAATAGGTAGCAGAGGGGATTCTTTACATGTGCTTTAAACACTATCTATTTTGCTAAGCTGTGAGATATAGGGTTATTATCAGAGCTTGCTCTAAGTCTTATAAATAAAATGCAAAAAGAATGTCTCTGAGTTGTGGATTTCTCAGCAGCATTCCCTCTATGGTAAAAACTGGGCATTGGAGAGACGCCTCAGTAGAAAAACCAGTGGAAATACATGCGCTGATATATACTAATGAGTGGCTCACGCATACAATTTATTTATGAAGCGGGATTATCAATGAGTAGGGTTTTAATTGACCGTATGAATGATATATTTTTTATAAACATATCCATCTACCAGTGGCAAAATACACACATCGCAAACGTAGACAGCCTGCTGTAGTCATTACATTTGCTATTATTTTTTTCCTTGCCTTGAACACACTTAATACTGGAATCTGACAGCTAAATTATACCTGTTAAGAGCATATTTTACCTGAAGTGGTCAGAACAGGCAAATTAGTTGGCATTGCAGATGCCAAAGAAGCAGATATATAGCAGATCATTGCAGCTGTTGTTTGGTAACTACGGCTATGCACGATCATAAGCAGTTGATGAATATAAGTATTAAGGGCCTGTTGAATAATCCCAATATCTAATGGGGCTAGCAATATTGTGGTGCCTGACGCTGACAAGAAAATAGAAGCAATGCTTATTCCTGTGACACCATATGAAAGAAAATCTAAAGATAATCTTATTATCATCTAAAACATAATTTTTCACATAGGTTATTTTAAAGTTGTAGTTGTGTATTATTGATTCATAAGCATAAGGTTGCAAATAGATATTGCAAGATTGTATGCTGCTTTAATGATAAAAAAAAACACTTGAAAGATTTTAGTACTGTCAAACTGGATTTGTGTGACCATTTTCTTGGGCTTAACCACATCTTGTCCTGATACTCTCAATGCTACAAAAAAGCATATTTAAATGAATGTTTACTGCATCAGTAATATGCTTACCTGGGAGACAATGGAAAATCTATCCCATTATCTTGATATGTTTCAGGAAACACTATGCACAATGCAGGGCAGTGGCTTCTAAGGCTAATGAGACACTAGCATGTCCTTAAAGAGGCATTGATGCAAGGGAAGAAAGCATAGTTCTGTCACTATATACGTAAATCCCTGGTAAGACCTCAGCTTAAGTATGAAGTGCAGTTCTGGGGACCAATCTCAAGAAAAGACACTGCAGACCTAGAAAACATTCAGAGAAGGGCCATAAAGCTAATAAGGAGAATGGAGAAATTAATATATGAGGAGAGGTTAGCCAAATTGGGTCTGTTTTCTCTAGAAAAAATGTGCTTGAGAGGTGACATGATTACTTTATATAAATATATTCAAAGGCCCATATACAGAAATGGCAGAAGCTCTGTTTATTAAAAAAAAAATATTTGTGAAAAGAGGTCACAAGTTAATAAGGTTGGAGGAAAGGAGATTTAATCTTCTGCAACGGAAACATTTTTACACTTTAAGAGCAACAAAATTGTGGAGCTCATTACCAAAGGAGGTAGTGAATGCCAATACCTTAGATACGTTTAAAAATTGTTTAGATGGGGGGCAGAGTCTGGCCACGCGAAAAGATTGTTGCAAGGTAGAAGGACTCCTCATCCCCATGCTGGCATATAAGCTTAAATCAGGCATACCCAACCCTTCGCTCCCTTAAAGTAGAGGCTACAGGTCATAAGATCACTCGGGAAGTAGAAAGAGCTGACTAGACATTGTGATCATGGAGGAATAGCTGGAAAGTGAATGGTGCCGAACAAGAGATAGTGGCTCAAGCGGTGTTCACCCGGACAGCACACCCAAGCAAGGACAGAGTGTTCCAACACAGTAACCGCTATTAAGTATTACGTCTGCACCTCCGAAACATCTTATATTACTTATATATAAAATTCTCATTATTACAGACTCTAATACTCTCCCTTCATATACAACTAATTGAAGTAAAGGCCTTAATCAAGATATAGATTACAAATCTTGGCTCAAAGTGTTTAAAACTACTAAACGCTCCTCTATTTTGGCTAACATTCAGGAAATACGCATACATTTTTAAGCAGATGGTATCTCACACCAGCGAGATTCCATAAAATATTCCCCTCTCTGAGTGGAACCTGCTGAAGAGGCTGCAGAGAGGAGGGCTCCCTCCTTCATATATTGTGGTCTTGTCCGAGACTGAATACTTTTTGGACAGAGATCCTACACATAATTTCAAAAATACTCAATATACAGATTCCCAATACACCAAAAACCCTGTTATTTTGCTCTCTTCCCAAGATAAAAGATGCAGCAAGTCAAGCCCTTCTTCTGATCATGTTAACAAGTGCTAAGAAGCTCATTCCTAAGAAATGGAAAACACAAAACATACCAACAGTAATTTTACATGTTTTCATCTACTTAACTGCAAAGGGCTCCAATTCACTTGTTGTGCCGGCTTATCTCTAATTGTCTATATATATATATATATATATATATATATATATATATATATATATATATATATATGTGTGTGTGTTTATATGAGTATATACATCAGTAAATACATATACACAAATAAATACATATGTACACACATATAAACACACACACATATATATATATATATATATATATATATATACACACAGTATATACTGTATATATATATATATATATATATATATACACACATACACATATAATGTTAAAGCCCTTTTGCTGGCTTTTTAAATGATGGTTTTATTATGCGTGTAACTGTAATTTGTAATGTATTCTTTTGTTTCGAGAAACTGTTAACCACAGCTATGAGGACCCCCTACCCGATGAACGTTAACTTGAATTATGTTCAAGCGATTTCGTTTACTTTCAACTTTGAATACCAGCACATTTTAACCTGTGTGCAAACGAACGCAAACACCCAAAAATAATTCTAGTGGTTTTACCACTCATAACCTAGCAATATATATTTTGCTAAGCTATTATCAGAGCTTGATCTAAGTCTTATAAATAAAATGCACAAAGCATAGCTCTAATAGTAGATATCCCACTGTGTGTGTATGTTGGGAAAACACCTTGACTAGTGGAAATACATGTGCTGGTGTACACCAATGAGTGTCTCACTCATACAATTTATTTATGAAGTAGGATTATCAATGAGTAGGGTTTTAATTGACCCTATGTATGAGATATATTTTTTATGAACATATCCATCTACCGGTGGCAAAATACACACATCACAAAGGTAGGCAATCTACTGTAATCATTAAATTTGGTATTATTTTTTCCTTGCCTTGAACACACTTAATATTGGAATCTGACAGCTAAATTATACCTGTTAAGAACATATTTTACTTGAAGTGGTAAGACCAGGCAAATTAGTTGGTATTGTAGATGCTAAAGAATCAGATATATAGCAGGTCATTGCAGCTGTTGTTTGGTAGCTACAGATATGCACAGTCAGAAGCTGTTGATGAATTCATGCATTAAGGGCCTGTTGAATAATCCGAATATCTATTATGGTTATCAATATTGTTGTACCTGACACTGACAAGGAAATAGAAGCAAATGTTATTGCTTTGACACACAATTAAAATAGAAAATGTAATCAGTAATTTGACCCATCAAAAGCACACTAATTTGTACAAGGTTGTTTTAAAAACTGAAATACTACATTAGTGATTAAAAATACCAGTTTAAATTAATTTAGAATGCTTAAGTTTTGTGGATCACAATCTGTGCTGCCCAAAAATATTAGTCATTTGCCCATAGATTTTATTTAGTTTAAATTAGTAATAAAGATAAACACAGAAATAAAATGGGGGAAAGGAGAAAAACAAAAAGGTATAAGATAACAATATGTAAGGGAGAATTAAAAAAATATAACTATTTATAACTATGTTCATAAAAGTACATTGTGAACAACAAAACATGAGCGTAAATTTATTAGCATGTGATGCTCCATAAAATTGAATAAATCTTAACTAAAAAGTCTGATAAAGCTGATGAAAGAAAAAAAAATGGTTTAATTCGTAATCATCCATTTTATCTTAAAGAGACAGTATACAGCAATATTCATATAACTGCATCTAATAGACACTAATATAAAGAAGAAAATGCACAGATACTGATGTAAAATCCAGTATAAAACCATTTAAAAACTTAATTAGGAGCTCCCAATTTAGCATTATTGATAAGGTTAGGCTGCGACACCCACTGAAAGGTACTGGGAAATCAGAAAGAGCAGACCCCCCCCCCCTCCCCTGCAAATGAAAAGACTCATTACACAACCAGGAGTTTGTAGACATCAGTTTACATCTAAAACTTTGGGGCTTGGTTAGGAGTCTGAAAATCAGCACAATGTTATTTAAAATAAGCAAAACTATGTATTTTTACAAAAACACTCCCAGATGATCTATATATATGGATAATCTACAAAATATTTTTGCAAAGAAAAATCTAGTGTACAATGTCTAGATTTTGGGCTGTCCTATCAATTGCTTCTTTATTATACGTGTTCTGTTTACAATGTGGTTTCTGCTAAAAAAAATCATTGTTTTTTTTCTTTTCCCTAAGGATCACAAAGCTGACTTCAATGGATTTTTGAAGCGGGAAATCCGGAATGGCCTCAAATCATAGTCTGGTTGCTCTCCAATGCAGAGATCACTCAAGATTTTTCCTACTGTGGGTGCCATCTTAAAACCATGCCCTGTTGCCAATAAAGAGGAAAATGTTAATGCGAAAGAACCAATTACCGTAACTCAGATATGTTACGTTTATAATAGTAACAGCATTTATTTTTCTAACCTGAAAATCCAGCCCCTATGACAATATTTTTATGAAGAGGGTGGCAATCCAAAATGAAATCTTCATCTGGTGTGTTCTAGAATCAGAATAGGAAAAGTTAGTTTTCTGTAATAGTTGCCATAATGTTGCTACAATATTACTGTATCACAGCATGGCTATCCCATTTACCCAGTCATCTAGCGCATTGTATGCATGTAGTGTAATGTAAAGCACAAATACGGATCCTAAACAATTATGCAAATACATGAAATCCCAGCATCTATTACAAGGCTTTTGCACGGCACTACAGTCTGCATTGTTATTCTCATCGAACGCTTCAGTCTTATGTCTATGAGATACACTGGTGTCATGTGCATAGCAAAATTTAGCTCTCAATTTTCCACTGTGCTTCCAATTTTGATCTCAATACTGAATTTGCTTCTACCTTAATAACACAATCTTCTATTTTCCGCTCATATGTCAAGCATGCACTCCATATATTGGTTTGATCTTTGCTGCTATTCTGACAGACATTGTTTTATTCTCAACACAAAACATTGCCCCTCTAAAAAATATACATGCAGATCATATAAGAGAGCAGAATATGATACATATCATAATCTGTTATATTTGTCATTTGCTTGTGTTGTATTGTAATTTGCAGAATGATGCCCATTCATAAGGAAGTGCTTACTGTATACATGCATTGTTCTATCACTGCAGGCTTTGGGTACAAGCCAGGAAGATACTGGTTGATGAAGTCGCATAATACTGAGACATCCTGAAACTGAGGCTGGAGGTCACGCTCCTCAGGATCTGCCTCATTTCCGTGATGATAACATATCTGTGGGTATAAGGATTTTGAAACATAGTCACATAGCAATCTAAACGCATACACACACACATACAAATACTGTATATCACACACACATACAGTACAGTGCAAAAGTCTTAGGCCACCATTAGATTTGTTGGTTTAGCAAAGTTTTAATGAACATACATATTTATTTTCCTGTATCTTTATTAAGATACAAACAGAAAATACAGGAAATATGTAAAAAATAGCTTCTTCAGGCAAAAGTCAGTATTTAGTGTTTGACCTCGCTTGTCACTAAGCACATCTTGAACTTTTTTGGGGAGACTGTCCTGAAGTTTTCTGAAGTAATCTTCTGCAATATTATACAAGGTTTCTTTCAGCACTTTCCAGAATTTAAGTTGACATTTCTTTTTCTGTCCAGTTGATCCCATACTGCCTCTATAATATTCAGGTCTGGACTCTGTGGAGGCCAGTATATGACTGTTAGTGTTTTATCCACTGTTTTTTTTTCTCCAAATATGATTTCACTGCATTAGCAGTGTGCTTGGGACCGTTATCATGTGGAAAAATAAAACTATTCCCAATCAGACACTTTTCAGAAGGAATGGCATGATGAATTAAAACGTGTCTATACTTTTCATCATTCATGATTCCATCAATTCGGACAATATCACCAACACTACTGGCAGAAATGCAGCCCCAGACTAGGACAGATCCTCCACCATGTTTTACTGAAGGCCACAAGCATCTCTCTAACTCTTCTTCTCATATATTGTTGACAATTGGACCCAAACTTGGATTCATCACTCCATAATACTCTTCTCCACTGATCTTCACTTCAATGTGAGCTTTAGCATATATTAGCCTTTTCACCCTGTTCCCCTTCCAAAAAAGTGGTTTCTTAGCTGCTACCCTTCCACAAAGATCATTCCTGATCAAGCTTCTTCGGATTGTAGAAGGGTCAACTTGTTATCCTGATGAAGCTGCCAGATGCTGAGCCTGGTCCTTGCTGGACTTCTCCAGGTCTCTCAAAGAAGAAACTCTGAGAAACTTCTCATCAGATTTTGTACATTTTCTTGGCCTTCCAGTCCTTTTTTTATCCTTGATCTCTGCTGATTCTTCAAATTTCTTTATAACAGCTTGAATACCACATCTTGAGTATCCAGTTTGTTTGCTGATTTCCCTTTGAGAGTGGCCTTGCTGATGCAAAAGTATGATTTTATCTCTGTCAAATTCTGTTATCTTTGGCATTTTAAATGGAATGATGTTATTGAAAGTTGGTCTTATTAGCAAGCTTCCAATGAATTAAACTCATACCAAATGTGTATGTAATGCTCAAGCATGTCTAGCACAAACCTGGTGTGATAGACCTTTTTCACAGCAGTCATTTTGACATGAGATAGTGGACAAATACAGGTGTTAGCAATAACATTAATTACGGTTTCATTAAATTTAGGTTTACGAGAGCCAGTTTCCATGCTATTGCCCAAGTGTAAGTTGAGGTCACACTAAATACTTGCCACTTTAGCCTATTTTTTTCAGATTTTTTTCTGTTTCTTAATACTGCATACAAATATCCTGTATATTCTGGTTGTATTCTAAAAAAAAAGAGACTGAGAAATAATTATATATGGTCATTATACCATTGCTAAAACAACAAATCTAATGGTGGCCTAAGACTTTTGCACAGAACTGTGTGTATATTTACATATAATATATATAATAATATATACTGTGTGTATATACATACACACATACACACACAGTGTATATATATATATATATATATATATATAATGTAAATGGGTGAATATTTGCAGCATCCATATTACACAATAGATAGCTGAACTTCCCTATGGGAGAACAAGGAATTATTCTGTTATTAAAAAAGACCCTCCGCCAGCAGATCTCTGTATTTACATAGCATAAAACTGACATATTTGCTCAATTAAATTTAACGAGACACGAACATGTGCGTGCTGACAAGAATAACTGAAAAGGAATTTAGGTAAAGCAAATTCAACCTTTCCATCACTTCCTCAGGCAGCAAATGTCAGAGATACAGTACAAAAAAAATAATATAAAAAGACAAAAAATCTAAAGATTCTTAAATCAAAGAAAGAAAAACACCTAAATTGCATTTTTTTCTACTAAGGAACTGTGTCTTCAAAAGATTTTTATGAAGTGACTGAACATCATGGTTAACCAGCTCCAGTTCTTGAGATCCCTGCATGAACCTACATGGGTGAACTTAATAAATGAGTCATTTAAACAGGATTTCCTTTAAGAAATTCAGCATAGCTAAACCAAATGTTGTACATTCATTGTTTGGATATGCAAATATAGTATAACTTTCAATAAAAAAACTAAATTTATGCTTACCTGATAAATTTCTTTCTTTCCGGATATGGAGAGTCCATGTCGTTATCAATTACTAGTGGGAATATCACTCCTGGCCAGCAGAAGGAGGCAAAGAGCACCACAGCAAAGCTGTTAAGTGTCACTCCACTACCCATAATCCCCAGTCATTTGACCGAAGGGAAACGGAAAAAGGAATAACACAAGGTGTAGAGGTGCCTGAGGTTTAGTAAAAAATAACTGTCTTAAATTTAAGGGTGAGGTCGTGGACTCACCACTATCCGGAAAGAAAGAAATTGATCAGGTAAACATAAATTTAGTTTTCTTTCCTATGATATGGAGAGTCCACAATGTCATCAATTACTAGTGGGAACCAATACCCAAGCTTGAATAACCCACAGATGACTAGGGAGGGAGAACAAGACAGGCAGACCTAAACAGAAGGCACCACCGCTTGAAGAACCTTTCTCCCAAAAGAAGCCTCGGCCGAGGCAAAAGTATCAAATTGTAAAATTTGGAAAAAGTATGCAGAGAGGACCAAGTTGCAGCCTTGCAAATCCAAATCTGTTCCACAGAAGCTTCATTTTTGAAAGCCCAAGAAGAGGAGACAACCCTAGTGGAATGAGCTGTAATTCTCTCTGGAGGCTGCTGTCCAGTAGACTCATAAGCAAAATGAATTATACTTCTCAACCAGAGGGAAAGAGAAGTAGCAGTCGCCTTCTGACCTTTACGCTTTCCTGAGAGAGAGAGAAACAAACAAACGGCAGAAGACTGAAGAAAATCCTTAGTCGCCTGTAAGAGATAGCAATAAGAAACAAAACCTTCCAAGATAACAAATTAATATCTATGGAATGCATTGGCTAAAACTGAGCCTGCTGCAAAACTTTAAGAACAAGGTTAAGGCTCCAAGGAGAAGCAACAGACTTAAACACAGGCCTGATTCTGACCAGGGCCTGACAAAAAGATTAAACATCTGGCACATCCACCAGACGCTTGTGTAACAAAAGATAATGCAGAAAACTGACCCTTCAGAGAACTGACTGACAATTCCATCTCTAGACCTTCCTGGAGAAAAGACAAAAATCTAGGAATCCTGACCCTACTCCAAGAGTAGCTCTTGGATTCTCATCAATAAAGGTATTTACACCATAGCTTATAGTAAATCTTCCTAGTAACAGGCTTGCGAGCCTGAATCATGGTCTCAATGACCGACTCAGAAAAACCATGCTTAGACAGAACTAAGCAGTCAATCTCCAAGCAGTCAGTTTCAGAGAAACAAGATTTGGATGAAGGAATGGACCCTGAGGTAGAAGGTCCTTCCTCCGAGGCAACCTTCAAGGTAGAAGAGATGACATCCTCACTAGGTCTGCAAACCAGATCCTGTGAGACCATGCAGGAGCTATCACAATTACAGACAATTTCTCCTGTTTAATATGAGCATTGACTCATGGAAGGAGAGCAAACAGAGGAAACAGATATGCCAGACTGAAATCCCAAGGAACCACCAGAGCATCTATCAGGGCAGCCTGCAAATCTCTTGACCTCGAACCGTACCTTGGAAGCTTGGGGTTCTGCCGAGACACCATCAGATCTAATTCTGGCACCCCCATCTGAGGGTTAACCTGGAGAACACTTCTGGAATGTGGATGGCAGATAGACAACAATTGTGAGTTTCCGCCCACTGAACAATCTGAGCTAAGGAACTCCTAGTTCCTCCCTGATGGTTGAAGAAAGCCACTGAGATGATATTTTCCGACTGGAACCTGATAAACTGGGCTAAGGACAACTGAGGCCAGAGAAACAGAGGATGCAGGTACTCAAGGGGTATCATAAAAAATCCAATTTATTAGAAAAAATATTAAAAAAATACAGCTACAACACTGCTGTAAGCACATAGGTAAAGCCAGGGAGGCAGGCAGATAAACAAACACAATTGTCTGATGCATTTTGCGCCCCCTAGAGGCACTTATTCATAGACTTGTTGGTTACCTAAAGCAGAGACAATTTATAGGGAATACTAAAAAGTGATTGGCTTAGAAAAGAGATGCCTATTGTATTTGGCCCAATAAAGATACACAGTAACCCCTTAGTATACGCTAAACGGTAAGCAAATAATAAAATAAAAGAACCAAATCCTAATAATACAATAATCTAAACACAAACTAGTGTGCAATAAAAAAACAACAAACAAAAGGAAAAATACTTAATGTATACTAAGCAAGAACATTCAGATGGATAATACAACTATGTATGAAACAGAAAAAAACAGGATGTATTATTTATCAATAAAGAAATTGATATCACATTCACGGTTTATACCCAAAGGTGATCTGGTTTTGAGCTTTAACATCCAAAATATTTCCTTTTTTTCAAGTATTTTAAATTTATTTCCTCCTCTGATGGGGATTTTAGCTATGTCAATAATTTTAATAGTCATGTCTGCGATATTAGCAAAATGATAACCATTAAAATGATTGGCCACCGCAGAATCTTTATTAAAATGATTGACATCCCTCGTATGTTCACTAAATCTCGTACGAATAGCTCTGGATGTTTGACCAGTATATTGATAGTTACAAAGGTTACATGTGAGTAGATAAATTACAGATGTGGCACCGCAGTTTGCATAAAAATCTATTTCAAACATTTGGCCTGTATGACTACTAGAAAAAGTTTTACCTGTAGATATATGAGGACACATATGACAAATACGCTTGCCACATCTATAGTTACCCTTTTTAGTTAGCCAATTTAATGTATGTACACTATCTTTAGTAACCATGCTTGGGGCAAGACTTGAACCCAATGTTCTCGCTTTCTTAGGAACAAATTTAACATTGCCTAGAAGTGGTTTAAGCGTGTCATCACCTGAAAGAATGTGTAGATGTTTTTTGAGAATTTTGGTAATAGCCTCATATTGTAAGGAATAAGCTGCAGTGAATACTATAGATTCTCTGGAATTTATATCCTTAGTTTGAGGAGAGCTCTTTTTATTTTTGTTCCCAATGCCATTAGTATACCTTTTTATTTCTTTACGGCATTTCTCAAGGGAAACCTGCTTCATAGCCTCTCAGGATAAGTCTATCCCTAAGTTCAGCTGATTGAATCTCATATATTTCATCAGACTTAGTGTTTCTTCTAAGTCTGATGAATTGACTCCTAGGTATGGCCTTTACTACATGACTGGGATGCTGAGAAGCGGCGTGGAGTATGGTATTTCCAGCCGTAGGTTTTCGAAAAGTCTTAGTGACAATGACATTGTTAGTAATATGTAATGTTAAATCCAAATAATGAACCTCTACTGGACTGAATTGTCCGTAAATTGTAAATTAAAACGATTATTTTTTATGTATAACATTAATTTTTCAAATTCCATGTTGTTTAACGGTTTCTTAACAATCACCAGGAGGTCGTCAATATAGCGGACGTATAGGAGTATATCTTCTAGCCAAGGGTTATCAATGCTATATATGTGGGTAAGTTCCCACCAAGATATATATATATTTGCAAATGCGGGGGCAAATTTTGCCCCCATAGCAGTACCGCATATTTGGTTATAGAAGACACCATCAAACCAAAAATAGTTATGGGACAGTAAAAATCTTAATACATCTCCAATGTAGTGTCTGATGGTGTCCTCCATATCCAACTCTCTCTCCAGGAAAAACTCCATTGCCTTTATCCCCATATTCTGTGGTATACAGGTATATAGCAAACATATATCTATTACCACCCAAACTAACTTTGCCATTTAACTGATTCCAAAGTTTGGAGTAATTGTGCACTGTCTCTTAAGTAGGATAGTTGTTTTTTAGCTAAGGGCTGTAAAATGCCATCCAACCATGCCCCCAAAGGCTCAAATAAGGAGCCCACCCCCGAGAAAACAGGTCTACCTGGGGGGGGGGGGGGGGGGGGGATGGGGTCCTTATGAACCTTGGGGACATGGTAAAAAATGGGTACCATAGGATTTTCAGGGATAAGATTGTTAATGTCACTCTCCTTAAACACACACAAAACAACACCTTCATCTACTAATTTTTCCAAGTTTTTCTTAAGAGAACTAGGGGTTATGGGTTATTTTTTTATACACATTAGTGTCCATAAGCTGCCTATGAGCTTCTTCAAAGTAAAACTCCTTATCAAGTATTACGATGCTGCCACCCTTATCCGCAATTTTGATAACGATATTAGAATTGTTTTGTAATGTTTTTATAGCAAGATGTTCCTTGCGAGAAAGGTTAAAGTTGGCAGCATCCATACTAATTTGTTCCTCCAATTTGAGGATATCTTCCTGCACCATTTTGTGATAGGCATTAATGATGTGACCTCTAAAGTGAATAGGATAAAAGTCAGATTTGATCTTATCTGGACACTTAAACTTGAAAGGCTTAGCTGACTCGCCTTCACTGCTATATAGATCAGTTAGCATAGTAACCATTTGGGCATCAACAAAAGACAAATGGGAAGAATGGTCAGGGGCAGAAACTATATCATGATCATTAGAAACCTCTAACTGTGTTTCATTAGGTTCAGTAAGGGCAAAAATCCTTTTAAGCGTTAGCTTACGTATGAATTTGTTAATATCTAAGAGTGTATTAAAACTAGAGAATTTGCTCGAAGGGGCAAACCCTAAACCCTTAGATAGAACTTTAGTTTCCTCTGTGTTTAAAACATGTTTAGACAAATTCATAATATTCAAGTTCTCATTAGTGACGTTGTTAAGGTGTCACAAAATCTTCAAGGGTGGTTATTAAAGTGCGTAATTAATGTCCCTTCTTCTGTGGCTTTCCTTTCCTCGTCTTGGTTCTCCATTTTTTTTTATTTCCTTTTGGTAGAGACCCGTACTTGCGTGTCTTCGGACCGCACTACTGGGGGTATGGGTTCCCTCTTCCTCCTTCTCTACCGGCCTCCTGTAAAAAATCACAAGAAGAGCTAGGGGAGATAGATGGAGAAGATAGAAGAGAAAAGCAATTAGAAGAATAGGAAGTGCCTGAAAAACAGGTTCTGAATCAGTGGTCTCTCTTCAGATGCACTGAAGATAACTTTTCTATAATTTTTGCATCCTTCTTAAGGATTGATTTAGGGATATTTTGACCATCTTTTTCCTTAGATGAATGAATTTTATTAGTAGTCCCTTTTGCTTTTTATTTTTGTTCTATTGGCCTGTTGTTGCCCGGGCGAATGGGCAGCCCAATTATAAACTTCTGCTGTTCATAGTCCTCCTTATCTCTCTTAAACTTTTCTCCTTTACTCACTGCTTGCTCTTTATCTTGTTTAGCAATAGAGTCAATCATCCTCTTATTCAGAGATTGAAATTCTGTGTTATCTTTGAAAAGTTGAATTTCTTTTTTTAATGAGAATATGACTTGCTCCAGCTTAGTACATTTTTTGTTTTTTACTTTTATCAGAATGTTGATTAATGTGAATGAGCATTCATTCAAAGCCATGTTCCACTCCTCCATGTCTTCTGGGTCATCAAATTGAAAAGAGGGGTATTTTTTTATTCTTAGCCCCCTAGGTATTATTTGTGTTTCAATATATTTCTCAAATGCTATGATATCCCACATAAGTCTAAGGTCTATAGGCAAGGAATGTTCCAAGGTTTTGAAATGTTTCTTTATTTCAGGATTCTCCATAACTATGTCTTCCATAGAGAATATAGTATTGAAATATTCTTTTCTGGTGTCCATATAAAAAAATCCTCATGATTAGAAGTGACACACATATGGGAAATATTCCCAGGTGTATCTTGAATTATAGGATCTGAAGTGTTTGAGTCTGCACCTGCCATGGCTATAACCTATAAAGAACTATTGCTATGTGCTAAAGATAAAAAGCAATATATGCTGATAGATGAATCCCATATACGTTAACCCCGGTCAAGTTGAAAAGATGATAACGTTTTTCAAAGAAATGTAACAGTGAGAAGTCAGTTCCTGTTTTAAACTTAATGTTGAGATAAGAGCATGTAGTTAACGATTTGTATTAATGTACATACAAAAAAAGCAGAGCTGTGTTTATACATTTGGTGATATAGAGCTTCACCGCTACAAAAACAATGGAAAAGCAGCTTCAATATAAAAGTTGCAATTAAAAAACACACACAGCTGTATTGTGTACAAAGCCATCAGAGCATTGTTAATTGCTCTCAACTCCAAGATGTTTATGGGGAGAGAAGACTCCTCCCGAGTCCCTGTGCCTTTAATGAGTCCCAGACTGCTCCCCAGCCCAGCAGGCTGGCGTCCGTGATCACGATCACCCAGGATGGTCTCCAGAAACATGTGCCCTGAGACAGATGCTTCTGAGAAAGCCACCATGGGAGAGAATCTGTCGACGTATCTAGATCTATCCTCTGAGACAGATCTGCATGGTCCCCATTCCACTGACTGAGCATGCACAACTGCAGAGCTCTCAAATGGAATCGAGCAAAGGAAATTATGTCCATGGAAGCGACCATTAGACCAATTACCTCCATACATTGAGCCACTGATGGCCGAACAGTAGACTGCAGAGAGAGAGGCAAGAGGAAATAAATTTGAATTTTCTGACCTCTATTATGGTCCCTAAGAAAACTACCCTTGTAGCTGGAACAAGGAAACTCTTTTTCAGATTCCCTTTCCATCCGTGGGAATGTAGAAAAGACAAGAGCTTGCTAGTTGAAAAGATGGTGCCTGAACCTATATGTCGTCCAGGTAGGGCACCACTGCAATTCCCCGAGACCTGATCACTGCCAAGAGAGCCCCCAGAACCTTTGAGAAAATTCTGGGAGCTGTGACAAGGCCAAATTGAAGAGCCATAAACTGAAAGTGTTTGTCTAGAAAGGCAAATCTCAGGAACTTGTGATGATCCCTGTGGATGGAAACATGAAGATATGCATCCTTCAAGTCTATGGTCGCCATGAACTGACCCTCTTGGACCAAGGGAAGGAATGGGAACGAATGGTTTACATTTTGAAGGACGGTGAGAAACTTGTTGAGATACTTTAGGTCTAGAATAGGATAACAATTTCCTCTTTTTTTGGAACCACAAACAGATTTGAATAGAATCCTAGACCGTGTAGCCTTACAAGAACTGGAATTATCACTCCCAGGGAAGAAAGGACCCGAACGCAATTCAAGAATGCCTCTCTTTTTATCTGGTCTGCAGATAATCTTGAAAAGGGTGGAACCTGCCCCTGGAAGGAAAAGTTTTGATTCTATTTTGTAACCCTAAGATACTATATCCACAGCCCAGGGAACTGGGACATCTCATATCCATGCTTAATAAAACAGAGAAAGTCTGCCCCCCACTTGATCCAATCCTGGATCAGGGGCAAACCCTTAAAGCTGATTTAGACTTTGATTGCTTTCCCTTGTTCCAAGACAGATTAGGTTTCCAAGAAGACTTGGAATGTTCCTGTTTGGAAGAGGAAGACTTTCCATTGAAGTTACAAAAGGAACGCAAATTACTCTGATGACCTTTGTGGTGACATTTTTATCACAGGGATATTGGAATATAGCTCACAGATTTTTTAACTGGGCAATTCACATAGCTGGTTTATTCAAGTAGTTCTTTTGTCTAGTGTCTGTCTAGAAAGACACACCCAATGGTCTTTTTGAGTGACATTTGATAAGCCACTCCCTTTTGAATTGGGGTATAAAATACTGTAACACCAGAGCCTCTGTCTCTATTTTATCCTGCTCCTGCTAAAAGATGGATGATGTTGGACACAGAGAATCTGGCTAAGTATTTCTGGGATAATATTCTGTGTAGCAGTATTGCACAACTGGGGTTAGTGTAGAAGAGTTGCCCTGTATTAATTAAATTTTTGACTGTTTATCTGTAAAATAGATTTATATATATATATTTATATGTATATATATATATATATATATATACCTGTAAATATTTATCTTATTATTAACATATATTGATTCCTAAATAAACTGTTTGGCAAATAGTGGAGGCCCTCTCATAGAGTTTATTTCACAATTTATCTGTGTTGGTTTTAGTGGTACCACCATAGAGATTTAGTATATTATATTTAGTAGAAAGTAAAGATATTTTAAATTAATCGATAACCACATTTTGGCGGCCATGAAGTTGTAGACGAATCCCTATGCCATTTAGTTTTGCAGGAATCAAATGAATGTTGATTTATTTTAAATTTAACTGCAGTAAATGTAGATGTGGTGTTTTATAGCAAAGTTTTTGTATGTAGTACTTTATTTAAAAAGCGCAAATAGCGGTTGGTTTCAAAGGCCTGTTGTATGTTTCTCAAGAAAAGCATGGATTTAAAAAACCTGTATTTCTGGTCTGTATAAATTTGCATTTGCATAGGGGAAGCACATAATGGTTGGTTTCAGCAGGCCTGTTTTGTAGCTTGCTAGATCTTAAATAACCCCCACAGTGTTATCTATATGGCCCATGTGTATTTTCTGTCTCTTTGTGTTGAAAAGAGATTTTAAAAAAGCATGTGATATGAGGCAACCCTAAAAGGCTTAGAAAATATCATATGAGCCTACCTATGTTTGGCTTCAACTTAGAATACCAAGAGAAAAAAGCAAGTTTGATGATGGAAGTAAATTGGGATGTTGATTATACTTGACTGTCCCTTTAACTCTTGTATTTTTCTTGTTTTTGGAAACTGGATACTTTTATTGTTGAGCCAGTTTTCTATCAGTTTTCTAATGAATTTTAGAGACATGTGTTGTGTTGGTCCCATCTAAATGTTTTTACAAACAAAAGCTTTACAGTACTATTTAATAGCTGCCACAGTAAGTTAATATAATGTCCATTTTTATAAAGATTGTAATATTCTTGCACATTTTTTTTATTTATTTCTTTTTACAAAGGATTCATTTCTGTGAATGTGTTACACCCAGAGCTGTAGCTTGCCCTATACATAAATTTTATTCTGAATTGTATGGGAAATTGTGTAGAATTTAAAGTTAAGAAATTACAGTTTAATTTTGGGAATATGCTAAGCCATAAGCAGTTTAAAGCATATTTTGTTTTTCCCTCCTTCTTCTTCCATTTCTTTGTTCAGATTTTTAATTGAGTTTGTATGGAATACAAAAGGTGTAACCTTTGTTTTGGGTAACAACGTTAAAAATTTGCATTTCCTGTGTTTGGAGCAGATCCTGGAACCAAAACTACAGTTGAAATTAGCATTTAGAAGTTCTATAGAATCTTCCTGTACTTATAATTTTCCCTCAATTTGGGAAAATATCAGTAAAAAGGATTCCTTGCTTTGCTTTGTTCATTTATTTTATTTAGGCTAGTATTATTGATGGTTTACACCTTTTAAAAGAGAACAATATTTAATTTTTTAATTTTGTTCTGCTTAATTTCTGTTTAGTCTGGTGTTTCATTGCCCTATAGAGATGATAATTCCTTGCATTTGGGGCAGTTAAAATAGTCTGGCAAACTATGCTGTGAGAGACACACTATTCTAAGTCTGTTCCCCAGATTTAAAATAAAGAATAATGAGCAGTGGTTAGAAAAACTAAATTTAACTATATTACCACCTCTGCTGGAATGCTGACCTGCTTATAAACAGATCTAATTACTACCCCTTCTACATGGCTTAACTGCTATGTCCTTTGTTGTGTAAAATTAGCATCTCAATGGTATCTTGTACATCCTGTGTTAACATTTAAAAAAAAAAAAAAAAACTACTATGCTGTGAGAGACACACTATTCTAGTATATATATATATATATATATATATATATATATATATATTTTATTATTTTAGTTCTAATGGCTATCTGTTAAAAATGTCTGGAAAAAACTATATTTCACAGGAAATCTGTGATTACTTTAACAATTAAATTCAGAAATATAATGGTCCATTCCTCATCCCAGAAGCTAAAAACAACAAGTGTGAAAGTGTTTTAGATATACTAACACAGGTATTAACTCTTAAAAAGATGAATAATAATAAAAGAAAATGTATGATAGCGCAGGCAGTGATTTCAACAATAAAAGGATTAACAGACATTATTGGAGACCTGACAGAGCAAAATAAAGACCTTAAATTAAAGTTAGATAACACATAGACTGACAGAGATTGTATTAAGCTTTCTGCTTTAACTAACACCATACAGATCAGTAAATTACAATGTAAATTAAAATTAATAGAACACATCAGTAACTAATACTCAAACAAAATTACTGAGTTACAGATGAAAATTGAACAAAAAGAAAAAATAATTAGTGATATTTCTGGGAACAATGCAGATAGTGATAACTTACTGCCACAAAGGAAAGAGCCAAAACAAGTAGTAAAACAAGATAAAATGCAAATGGGCCCCACTAAAAACCCAAGTTCTGTTCCAATTGCCAACAACCTGAAAGTTCCTACAGGTTTTTCAAATCAGACTAGGCCAATGACTGCCCCACCATTTTAAGAAATGGTGGGGCACAATCCCCACAAACAGCTTTAATAACTTTTCAAATTGGTTTCACAAGGGAACTGAAAAAGCCCTAAAATTAGGTATGAGCATGCCGGAATGGACAGAATTGCTTCAAGATGCCATGGGCCCCCTATGCCAACAGGTTATTAGGATTTAATTCAAGTATATGTGATCAGGCTGGCAGGATAGCTAAAAACCTTTTTCAATTTTACTAGTCTAGAAAAAGAGATTAGTGAAATTACCATGAGACCACTAGATGGGCCATTTGAAGTAGCAAAAAGAGTTTTATTCTGGTGTGTGCTGCGCCAGCCACAGACCCAAATGGTCTGGGGGTCACCAGCTCACATACAGAGGGTACTTGAAGCTCTCCCCAGAAAATGTCAGGAGTTTGTAAAGCTGTATGATCCAAACTCCACAAACCTACATATGGTGCTCACTAGAGCTGAGAAGTGGTGGAATTATCACCCATAAACCATTAAGGCAAATTCTGCAGTGAAGCAGTCAATGGAGAATAATCTGACTATTCACAGGCAGGAATCAGAGAGGGGTAATAGAAGGAATGTTTGTGGAAATCAGAATAGTAGAGCATCAAATACAGAAAACTGGAGAGACAGGAATTTAAATGGCAATATTAACAGAGGAGAAAATTGGAGGCTGAGGTCAAATGAGATAAACAATAAGGCCAACTTAAGTTATTGGGAACTCAAAAAAAAAAAAAGGAGAATGATAGATCAAATTGGGTTTCTAAAGAAGCAACTGACAGAGCTGGAGGGCTCAAATTAAATAATTCATTTTTGTTTATAAGCATATTTGTTTGCAGTACATTTGTGTAATGTGTACTTTAGTTTTAAGTTCAATTAATAATTTTTAAGTGTTTTTTCATTATTAAGTTTTAAATGCCAATATTAAGAATGTATAGTTAATTGATTCTCTTTCTAAAAAAAATAAATAACAGATACCTCCATTGTGATTAGTTTTGGGAGGCCACATGCAATACCATTTCTATGTAAACTGTCTGAAGTCGTATCTTGCAGGAAGAAAACCAATGAAGATAGAAGGCTTCTCACCTTTCCTTCCAGTTTTTCCCCAATAAGACATATTATAGATTGTTGTTTTTCAGGTGTCTTCAGGACTGATCTTACCATGAAGCTATGATGGTGGCGTTGGACAAATTAAATAAGTATAATGTATCACAATGTAGATGTAAAATGGTGCATTAGGCCAAAAATAATTATATATATATATATATATATATATATATATATATATATACACTGCTCAAAAAAATAAAGGGAACACTTAAACAACACAATGTATCTCCAAGTCAATCACACTTCTGTGAAATCAAACTGTCCACTTAGGAAGCAACACTGAGTGACAATCAATTTCACATGCTGTTGTGCAAATGGGATAGACAACAGGTGGAAATTATAGGCAATTAGCAAGACACCCCCAATAAAGGAGTGGTTCTGCAGGTGGTGACCACATACCACTTCTCAGTTCCTATGCTTTCTGGCTGATGTTATGGTCACTTTTGAATGCTGGTGGTGCTTGCACTCTAGTGGTAGCATGAGACGGAGTCTACAACCCACACAGGTGGCTCAGGTAGTGCAGCTCAATCCAGGATGGCACATCAGTGCGAGCTGTGGCAAGAAGGATTGCTGTGTCTGTCAGCGTAGTGTCCAGAGCATGGAGGCGCTACCAGGAGACAGGCCAGTACATCAGGAGACGTGGAGGAGGGCCGTAGGAGGGCAACAACCCAGCAGCAGGACCGCTACCTCCGCCTTTGTGCAAGGAGGAACAGGAGGAGCACTGCCAGAGCCCTGCAAAATGACCTCCGGCAGGCCACAAATGTGCATGTGTCTGCTCAAACGGTCAGAAACAGACTCCATGAGGGTGGTATGAGGACCCAACGTCAACAGGTGGGGGTTGTGCTTACAGTCCAACACCGTGCAGGACGTTTGACATTTGCCAGAGAACACCAAGATTGGCAAATTCGCCACTGGCGCCCTGTGCTCTTCACAGATGAAAGCAGGGGCACACTGAGCACATTTGACAGACGTGACAGTCTGGAAATGCCGTGGAGAACGTTCTGCTGCCTGCAACATCCTCCAGCATGGCCAGTTTGGCATTGGGTCAGTAATGGTGTGGGGTGGCATTTCTTTGAGGGGCCGAACAGCCCTCCATGTGCTCGCCAGAGGTAGCCTGACTGCCATTAGGTATCAAGATGAGATCCTCAGACCCCTTGTGAGACCATATGTTGGTGCGGTTGGCCCTGGGTTCCTCCTAATGCAAGACAATGCTAGACCTCATGTGATTGGAGTGTGTCAGCAGTTCCTGCAAGACGAAGGCATTGATGCTATGGACTGGCCCTCCCGTTCCCCAGACCTGAATCCAATTGAGCACATCTGGGACATCATGTCTCGCTCCATCCACCAACTTCACTTTGCACCACAGACTGTCCAGGAGTTGGTGGATGCTTTAGTCCAGGTCTGGGAGGAGATCCCTCAGGAGACCATCCGCCACCTCATCAGGAGCATGCACAGGCATTGTAGGGAGGTCATACAGGCACGTGGAGGTCACACACACTACTGAGCCTCATTTTGACTTGTTTTAAGGACATTACATCAAAGTTGGATCTGCCTGTAGTGTGTTTTTCCACTTTAATTTTGAGTGTGACTCCAAATCCAGACCTCCATGGGTTGAAAATTTTGATTTCCTTTTTTTAATTTTTGTGTGATTTTGTTGTCAGCACATTCAACTATGTAAAGAACAAAGTATTTAATTAGAATATTTTATTCATTCAGATCTAGGATGTGTTATTTTAGTGTTCCCTTTATTTTTTTGAGCAGTGTATATATATATATAGCATAGCATAAAGGGGTAAATAATCATATAAATCAAGCAACATAAGTTAAGTAAGGGTGCGAGTGGGATGATGCAATAACAGAGGCACTTTCCAACTTAAAGTTAATAACTGTGAATGTTTCTACTACAGATGGAGTGTTGTAGTGTGAAGTAAATATATGCCTGGTTTTAATCTTTTTTCATTCCTTTGAGGGTCTTGGAAAAAACAAAGTGGTTCAAAGAGAGAGATTTGGTAAAGCAAAAGCAAGGACCAGATGCCAAAAGCAAGGACCAGATGCCAAAAGCAAGGACCAGATGCCAAAAGATGACAACAAAGAACTTCAGAGAACCATTATAACTTTTGTTTTACAGGCACAATTCACACTTTCTTAATAAAGATTTTACTACACGCATACCCATCTAGTGTACCCACACTCACACACTCATACATTAACTTTTCCCAATATTTAAGACCATTGTATAAATGTTGCTAATGGGGTTTAGCATAGGATTTTGTGTTTCTATATATAATTTTAAATTCATTTTTCTAATGAATTGTATAAAGTTAGATTAGGAATTGACAGTCCTAGGAAAGTACAGAAGAGCTCATATCGCCGAGGGAATGATTCCGAAGGGATGGTGGGAGAATTTCTCCTGTAAGGTTTTCACTCCCACTGTGTTCTTCTGTACAATTCACATAGCTGGTTTATTCAAGTAGTTCTTTTGTCTAGTGTCTGTCTAGAAATACACACCCAATGTTATTTTTGAGTGACATTTGATAAGCCACTCCCTTTTGAATTGGGGTATAAAATACTGTAACACCAGAGCCTCTGTCTCTATTTTATCCTGCTCCTGCTAAAAGATGGATGATGTTGGACACAGAGAATCTGGCTAAGTATTTCTGGGATAATATTCTGTGTAGCAGTATTGCACAATTGGGGTTAGTGTAGAAGAGTTGCCCTGTATTAATTACATTTTGGACTGTTTATCTGTAAAATAGATTTATATATATATATATATATATATATATATATATATATATATATATATACCTGTAAATATTTATCTTATTTTTAACATATATTGATTCCTAAATAAACTGTCTGGCAAATAGTAGAGGCCCTCTCATAGAGTTTATTTCACAATTTATCTGTGTTGGTTTTAGTGGTACCACCATAGAGATTTATTATATTATATTTAGTAGAAAGTAAAGATATTTTAAATTAATAGATAACCACAACCTTTAGGTCTATTATTCTTGTCTAGTGGTAGAAAAAAACATTTTCCACCCTTAATATCAAAAATTATTCCGGCCAGACCAGGTCCAAACAAGGTCTTACCCTTGTAAGGAAGTGCCAGAAGCTTGGACTTAGAAGTAACAACAGCTGACCAATATTTTAGCCACAACACTCTGCGGGCTAGCACAGCAAAGCCAGATATCTTAGCTCTCAGTTTAATAACTTGCATGGTAGCATCAGAAATAAAGGAATTGGCTAGCTTGAGAGCCTTAATCCTGTCTTGGATCTCCTCCAAAGGAGTCTCTACCTGAAGGGAAAAGAGCAGCTATCCTCTATAGGGATTGTAGTTCTCTTAGCAAAAGTAGAAATGGCCCCTTCTACTTTAGGCCCCGTGCACCATGAATCTTTAATGGGGTCAGCAACAGGAAACATTTTTTTTGAAAACGGCGGACGGGGAAAAAGGTATCCCTGGTCTCTCCCATTCCTGGGAAATAATCTACGTAGCATTTTATGGAACAGGAAACAATTCCACAGAGGAAGGAATATCATAGTATTTATTAAGTTTACTAGACTTCTTAGGGTTGACAATGACAGGAGTATCGGAGTCGTCCAAAGTAGCCAAAACCTCCTTTAACAATATACAAATGTGTTCAAGCTTAAACCTGAAGGTTACTACTTCAGCATCAGAGGAAGGAATTATACTGTTACCCTCAGAAGCTACTGACGTATCATCCTCATCAGACTTATGAGGGAATGCAACCTGAGTATCAGGAGATGGGACAGAACCCTTACTATCTAAATCTTTAATTTTCTTCTTGCGTTTTCTTTTTAACATAGGGAAAGCAGATAATGCTGCAGATACTGCTAAAGATACATGTGCAGCAATTTCTGCAGGCAAATAAACTCCTCCAGGAGATTGAGAGGAACCACAGGGCACTGCATGTGACGCCATTGTGGCTTGGGACGTTTGAGGAGAAAGCTGTAGCATTGCCTAAACAGCATCACCCTGGGAAACATTAGGCTCAATATATATTTTTATTATCAAGAGTTGTAGTTAAGCATGCAGAACAGATTTGCATGGGCAAAACAATTTGCGCCTCAAGGCACAGCAAGCATTTAGAAAAAGACACTGAGTCTTGCTCCATATCCATGATATCAGAGATATTGCTGGGGGGAAAAAAAATTTTTTCCTTTGATTTAAAGAAATTCTAACACTGTCTCTTTAAAAGGAAAGGCAATTTCCCCCAAGCATTTAAAAGCGTTACATCCGCTAAAGAAACAAAGACCTCTGCACAGTCTCTTTACCTCAAGAATTTTGGATCGTTAAATACGCTTACCAAATGAAACTAACAGAGACCTCTACACCTCAGCTTCTACTGAGGTGTCTTACCTAACCTCCGTACACCAAATTTTTGGATAGAACAGCAGATGAGACAGATCCCATTCCCCTGCTGACCAAGAGAAGCTAGCAATGTCAGAAAGACACCACTCCGCTAACACCTAAAAGCGGAAGAGCGGGTCACTTGACCATCAGGCCGACACAGTTGCGCGTGTCTAACAGCCGACTGTCATGAAAGCATGTTAAAGATATAATCACTCATTTCTAAAAATGAAGCAAACCGTTACTCCCACAGAAAATCTCTTGTGATTTCCAGCAATAGAGTTTCACAACACATACCCCCAATAATGAGCCATTGAAATAAAGGTTAAAATGTTACATTAACCCCATAGTCTCCACACATTAACCCAAGGATATAAAATGTCCCCAGAAGTTGCAGCCTCTTTAAGTGCAATGTCTCCAGAACCTAGAAGACAAGAAAACACTTACCTGCAATCTATCTTACAAGGTGTGAGAGGACACATACTCCTCACAGAGACCTGTAAAAAGAGAAAGAACAGAGTAAACCTACTCTGGCTTTCTTTACCATGTGCAGCAAAAAACAGAGCAAGGCCCACCTCACAAGTTTCAAACTGCTTTAAAGCCACCACTACCCTACTGAAGAGATTAAAGTGGACTACAGCTAGACCTAAAAATCTTGCTTGTAGCGAAAGAAATCTAATTTTCTTCAGACACTAAAACTTCACCTCCTCCATTGACAGAGGCAAAGAGAATGACTGGGGATTATGGGTAGAGGGAGTGACACTTAACAGCTTTGCTGCTGGCCAGGAGTGATATTCCCACTAGTAATTGATGATGTCGTGGACTATCCATATTTTAGGAAAGAAATATTGACTACTTTTTTTAAAAAAAAACTTTTATTTATAGCCAACATTGGGTACATTTTATGCCATCTTTCTTATTAAGACTAATTTTATTATAGTTTAGTAACATTTTTGTAATAAATATTCACTATTTTCAAGGACAAGCCAAGCCAGTGGATAGAGGGGATGGAAAGTTACACGTTCTCCACTGATTGTAAACCTCCCCTATAATACATTAGAATGCAAAGCCATACAGGTCTCTAAGGCAACACTTTTACTTTGATTAGTGGCTCATACTATGACATGTTTGTCCTTTCTCTGATACATATAAGTTTGTCAGCCAACTGTCTAGCATTCTGTTACTTCTTGCATAGGTTTTTACTGGATAATCTGCTGAACAATGGACACTTAAATGTCCTTTAAGTGGCATATACATGTTAAAGTATTATTTGCCTTAAAGTCAGAATGATATGTAACAGTGTAACAAAGTAGAAATAAACATAAAAATCACTATCAAATAAACAATAGATGAATGTAATAAATTGTGTTCAGACTTCACAGTAAGATAAATACAATTCAGAATAAACAATCTGATATTTTTTCAGGGTGTGTTAAAGAAGGCTGCACTTTTTATGTGAATTTTCTCCAGCCAATGTAAAAGTCTGTCTTTCTGCTTTTTGCTGAATTAAAACATAAAATACATTAGCTCTGTAGAATAACATTCCTTTTAAACAGGAGCCAATAATCCATGGTTCATAAAAGATAGGTTTCTGCCTTACTTACTCTAAATTTATTCTGAATACAGTCACTGGGTTCCTACAGATTGTATGGGTCCAAATCTTATGTTGATAATCAATTATTAAGTACATTTGTCATCCCCTCTTCTACTATATACTGTATTTATAATTGCTTTTTAGGATGATATTCATTATTCACTTAGTGGATATTCTTTTTTTTAGTATTTACAAAATGGTATGACATTTTAGATGTACATCTATACTTTAGAATATAACAAAGGATAGTAGTCGCACCACCAAGTTATCAAATTAAGTGCTTTATTGAGCTAAATTAAAAAAAATCAGCAACGTTTTGGACACAAGTCCTTAATCATGCATAGCAAAACAGACACTAAATACCTTCTTATATACCTGAATAAGTCACACCTTCAAAGCTAATTGCAACACCTGTATAGAACAGGTATACCTCTTTTACCAAATCCTGCCACCTAGTGGTCATACATAAAATCACACATATATAATTGTTTTAAACTAGCAATGAATTTATACATAGTCTAAATATATCTGTGTACAGTGCAAGCCCATGTGCAATACATATTATTTCCATAGTTCAATCCTTATTTGCATCACATATTTGGATAAACAGATATTACCAATGTTATAAAAAAAATTTTTTTACAAAAAGATATTTACAAAAAAATATTTACAAAAAAATATTTACAAAAAAATTGACCAATCTAGTTCTTTATTCAGGCCCCTTGGAAATAATGTACCTAGTTCATAAATCCAATATTCTTCACGTTTTTTTAATAATTTAAGACGATCACCCCCCTTCCTAGGATGTTTAACATGTTCCAGAATTTGGAACCTTAATTGACTCAGATTGTGGCCAGCAGACAAAAAATGATGGGCAACTGGGGCATCATTTTTCTTAGTTCTAATACTATTTTTTGTGTTGGATGATGCGTTCCCTTACACACCTGGAGGTCTCCCCCACATACCCCAGCCCACATGGGCATTTAATAAGGTATACAACAAAATCAGTATTACAAGTATAGTGCCCTTTAATAAAATATTTTTTGCCTGTACTTGGATGACTGAATGTTGAACCTTTAATCAGGCTGTTACAATTTGAGCACCCTAAACAAGGAAAACTTCCCAGATTTTTCTTGAATGGGTTTTTTACTTGAAGGTTTTTTCTTTTCTAATAGCATTTGTCTGGGGGTATTCAATGCGTTCTAAAATTCAGTTTCAATAAGTTCACAAGGTTTATCTTTGAAGGAAAAAACCTTCAAGTAAAAAACCCCCCAGACTAGTTTTTGTGAGCCAATATGCACCTTGGAACCAACAGGTTATGAAGATTCTTCGTAGACATTGGCATATTTTGAGCACCTGTAACCCAGGCATTCAAGAATTTAAGATTCCCCCTATGCCAGCCTTTAAAAGGGGCAAAAATGTAAAAGATGTTTTGGTGAGGGCAGATACTGGTCCATCTAAAGGGCCTGTCCAAACCTATATTGGGAAGAAAAATCTGGGAAGTTTTCCTTGTTTAGGGTGCTCAAATTGTAACAGCCTGATTAAAGGACCAACATTCAGTCATCCAAGTACAGGCAAAAAATATTTTATTAAAGGGCACTATACTTGTAATACTGATTTTGTGGTATACCTAATTAAATGCCCATGTGTGCTGGGGTATGTGGAGGAGACCTCCAGGTGTGTACGGGAAAACATCGTCCAACACAAAAGTAGTATTAGATCTAAGAAAAAGGATGCCCCAGTTGCCCATCATTTTTTGTCTGCAGGCCACAATCTGAGTCAATTAAGGTTCCAAATTCTGGAACATGTTAAACATCCTAGGAGGGGGGGTGATCGTCTTAAATTATTAAAAAAAACGTGAAGCATACTGGATTTATGAACTAGGTACATTATTTCCAGGGGGCATGAATAAAGAACTAGATTGGTCAATTTTTTTGTAAATATTTTTTTGTAAATATCTTTTTGTAAAAATGTTTTTGATAACATTGGTAATATCTGTTTATCCAAATATGTGATGCAAATAAGGATTGAACTATGGAAATAATATACACACCATATAAGGAATTGAAGTGAAAATTTAATAAACATATATAATAAGATACACAAATATATACACTAAAAATAGGGACGTCTCCCTGTAATGTAAATAAAACTAGGAAAAAATCCTAATGAAAAAACAGGTTAAGACCTATAAATGATGAATAATGCAGATATTAATTGATAATCTATGACATAAAAAAAGATATAGCATAAAAATGATAATTAAAAGATATGGCATAACAGTGATATCATAAAATAAAACTTAAAAGACAAGCACCAAGTTCATATGTATCAACACAGTGCAGGTGGCCGTATGCAAATGAATGCCGATATTGGAACAGTGGAAAGAAAATAACGGCTTGTACCACAAAAAGATACAGTTTACTGTACCGTAAGTCAAGAGAGTGTTCAGAGGGTGTTACCGAGGAGAAGAAATCCTTCGGTCAAGGCTTGGACCGCAGCTGCAGTAAATGCCGTTCCTGGAGATAGAAGTGTGCAAACCTCTGCACATGTGAGTTGGCGTCTGACGTCACAGGCTTCTCATCGGCTCCTCTCAGGGTGTTACTCGCTGCTCCAGCAGCGTAAAGGAAAAGCAGCTGATTGCTGTGTCCTGGTGGGAACTTTCTGTGAAGGCAGACTTGGCTGCTGTAGGTATGTTTAATGATCCAATACAATAGTGGGGCACAAGTTATCCCTCACCTTGGGATATTCAAAGATGCTGGTAACCCGGGTTTAAAGTTGCAGTACAGGCTGTACTGAAATATCCCTTGCTGTTTCAAAGTCACAGTGTCACAGTGTCACAAATGCAAGCGACGTGTTTCGCCCTCCCTTGGGCTTTATCAAGATAAAGGGAGGGCGAAACACGTCGCTTGCATTTGTGACACTGTGACACTGTGACTTTGAAACAGCAAGGGATATTTCAGTACAGCCTGTACTGCAACTTTAAACCCGGGTTACCAGCATCTTTGAATATCCCAAGGTGAGGGATAACTTGTGCCCCACTATTGTATTGGATCATTAAACATACCTACAGCAGCCAAGTCTGCCTTCACAGAAAGTTCCCACCAGGACACAGCAATCAGCTGCTTTTCCTTTACGCTGCTGGAGCAGCGAGTAACACCCTGAGAGGAGCCGATGAGAAGCCTGTGACGTCAGACGCCGACTCACATGTGCAGAGGTTTGCACACTTCTATCTCCAGGAACGGCAGTTACTGCAGCTGCGGTCCAAGCCTTGACCGAAGGATTTCTTCTCCTCGGTAACACCCTCTGAACACTCTCTTGACTTACGGTACAGTAAACTGTATCTATTTGTGGTACAAGCCGTTATTTTCTTTCCACTGTTCCAATATCGGCATTCATTTGCATACGGCCACCTGCACTGTGTTGATACATATGAACTTGGTGCTTGTCTTTTAAGTTTTATTTTATGATATCACTGTTATGCCATATCTTTTAATTATCATTTTTATGCTATATCTTTTTTTATGTCATAGATTATCAATTAGTATCTGCATTATTCATCATTTATAGGTTTTAACCTGTTTTTTCATTAGGATTTTTTCCTAGTTTTATTACATTACAGGGAGACGTCCCTATTTTTAGTGTATATATTTGTGTATCTTATTCTATATGTTTATTAAATTTTCACTTCAATTCCTTATATGGTGTGTATACTTTCAGCTTGTTAGCGCACTTTCTCTATCTTGAAGCTTTGGCTTCACTATTTGGTTATTAACTTGTATTTGATACATACAGAGATTGTATCTTTAGAGTAGTGTTTAGCAATACCTTCCTTTAGCGCGCACTAATCCACCCAATTTGATATGGAAATAATATGTATTGCACATGGGCCTGCACTGTACACAGATATATTTAGACTATGTATAAATTAATTGCTAGTTTAAAACAATTATATATGTGTGATTTTCTGTATGACCACTAGGTGGCAGGATTTGTTAAAAGAGGTATACCTGTTCTATACAGGTGTTGCAATTAGCTTTGAAGGTGTGACTTATTCAGGTATATAAGAAGGTATTTAGTGTCTGTTTTGCTATGCATGATTAAGGACTTGTGTCCGAAACGTTGCTGATTTTTTGAATTTGGCTCAATAAAGCACTTCATTTGATAACTTGGTGGTGCGACTACTATCCTTTGCTATATTGACTGGGGGTATTGTGCAGTGCCCCCTAGTTTGCACACCTTGAATCCCAGGTGCTGGACCTCTGGAACTTTATACTTTAGAATATGCTATTTACTATCTGGATGCAAAGGTGTGTGTAATTTAATATGTGTATATAAAATGTATATAAATAAAATTAGGTCCGTCTCAACCAAGGGACCAAGTGGGTCCAATGGACCCAGGCAACACTTAAAAAGGGGCAGCGTGGCTCAGTCAGTCACTGTCAGACCCAGACCTCCCCTGTCCTCTGTCTCCGTGGGGGAAGTCGCAAGCTCCCAGCAGCATAACCTCATTATGTAAATAGACACAGAACCAGTCAGGGGCAACATTTAAGGTGGGACAAGTGCATCTCTTCCCTAAATTTATTCCCACTTATAACTTAAGGTTGTCTTTTTCCACTCTACTCTCCATTCCCCAATTACAACAAGGAAGCTGATTTTGTCTAAGCATTGGTTGCATGTGGGTAGGTAAGCAAGCTAGTAAGGTCAGCGGCCAGGCTAGTAAGTTAATATGCTATTCAGTAATGTTATTACTGGTGGGGGAGGGCGTCATTGCATTCTTGAACCCAGGCAGCACAATATCTTGAGCCGGCCCTGAATAAAGAATCTATTGAACAATTGTGCAAGGCAGTCAGTTTATCTCCCATGCATGCATTCGCTAAATTTCGCCAACTGAATCTATGTATTGTCCTGGCATACAGCATTTGGCAGGATGAAAGGTCTTGCATATGTACTTCCTCACTTGAAGAAAAAAAGATGCATATTGAAAACACTTGAACTGGACTATGTTAAGGAGTTAAAAGTCCCACATTTTATTCCATTCTATTGAAAACATAGGGGCACAGCCACCATTGACAGCTGTTGTGATTTGGGGCTGATGGTGATTTGGTTTTACTTTATATGTTTCTTTTAGGTTACTTACTTTTATGAGGCCTGGATATTCCTGGGACGGGAGCCCATACACATGATTCTTGCCAGTTAGACTGACACCCAAGAAACAAGGCAAATTCTGTAGCACTCCAGACCTCCCAGGGTTCTTTTCTTTCCAGTAGCAAACATTTATTCTTAGAGTCTGCAGAAGAGAAACACATATGTATTTATAAATATAACAATGGCATACAACATTATACCATGCATAACATCTTTGACTAAATAAACTGACTATAAATAACTGTAATAAATCAACAACTTATTAGCCACATAGCCATTTAATCACATTATAATTATTTTCAACATATAATTATTCAAAAGGAGAGAGAGGATAAAAGAAATCCTCAAGATTGGGGTATGTTAGCACTCATTCCTACTAAATAGTAAAGTTTAAAAAGTTTAATTTTTATTAGTTAGAAGTTTAAAAAGAACCCATATATAATGTGATTAATTATATGAGTAAGGAAGGCCTTATATATCGAAAAATACCTATACAACTTATACACTAAGGTCACCTTGCCCCCCTGTTTCCTGGCCGATAACTGCTCCCTCGGCTTCAGGTGACAGGGACAAGAGACCATGAACTAAAAGTTAAAACCAAAAATAGTGCACCAAGGTGCTTCTATTTACACAACAAACGCGTTTCGGCTGTTAGTGGCAGCCTTTTTCAATGTAGCATAGACAAGCCGAGGCCCGGGTGCCACAACTTCTTATAGTCCTAAGCAACCGATGAATTGACCTATCACGCACAAGGGGCGAGATACGCCCCGTTAAACACCAATGACTGACGCCTAAGAAAAGGCTTGTATTCTATAAGGTATCCGATTGGTTATGGCTCTGGTATGAATATCCTATGGTCATTATAATACTAACATCGTTACGCTAATAGTTTAACCCATTTATTTACGATTGCACATCCAATATAATAATCTTATGGTAAATAGCCTACATAAACATGTCAGACATTCTCCTTATGGCGTCTATTTAAATGAGCAGAGATTTGAATATGTTGTTATTTATTACACATTAATGGTGGTTCGTGCCTGTACCATTAGTTAGCCAATGGATGCGCTTCTCTCATTCACTCATGTTCTCTACGCAATTCTACTGGTCTTAATAGAGGACACAACACGATTTTAGGGTTATGCATATAATTATGCAATTAAAAATGTAAATTCAATTATTTTCCAAGTATTAAGCAAATGTTGCTAGAAAATAAATTAGTATCTATCTATCTATCTATCTATCTATCTATCTATCTATCTATCTATCTCAAATTAATTTTATGTTAAAGCCATTGGTATAGATAAAAAAATATTTGGCATCTCTATTTCCTTAGAATTAGAACAGCATTGTTCTGAGAAATATTGCAATTGCATATTAAACTCACACCAGATGTATTTAGCACTGTCTGGGTACAATATGCAGTATATGTCAATGACATTTTGATAACAACATGGACTCTAATTACTGCCCCACCACTAAAATTCCCACTCACATAAACCTAATAATCCACTATATATACAAAAATCTCTTGAACAATCTAAACTCCTAAACTAAGTAAATGAGAACAATACTCAGTGATTTCCCTAATGTAAAAACGGTCAAAAAGTCCTCTTCTTTTGTAACTCCCTTAAAGCAAGTACATACTTAAAAACAATATAAATCTAAATGTATTTGTCCTGGTAAATAAATACATTCTCACACATAACATGCTTCCTGCTTTATCCTTATTTTATCAATTGATCCTCAGCCTCTTTTTGCCAGCGTTAGAGTATTCCAATTTGTAAACGTCATTACGTGAGTCCCACTGCTGGTTTCCTTTGTGTGGGGAATGTTTGTATTCGACAGGGGCAAACAATGGAGTCTTATAGAGGTTTTAAAAGATTTCCAGTCCACTTGAGCCTGATGGCTCGCCGGAAACAAGGGGCATCAAGCTCCATATGAAGCTTGATAAATCGGCCCCAGAATGTCAGCAATTGGCATGGAAGTGTCAATGTTGCTATATTTATTTTAAAGTGGGTTTTATATGTATGTGTGTCACTGTAAGCAAGTGTGTAAGTTTGTTCCTGTGTGTGTATGTGTGTGTGTGAGCAAGTTTGTGTGTTTGTTCCTGTTTGTGGCTGACTGAGCAGAGGATGCTGGGGGTTACAGGGGCGATGTACATTATCTAAAATGTAATTTGGGCATATATCGGGTATGAAGAATATTCAGGGGTTATGCCTCTGATCTGAACTCAAATTTTGGTATATAGGTGGCATGATGGGTCCACAGAGACTTGGAAGTAGATGTATTAACTGTAGCGGATCATGTCTGTCCGACAACACTAAATGCTTATGACCGCTGCTTCTTAACTTATGTTTCCGGCGAGCCTGCAGGCTCGTGCGGAAACAGCTGCATTCACAGCATATTAAATCGGCCCCTTTGTATCTGATCTCAGATCTCATTGGGCACAGAGCTGGCATAAAGTGGCTGCCTGCAAGGGTCAAACAATTAATATTAGGCCTTATTTGGGCATATAGCAGCAATAAAGGGGGCTGCTAAGACCATACATCGGTTCATATATCTAATTTAAGCTGTGCGGCCATATATCTGACCTGATCTCTCATTAGAGCATACTGCTACAGCCTTAAATTGATCTGTGTACACAGATCAGACCAGACCTATCGAGCAACACGATTTAGCAGCCACTTCCCTATTATCTTCCTGTCCAGCAGCTTGAAGTGAGGGTGCCTAACTGCTTATTAATCACTGCAGATTGAAATGCATAGAATAGGTGCAAACCCAATATTAACTAACATGCTAACAATGCAGAGAACTGATTGCAGAAAAATGCAAGTAAAAAAACGTTTTTGTTCATTAAACTTAGTTTGATGATGATGCAGTCTGTTGTGTAATTATTTTATTAGGTGATGTTTAGCAAATGTTTTTGTTCATTAAACTTGGTTTGATGTTGATACAATCTATATTATTAGGTTTATAATGCTGTTTAGTATTTAAAGTCTTCATTTCAAAGCTTTAAAAATAATGTATTAGGTGTTACTTATGACAATTTTGAGAGGGGCCTGGAACCTAACTCCCTCACTTCCCATTGACTTACATTATAAACTGGGTTTCAATTTACAACCATTCCTTCTGGAACCTAACCTCGAGTAAACTGAGGGCTACCTGTATATACAGGCATTCCCCGGGTTACAGACATCTGACTTAAGTACAACTCGTACTTACAAACAGAGAAAATAGAGATTTATTTCCAATCCTTTCCAGGATAACCGAAAATACTCAAAATACAATAGTCACAAGGACAGAAAGTGATGTGAAATTTTCTGAAAAGGGGCACAGATAGCAAAACAAACTTTTTCCTATCCTTTCCGAAAATAAAAAAAATGTTTGGCTAGAGTTTCACCTAAAAAAAGTGCCTGTTCTAACTTACATACAATTTCAACTTATCTAAAATGTAATTTGGGCATAAATCGGGTATGAAGAATATTCAGGGGTTATGCCTCTGATCTGAACTCAAATATACTGTTTGCATTTTAGTGTGTCTGATTAAAAGCATGAATTATGTGGTTGTAGGTTAAAGACCCAGGGAGGAATGGACCTTGACGTGGCCCTGGGCCTATTACCTTTTGGCTAAACTCTGTAACTAACTCTTCCATTTTGCTTTTAATCTAGCTGTGTGCTTGTCAGAATTTCTATCTTTTTTCATATATATTTAAATAAAATGTTTTCTCATAATATTGCAGCCCTAGTTTTCAAATTGAATTTCTCAAGCCCTGTCTCATAAGCACTCACTTGAGTCACTCTTTTGACACCTATGAGCTACCATGTTAAAAATTATGCGCAGCTCATGTGTACACCAAGCAACTCTGTCTGCTTCACATGTTGCCACTAATTTTATTATGCTTAGTGCAGTTTTTTTTTTTTTTTGCCTTCCTTTGGATATATATATATATATATATATATATATATATATATTAGTATCCCACAAAAGTGAGTACACCCCTCACATTTTTGTATATATTGTATTATATCTTTTTTGAAATTGAACAATATTTATTGTTTCTTATTATAGATAAGTGAAAAAGTTGTTTTCATTTAATCCGTACGGTTGTAGAGAGTTGAGAATATAAATCCAGTGGCTCTCTGCTTGCAGAAGTTGTTGTTCAATGTCGCCCCCTCTGATTCCAAGTTTTGCTGTTTGTATCCCAAAACAGCGGAAATCAGTGGTCTTGGATCTGTGTTTATTATGAAAATGGTCTGCAACTGTTGTAATAATATTCTTATTTTTTAAATCTTTGTCGGCATTTCTGATGTTGCTTAGATGTTCCACCTGAATTTTCGTGTGGACATGCCCACATAGACTTTATTACAACTACAAGTGATTCCATAGATTATAGATTCAGTGTTGCAATTAATATGAGAATTGATGGTATGAGTTTGGTTAAATCTAACAGTTTCTGCACTTGAAGTTTCCTAGTGCAATGGGGTTTGTTTTTCGTTTCCTTTTTCAAAATGGCTGGGGCTTAGGAGATCTTTAAGATTATTCGATCTCCTATATCCCACTTGAATTCTATCTCCCACTATGTCTTTCAGTATCGGATCCGATTTAAGTATCTCCAAGTGCTTATTGAGGATATTAACTACTTCCTTTACCTGTGGTGAATAGGTTACAATGATTCTTGTCGTATCATCTTTAGCCTTTTTCTTTTTGTACAGTAGTTGTTTTCTGTCGGTATTTTCAGCTCTCTGTCTAGCTTTTTTTTTTTTTCCATCAAATAATTTTTATTGTTTTCAAAAACAGGAAAAACAAACATAAGACAAGTCAAAACAGGTGTACAAGAAAATCACAAGCAGTAGTGTACAATTATTAGACAGGTAATGACCACATGTGCAACTAAAATTAAGACGAGGGCTTAATATCATTTTTAAACTCGTGAATACAGCCAAGCCAATTTAAACCAAATCAAGAAGGTCTCGTAAGGATATACATTAATCAAGCAAGTCTCAGTAAGTCAGATTACATGATAGACTCCCTCCTAGCTGTATTGTCATTATTTTGCTGTTCCCAAATGAAAATTACGTCTAAGATAACATCTTGTTTCCCTTTGTACACATAGTAAATTTTTTCTAGTTCTAACATGTAACTCACTTCCTTTATCCACATACCATAGGGAGGAGGAGAGGTTTTATTCTAGAACCTAGGGATTAAACGTCTAGCGCAACTAAGCATACAATGCAACAGTTTCTTTCGATATAAGCAAGATATTTTAGGGGTATCACTTAGAAGCACCAAGCTAGGGGTGAATATGATTGGTCTCCCCAATACTCTGTCTACGTGTCTATTTATATTGTCCCAATAAGAGCTAAGAAGTGGACAAGACCACCAAATATGTGAGAGTGTACCCACCCCCCCACAATGTCTCCAACATAGGGAAGAGGAGTTAGGGAATATGCTTTGAAGGTGATGTGGAGTAAGATACCACCTTTAAAGTAGTTTGTAATTCATTTCAACCATCGTTAAAGATAGGGAAGATTTTTTAGTTTCAGAAAATATATGAAGCCATTGGGCATCAGTGAATTCTATATTTAACTCCCTCTCCCATTTTACAATAAATGATGGTTTCTTATTAGGGAAGGTACCTCTAAGCAACTTGTATATTGTAGAAAAATGGGATTTAGCTACTGTAGGAGACGTACACAGGGTTTCAAAGGGGGTCAAGGGCCTTACAAGATCTGACTTATAAGTGCTAGTAGAAATCACATGCCTAATTTGCAAATACGTGTACCATAAATGAAAGGGGGCCCCCAGTTGGTGATGTAAGTCTGCTTGAGACTTAATAAGTCCGTTTTGTAATACCATATGTGTCGGAATATTAGTAGGGATGCCTGCAATAAGCGGCGAAGGAAAGGTATGTGGCTTCAACATCAAGGGGTTATTAAGTAAAGGGGTTAAAGGGGAGATTCGTGTCGAGAACTGTATGTCCTCAGATAGAAGTCTATCCCATATCCTAAGGGTGGCAGCAATATAGTGGTTTCCCCAAACGTCTATTGGTCTTTGTCTACTTGGTATCCAGCATTGGTCTCCCAAATTCAGACCACCTTCTAGGAAGGATTCTATTTGAATCCAGGGTTTCCCTGCCGGGGAATGCTTCCATGCAACTATATGGGCAATATGGGCCGACTTGTAATAATTCAATAGATTCGGGGAACCCAAGCCTCCATCCTCCTTGTGTAAAAATAAGGTGTTCCTAGCTACTCTGGATCTCTTATTATCCCATATAAATGTGTCTAGCATTTTTTGTTGTTTTCTTAAATACTGTAAGGGGAGGTCTAGCAGGAGTACTTGAAATAAATATAGGTACTTAGGGACAAGGTTCATTTTTATAGCGTTAATACGCCCTATCCATGAAAGATGGCCCTGTTTACTCCAAAGCTCTAATGACTTGCTAGTTTCCTGCTGAAGGGGCATGTAATTAAGGCTGAATATCTCCGTATAGTTGGGTGATATGTCAATCCCCAAGTAGTGTATTTTATTCATCATTTGAAATGAGGTATGAGTTGAAATAAATTGCAGTTCTTCCTCCCTAAGGTGTATCGGCATTAACATTGATTTTTCCATGTTAACAGAAAAATTAGAGACTGATTTGTAATCCTCCAGTTCGTGTAGAAGGGCGGGGTTAGATGTTAACGGGGAATGTTTTGTAAATATAATGTCATCCGCGTATAGGAGACATTTTTGGTGAATCTCCCCAAAGGAGGCTCCACTAACAAGAGGGTTGCTTCTGACTCGTACAGCCAGTACCTCCACTACTAAGGCGAATAGTAGCGGAGAAAAAGGGCACCCCTGGCGAGTGCCGTTATTTATATAAAATACTTGTGAGAGTGTGCTGTTTGGGCTAACTCGCGCTAATGGGCCCGTATAAAGTGATTTAATGCGGGAAATTAAAGTTTGCGAGAAACCAAATTTTGACTGGGTGGACCATAGAATGTCCCAGTCCACCCTGTCAAAGGCCTTTTCCGCATCCGTGGACAATAGGACCAGAGGCTTTTCAGTGGATGATGCGAAAAGTAAAGTATGTAATACCCGGATGGTATTGTCTTTAGCCTCTCTGCCTCGTATAAATCCAGTTTGGTCCGAGTTCACTAGAAGGGGTAAGTATTTATTTATTCTTGTAGCAATCAATTTGGCGTATAGTTTAATGTCTATATTTATTAGGGAGATAGGGCGGTAATAAGATACTTTGTCACAAGGTTTATTTGGTTTGGGGATAACTGAAATAGTGGCTTCCAAAAGGGATGGGGTTAATTGTCCCTCCTGGTCTAAGGAGTGATACATACTTAACAAAGGGGGACAAAGCAGGGACTTAAACTGATGATAAAATTTAGGTGTGAACCTATCGGGGCCTGGGGCTTTGCCTTGGGGGAGGTTTTTGATAGCCATCATTAGCTCTTGGGCCGAGAATTCCTCGTCCAATGCCTCACAGTCTGATGCAAGTAGCATGGGGAGTTGGATCTCGGATAGGTAATTATTAATCTTAGCTAGTTTGGTTTCTGCATCTAGAGATGGAAGGTTATACAGTGTAGAATAATATTGCGCAAATTAATTAACAATGTCTGCATTTGTGGTATAAGTTACGCCCTCCGTATCAGTTATTTTATCTATAAAAGCTTTGTAACGCTTCTTCTTCAGGGACCTAGCAAGGAGATGCCCCGCTTTATTGCTCTCAATAAAAATTTTCAATTTGGACGTTAAAGCCCGCATGTGGTCATTCTTAATTAGATATTGGTGTAGCTCCTCCCTAGCCTGCTGAGATTTCTGCAAAAGTGCTTGGGACTGCGGATTCTGCTTGAGTTCCCTTTCACAGTTATTAAAGTTAGAGGTCAGTAAAGTAAATTGGGCTCTTCTTTGCATACGCTGCCTATGTGTGTGTCCCATTATCACTCCCTGATAAAACACTTATATGCTTCCCAGTTGTTGGTTGCTGAGGTAGCTAAGGGATCATTAAAGGAAAAGAACTCAGCCGTCTTCTCCGCTAAGTCCTTTGTGATCAGAGGATTAACGAAAATCTGGTCGCTCATTCTCCAATTTTGCTGATATTGTGGCTTAGTTTACCACTGAAAGCTAGAGCACACCATACTATGGTCAGACCAAGCGGTGTGAAAGAGCCTGGATTCACATAGGGAGGAGAGTGTCTGCTGCTCGCAGAAGATATAATCTAAGCGGGTGTATGAGCGTTGTGGGTTTGAGAAGAATGTGAAATCCCTGGTGGTTGGATTAGCTACTCTCCAGGAGTCAAATAAGGGCATGGCTCTTATAGCTTGCCAGTTAGCTTTTATTTGAGAGTTTTGCATGTAAGAGCAGCCTGTGGAAGTATCTAGTATGGGGCTCATTGGGAAGTTAAAGTCACCGCCTAGGAATACTGGGCCTTTCGAGATGTCTAGGATTTGATTGATTACTTTGCAAAAAAATGGGGATCTAGGGCGAATAGGAGCATATATATTTACTAGGGTAATTGGCCTGCCAAAGAAGAGTCCCACCAGGATTAGTATTCGTCCATCTATGTCTGAATATTTATCAAGTAATACAAATAATGTACCTTTTCTGAAGGAAATACACACACCATTATGCCTTGTCGGCCCTGAACCTAAAAGGTGTTGGTCATAGTAGAGCTGCAAAAGTTTGGGCTCATTAGCTTTTTTAAAATGAGTCTCTTGCGTCATAATAATGTCGACTGTCTTTTTATAAAAATCATGGAATGCTATTGATCGTTTCTGTGGGGAGAGAAAGCCCTTAATATTTTGCGTGGCTATGCGAAACTGACTAGGACGGTCTCGCTCTGGCATGAAGTCCTAGATGTGGGTGTCACAGTCAGTACAACAAGTGGTGCAAATAGTTATGTGTGGTCACAGTCTCCCTGTCGCTACCTGAACACAGAGAAATACTTATTTATCAAGTACACTTCAAACAAAACAAGCAATTAAACAAACAGTTCTCTAATATCCCCTACTCCTTGGATTGCAATTTGAGGAGAAACAACTGAAGGAGAAAGGAGATCCAGAACTAATGAGAAAAGAGAAGAGGAAGGGGAGGGATGAGTAGTAGGGTAGGGAAGCTAGTAGGAAAGAGAAGGAAGAGGCAAGTTGGGTTAGAAAAGAGGTAGAGTTTGAGTAAAGACTGCAAGAGGGGAAAGTGCAGTACGACGGAGCTCCCCCGTCAGGCCAAGATCAGAAGGATACAAGAACAAGAACCCATACTCAGAACTAGGACAGAGATGAGTAACAATGCAAACATTTTAGAATATGGTAAACTGTAAATTAAAAAGATATATCTATATATATATATAGAGTAAATAAATCTCAATGCAAAAGTCTTCTCCCACAACAATGTCCAATAGTTTAAGTTCTTCATTATAAGAGCTAGGCTAACAAACAAACAAGAACAGTTGCCTAGAGTAAACAAACTTGAATGCAGAAAGTCTCTTTGTATATCAATGTCTTGTAGTTTAAATTCTACATTATATACTCACGACCACCAGGGATGCAGGTAGTAGTAGATTATTCTGGAAGTAACCCTTGAGAAAAGGGCACCCTCAGGTCCTTTCCATCTGTAGTGTGTGGGTATGTAAAAACACACCAGCTGCTCATAACCTGTGCTGAGGTGCACAGCCATGATCTTCGCAAAACGTAGCAAGTTAGACTTCTGTCATTGCCAAGGATTTTTGTAGCAAGAGGGAAAGACCGACAGCCTCCCTGCTGAGAGATTTCTGAGAGATTTCTGACCCCTCTCCGTCATTTGTAGCAAAACCGTGATACGAAATAGGGGAAAAAGGGGCCCAGTTTCCAGGAATCTAGGCCTGATGATGGATCTCTCAAAAGCTTATTACAAAGCGTGGCAGATAAATGCTTGTTTAAGCGGTAGCCACTGGAGTGTCGGGATCTGCATCTGTGCACAACTTTTTCCTGCTCTTCTTGTCTACTACCTCGGACCAGAGGCGCCTCTGTGGCTTGGTAGGGGTGCAGTATGGTCTTTCGGCTGAGGCACCACTGCGTCCGGTATAGGAATGTCTAGTAGCTTACAAAAGTCATTCACTTTTTCTGGAGAGCAGCATTAATGTTTACCATTTTTAATGAGTTGTAATGAGACAGGGAATCCCCACCTGTAAGGGATCTTCAGAGACCTTAAATGAGAGGTGAAGGTGGCAAATCCCTTTCTAAGTTGCAGTGTTCTGGCCGATAAGTCTTGATAGATTTGGATCTTAGCACCCATGTAGGAAAAATGTGGTTGTGTTCGTGCCATCTGGAGAATTTTTTCCCTATCTTTGTAACTCAAGAAGCACACTATAATGTCCCTTGGTGGCTGATTGTCGCAAGGATCTGTGAGCCCTTTCCAGGGGTATAGGTTCAATCACCCGCTGTTTGGAAATTGCTAAGGATTGGAACAAATTCTGTAAATGCTCTGATATATCTTCGCCTTTGACTGATTCAGGGATACCACGGATTCGAAGATTATTTCTTTGCGTCCTATTCTCAACATCGTCAAGTTTATTTTCCAAGTCAAGGATCTGTAACTGTTGCGTTTCTATGGAGTGTGACATGGCTGCCATATCGCTAATGATTTCTTCCCTGCCATCCTCTAGCGTCTCCACCCTGTTTCCCAGCTCATTTAAATCTTTTTTAAGTTCAGCGCTTTCAGCTTTGATGCAGGATTTCAACTGATTAATTAAAGCTTCCATAGCTTTTAGTGCCACTGGTGCATCTGTGGAGTGCGAATTTAATTTTGCAGGGGATCTCAAGGGCTGTGATATAGTAGGACTGTCAGACAGCTCCTCATCCTCACTGGAAGCTTGGGAGATTTCACTTTATTTTTGTGCTGTCAGTCTTTTTAAAGAAGGAATTTACAGCCCCAGAAGTCAAGGTTGATTTTGGAAGTTTTTCAGGTTTGGTAGCTCTACGCTGTGCCATGATGAGGGATTAGAAAGGGATCTAATAATCCTCTGCTGTACAGGTGTTTTCGGTTGTCCTTAATACGTCAGATTCCTTACTTGTGCATTCACATTTATTAGGCAGAATAAAGCCAGACAGAGTGAGCAGGCCTTGCTATGATAGGGGTGTATACTTTAGTTAATATCAGCCCTGTATCATGTCATTTGTCCAAACATACAACCCCTGTGTTGGTTAAGGCAGAAGATAGGTACTGAAATCTGGAAGTACTGTCTATTATGTACCTGCTGCGCTCCCCTGCTAAAAATGGCGACTGCCACGTGGGTGCCTAAGTGCCTAAGTGATATGCTCCTTACCAGACATTTATAGGAGAGTGTCTGGCGTAGTGCTGCATCCTATCCTCCTCCGGTCTGCTTGCAAAGGAAGTGCAGAGTCTCCCGTTCCTGGTCTGGCCTTTTAACACAAGCCCGAGTTGCACTCTAGGAGGGCTCCATTTGCGGCCTTTAGTGCCGTCTGATTGCCGGGTCCGGAACGCTTGCGGCGGCCTACACGTGAAGAGGACTAAGCCCCTCTCACCCTCCGACCACCTAGCGCATCAAGTCTGGGCACTTTTGTGGGCTTAAATTGGCCCAAGGGAAAGCTCCATCTCCACTGCTGCAGGAGCTCTAGGTTAGTGCGGCCATTCGGTACGCCCGCAAGCTCCGCCCCCTGTATTATATCTTTTTATGTGACAACACTGAAGAAATTACACTTTGCTACAATGTAAAGTAGTGAGTGTAAAGCCTGTATAACAGGGGAAATATGCTTTCCCCTCAAAATAACTCAACACACAGCCATTAATATCTAAACCACTAGCATCAAAAGTGAGTACACCCCTAAGTGGAAATGTTCAAATTGGACCCAATTAGCCATTTTTTCTTCCCAGTTTCATGTAACTCGTTATTGTTACAAGGTCTCAGGTGTGAATGGGGAGCAGGTATGTTAAATTTGGTGTTGTCGCTCTTACACTCTCTCATAATACTGGTCACTGGAAGTTCAACATGGCATCTCATGGCAAAGAACTCTCTGAGGATCTTAAAAAAAGAACTGTTGCTCTACATAAAGATGGTCTAGGCTATAAGAAGATTGCCAAGACCTTGCAACTGAGCTTCAGCATGGTGGGCAAGACCATACAGCGGTTTCACAGGACAAAAGAAATTGAGTGCACGTGCTCAAGGTCATATCCAGAGGTTGTCTTTTGGAAATAAACGTATGAGTGCTGCCAGCATTGCTGCAGAGGTTAAAGGGGTGGGGGGGGGGGAGGGTCAGCCTGTCAGTGCTCAGACCATACACCGCACACTGCATCAAATTGGTCTGCATGGTGGTCGTCCCAAAAGGTAGCCTCTTCTAAAAGATTATGCACATGAAAGCCTGCAAACAATTTGCTGAAGACAAGCAGACTAAGGACATGGATTACTGGAACCATGTCCTGTGGTCTGATGAGATCAAGATAAACTTATTTGATTCAGATGGTGTCAAGCGTCTGTGGCGGCAACCAGGTGAGGAGTACAAAAACAAGTGTGTCTTGCCTACAGTCAAGCATGGTGGTGGGAGTGTTATGGTCTGGGCCTCCATGAGTGCTGCGGCACTGGGGAGCTACAGTTCATTGAGGGAACCATGAATGCCAACATGTACTGTGACATACTGTGATATCCCTTTAAGACTCACTGCCTAATAGCACGTCCTCCCTATTTAAGGAAGTGCTATTACCTCACTCAGGGCCTGAAAATTGAAGTGGATTCTCACTATATTGTTCTCTCTGTGAACAAGTTACTTGTTAACTTTGTCTCTGACCGGAATCCTTCCCTGGATCCCTACGCCTACCGGATCTTCTTCCACACGCAAGCCGAAATCACGCTCACACAAGCGGTTACCGGATCACCGCTACCAGCACATCCCTTGTCAGCTCTCTCCTCAGCGGTACTACCGCTCTCCACGCTACATGATCAGCCATCTCTGAAGGGATAGGATCCGCTCTCCATGCTCCTTTGGGTATCGTTACTTGTTAAAGCAGTTTACTTTGGTTAAGCCTCTCTCAACTGTCTTTCAAGTGTGTCTCCCTGTGTGGGATGTATCTTCCCTGAATTAACCTCCTCTTAGCTGGGGCTATATCGCGTGTTTGCTGGGACTGTATATATTTTATGGTATGATTGTGTGAGTGCGTGAACTTCTTGCTGACATTAATAAGAACATTAATCCCGGATTAAACTTCTGCAATATACTACCTGCTCAAGCATATGAAATTTTCTCTCAATATATATATACATTCTCAAGTACCATTTTCTCATATCTTCATTTTGTTATATTGATATCTTTGAACCTATTTTTTGCAACATAAGCAAATTCCATTTTTTTCTATCTAATCATATGAGATTGCCCATTCTATATTTTCAACTACAAAAGAAAAGTCTCACCTTGTGCAAGCTAGTAAAACAAGCTATTTTTACTTGCTGTGAACAAGAAAAGAGCAACATAACCTTTATTTTCCAAACATCAGTAATTTTCTTTTTAAAGTAAGTGTGTTAATCATACATACTGAAGCAGAGCATGATACCCTCCCTTTGGAGACTGGGCCGCAGGGCAGTATTCCAACACGATAAAGACCCCAAACACGGCAACTGCCTTGCTAAAGAAGCTGAGGGTAGAGGTGATGGACTGGCCAAGCATGTCTCCAGACCTAAACCCTATTGAGCATCTGTGGGGCATCCTCAAACGGAAAGTGGGGTAGCGCAAGGTCTCTAACATCCATCAGCTCTGTGATGTCATCATGGAGGAGTGGAAGAGGATTCCAGTGGCAACCTGTGAAGCTCTGTTGAACTCCATTCCCAAAGGGTTAAGGCAGTGCTTTAAAATAATGGTGGCCACACTAAATATTGACACTTTGAGCCCAATTTGGACATTTCCTTTTAGGGGTGTACTCACTTTTGTTGCCAACGGTTTTGACATTAATGGCTGTGAGTTATTTTGAGGGGACAGCAAATTTACATTGTTATACAGGCTGTACACTCACTACTTTACATTGTAGCAAAGTGTCATTTCTTCAGTGTTGTCACATGAAAAGATATAATAAAATATTTACAAAAATGTGAGGGGTGTATTCACTTTTGTGGGATACTATATATATATATATATATATATATATATATATATATATATATATATATATATATATATATATATATATATAAAACATAATTTATGTAAGAACTTACCTGATAAATTCATTTCTTTCATATTAGCAAGAGTCCATGAGCTAGTGACGTATGGGATATACATTCCTACCAGGAGGGCAAAGTTTCCCAAATCTTAAAATGCCTATAAATACACCCCTCACCACACCCACAATTCAGTTTAACGAATAGCCAAGAAGTGGGGTGATAAGAAAGGAGCGAAAGCATAAAAAAATAAGGAATTGGAATAATTGTGCTTTATACAAAAAATCATAACCACCAAAAAAAGGGTGGGCCTCATGGACTCTTGCTAATATGAAAGAAATTAATTTATCAGGTAAGTTCTTACATAAATTATGTTTTCTTTCATGTAATTAGCAAGAGTCCATGAGCTAGTGACGTATGGGATAGTAGATACCCAAGATGTGGAACTTCCACGCAAGAGTCACTAGAGAGGGAGGGAAAAAATAAAGAAAGCCAATTCCGAAAAAAATAAATCCACTACCCAAATCAAAAAGTTTCAATTTTTATAATGAAAAAAAATGAATTTACAAGCAGAAGAATCAAACTGAAACAGCTGCCTAAAGTACCATTCTACCAAAACTGCTTCTAAAGAAGAGAAAACATCAAAATGGTAGAATTTAGTAAAAATATGCAAAGAAGACCAAGTCATTGCTTTGCAAATCTGATCAACAGAAGCTTCATTCTTAAAAGTCCAGGAAGTAGAAACTTACCTAGTAGAATGAGCCGTAATCCACTGAGGCGGGAATCAACCCGACTCTAAATAAGCATGATGAAACAAAAGTTTAACCAAGATGCCAAATAAATGGCAGACACCTTTTGACCTTCCTAAAACCAGAAAAGATAACAAATAGACTAGAAGTCTGTGTGAAATCTGAATAGCTTCAACATAGGATTTCAAAACTCTTACCATATCCAAAGAATGTAAGAATCTTACCAAAGAAGTCTTAGGAAAAGACAAAAATTCCCCCCTAATGTTGATAGAAATCACAACTTTAGGTAAGAACTGAAATGAGGATAGCAAAAACCACCTTATCCTGATGAAAAAATCAGAAAAAGGAGACTCACAAGAAAGAACAGATAAATCAAAAACTGTTCTAGCTGAAGAGATGTCTAAAAAGAACAATACTTTCCATGAAAGTAAATAATGTCTAGAGAAAGCATATGCTCAAATAGAAGAGCCTGTAAAGCCTTCAGAACCAAATTAAAACTCCAAGGAGGAGAAATTGGCTTAATGACAGGTTTTTATAAGAACCAAAGCCTGAACAAAATAATGAATAACAGGAAAGAACACTGCCTTATCCTGATGAAAAATCAGAAAAGGAGATCCACAAGAAAGAGCAGAAAACTCAGAAACTCTTCTAGCAGAAGAGATAGCCAAAAGGAACAATACTTTCCAAGAAAGTAATTTAATGTCCATATAACGCAAAGGTTCAAACAGAGGAGCCTGTAAAGCCCTCAGTACCAAATTGAGACTCCAAGGAGGAGAGATTGACTTAATGACAGGCTTGATACAAACCAAAACCTGTACAAAACAATGAATATTTAAACCAACCTGAAAAATTGTAAAATTCTAGGAATTCTAAAAGAATGCCAAGAGAAAAACACCAAGAAATGTAAGTCTTCCAAACTCGATAATAAATCTTTCTAGAGACAGATTTACAAACCTGTAACATAGTATTAATCACTGAGTCAGAGAAACCTCTATGACTAAGAATCAAAAGTTCAATCTCCATACCTTCAAATTGAATGATTTGAGATCCTGATGGAAAAAATGGGCCTTGAGATAGAAGGTCTGGTCTTAACGGAAGTGTCCAAGGTTGGCAACTGGCCATCCAAATGAGATCCGCATACCAAAACCTGTGAGGCCATGCTGGAACCACCAACAGTACAAACGAACGCTCCGTTAGAATTTTGGAAGAACTAGAGTCGGAAGATATAGGCAGAATGATAATTCCAAGGAAGTGTCAATGCATACGCTACTTCCGCCTGAGGATCCCCAGACCTGAAATTGGCCCCTGGGAAGTTCCATGTTAAGACGTGATGCCAACAGATCTATTTCTGGAAGCCCTCACATCTGAAAAATTGAAAAACATATCTGGGTAAAAAGACCATTCTCCCGGATGTAAAGCTTGATTAACAGAGATAATCCGCTTCCCAAATGTCTATACCTGGGAAAAGGACCACAGAATTTAGATAGGAGCTGGATTTAGCCCAAGCAAATATCCGAGATACTTTTGTCACAGTCTAAGGACTAATAGTCCCACCCTGATAATTGACATACACCACAGATGTGATATTGTCTGAAAAAAACAATAAACGTCTCTTCTTCAAAAGAAACCAACTGAAGAACTCTGGGAATGCACGGAGTTCCAAAATATCAAATGGTAATCTTGCCTCCTGAGATTTCCAAACTCCTTGTGCTGACAGAGAACCTCAGACAGCCTCCCAACCTAAAAGACTTGCATCTGTAGAGATCATGATCCAGGTTGAAAGAATCGAAGAGACCTGTAGAATTAAATGATGGTGATCTTAACCACCGAATCAAAGATAGATAAACATAGAATTCGAAGATTTAAAAAGTGAAATCCTAGAATTCCTGCACCAATATTCAGCATAAAAAACTGGAAAGGTTTTCTATGAAAATGAGCAAAGGGAATTGAATCCAATGCTGCAGCCATATGACCTAAATTTCCATGTATATATAGCAACTGAAGGAAATAATAGAGACTGAAGGTACCGACAGACGGAACCCAATAAAAATGTAATTTGTCTGTTAGAGACAAAGACAGAGACACAATCAATCTGGAAACCCAAAAAAGGTGACCCTTGTGTGAGGAATCAAGAGCTTTTGATAAAAAGATCCTCTAACCATGTCCTTGAAAAAACAAAGTTGAATCATATGAGATTCCGTAGTCTCAGAAAATAAAAATAATCTGAATGAAAACAGAAAATGAAGATATGCATCTATTGTATCTAATGAAAACAAATAATGCTATCACTGACCAAAAAAAGGCAGAATAGACCATATAAATACCAATCTAAAAGATGGTACATTTACATAATAAAAAGATTTTCTATCTTCAAAACAATGAATAGTTTTGAATAAAACCCCAAAACCCAGTTCCTAAAAATGGAACTGGAATAAATACCCCAGAAGATTCCAGATCTGAGCAGCGCTTGAGCCCCAACAGGTGATCAGCCGCACTTCAACATTACCCAAAATATATAGGACTGAAACACATTAAGGAAAGTGTTAGCCTTACTGGGATAGCTGGAATATAATAGAGAGAAAAAGACTTCTCATAGACGGTTTTACTCGAAAATTTATTCTGTACCCAAAATCCAAGAAATTTGGACCGAATAGAACCAAACAAATTTCAAAATTTTTTTAACCTGCCCCTTACCAGCCAAGCTGGAATACGGCACATACAAGCAAATTTAAGGAGCTGATTTTGAACTAAAAAACTCCCAATTAAAAAACATGTTACTTGGGTAAGAATTAGAATTTTGTTCCTTAGTAAGAACAACCAAACTAAAATAAGCTTAAAGTTTTAGTCTTAGAACTCAATCTTGAAGCCCAGAGTAACAGTTAAGAATTGAATCCAATATGAACCAAATAATTGATTATCTTGGAAAAAAAGAAATAAGGATTTTTAGAAATCACAAAATTCTTCTAGCTAAAAACAGCTAAAGACATAGATTAAATCTCATTTGTGAAAATATTTCAATAAAATGAAGATACAAATGAAATTATTAGCATGTTAATCCAGTTAAAGGACCAGTCAACACACCAGACTTGCATAAAAAAATGCAAGACAACAAGACAAATGCAACAGCACCCAGTCTGAACCTCAAATGAGCAGTAGACTTTGTCCCTTAACAATGCTAAAAATATAATCTGATACTTGAACTTAAAGTAAACAGAAAAATGAAGCAAATGCAACATCATCCAAATAAATCACAGGTCCAAGAAAAGTACCTGAAAATAAATAATTTTCCTTAAATAAGATACAACCATCTAAAAGGAAAATAAATACTATTTTGCTATAGAAACAATAGCATATTTTAGCAGAAGTAGAGATAGCCCCATTAAATTGGAGAACCCTCAAAATTGAAATTAACTGCCGGCAAAGAATATAATTTAAAACCTTTGAAGAAGGAAGAAAATTCTCAGCCCATTCCATTCCCTAATATGAAGAACTGGAAAAAAATATCTGAAAATACAGAAGATAAAATAAGCAGAAATAAAATTGTAGCTAGTCTTGAAAAAGAACTAGTTACCTCAATGTCTAAAATAATCAACACCTTTTCAACAAAAAACAAATGTACTCTAATAAAAAATAAAAAAGTAGATTTGTTAGTGTCAATATCTGATGAAGAAAATTCTGAATGAGAAAAAACATCATCAGAGAAGGATAATTCAGTATGTTGTTGGTCATTTGAAACTTCATCAATTAAAAAAGAAGTTTGAAAAAGACATAACAATTTTAATAGAAGGCGCAAAGTCAGACAAAGCCTTTAACATAGAATCAGAAAAATATTCTTATACATTTTCTAAGTATATCTTGTACATAAGGTGTAAAAAGAATAGCAATACATAAAGCATAAATACTAATGGATTCTGCATGTAAAAGTCTATCATGATAACCTATTACAAACCATAGCTAAAGATAAACATTCATAACATTTAAAATAAATGAACTTAGCTTTGGTAGGACTTATCCCAGTCAACAGGAATCCCTCAGTATGTTCTGATCCAGGAATAGTTTTATGGAAAATCTTGCAATATGTAATAGAAAAAAACAACATATAAAGCAAAATTTATCAAATTCCTTAAAAGACAGTTTCAGGAATGGGAAAAAATGCCAATGAACAAGCCTCTAGCAACCAGAAGCAATGAAAAAATGAGACTGAAATAATGTGAAAAAAAAAAGGTGGAGACATGAATGACGCCCACATTTTTTAGCGCCAAAAAAGACGCCCACATTATTGGCGCCTAAAATTGTTTGGCGCCAAGAATGACGCCACATCCGGTGACGCCGACATTTTTGGCGCAAAAACGTCCAAAAAATGACGCAATCACGAACAACTTACAAGTATGACGCCGGAAATGACAAAAAAAAATTGCGCCAAAAAAGTCTGCGCCAAGAATGACGCAATAAATTGAAGCATTTTCAGCCCCCGCGAGCCTAACAGCCCACAGGGAAAAAAAGTCAATTGAAACAATTTTAAGGTAAGAAAAAAATTGATTATTCATATGCATTATCCCAAATAATGAAACTGACTGTCTGAAATAAGGAATATAGATCATCCTGAATCATGGCAAATATAAGTTTAAAGACATATATTTAGAAATTTATAAATAAAGTGCCCAACCATAGCTTAGAGTGTCACAAAAAATAAGATTTACTTACCCCAGGACACTCATCTACATATAGTAGATAGCCAAACCAGTAATGAAACGAGAATCAGTAGAGATAATGGTATTTAAGAGTATATTGTCGATCTGAAAAGGGAGGTAAGAGATGAATCTCTACGACCGATAACAGAGAACCTATAAAATAGATCCCGTAGAAGGAGACCATTGTTTTCAAATAGGCAATACTCTCCTCACATCCCTCTGACATTCACTGCACTCTGAGAGGAAAACTGGGCTCCAGCCTGCTGCAAAGCGCATATCAACGTAGAATCTAGCACAAACTTACTTCACCACCTTCACGGGAGGCAAAGTTTGTAAAACTGAATTGTGGGTGTGGTGAGGGGTGTATTTATAGGCATTTTAAAGTTTGGGAAACTTTGCCCCTCCTGGTAGGAATGTATATCCCATACGTCACTAGCTCATGGACTCTTGCTAATTACATGAAATAAACATATATATATATATATATATATATATATATATATATATAAATATATATATATATATATATATATACACACACACATACATACTGTACATACACACACATACAGACATACACAGATACACAGTACATGTGTACAGTGTTCTTCACAGAAAATGTTTCCAGCCGGGTGGCATAATGAAGTAGCCGGATGTGGGCAGTGTACTTGGAAATATTATACAACTTTCTGTTATTTATAAATGTTGCAAGCAGAAAAAAAATTCAATCCTCAAGACACAATCAAATTGTAGGATTCTTTAATATCAGGAATACATAAATTAAAAAAAACTGTGGCCTAGATTTAGAGTTTGGCGTTAGCCGTGAAAACCAGCGTTAGAGGCTCCTAACGCTGGTTTTAGGCTACCTACGGTATTTAGAGTCACTCAAAATAGGGTCTAACACTCACTTTCCAGCCGCGACTTTTGCATACCGCAGATCCCCTTACGTAAATTACGTATCCTATCTTTTCAATGGGATTTTTATAACTCCGGTATTTAGAGTCGTGTCTGAAGTGAGCATTAGACATCTAACGACAAAACTCCAGCCGCAGGAAAAAGTCAGTAGTTAAGAGCTTTCTGGGCTAACGCCGGTTTATAAAGCTCTTAACTACTGTGCTCTAAAGTACACTAACACCCATAAACTACCTATGTACCCCTAAACCGAGGTCCCCCCACATCGCCGACACTCGAAAAAAATTTTTTAACCCCTAATCTGCCGACCGCCACCTACGTTATACTTATGTACCCCTAATCTGCTGCCCCTAACACCGCCGACCCCTGTATTATATTTATTAACCCCTAACCTGCCCCCCACAACGTCGCCTCCACCTGCCTACACTTATTAACCCCTAATCTGCCGACCGCAAAGCGCCGCCACCTACGTTATCCTTATGTACCCCTAATCTGCTGCCCCTAACACCGCCGACCCCTATATTATATTTATTAACCCCTAATCTGCCCCCCACAACGTCGCCTCCACCTGCCTACACTTATTAACCCCTAATCTGCCGACCTCAAAGTGCCGCCACCTACGTTATCCTTATGTACCCCTAATCTGCTGCCCCTAACACCGCCGACGCCTATATTATATTTATTAACCCCTAATCTGCCCCCCTCAACGTCGCCTCCACCTGCCTACACTTATTAACCCCTAATCTGCCGAGCGGACCTGAGCGCTACTATAATAAAGTTATTAACCCCTAATCCGCCTCACTAACCCTATAATAAATAGTATTAACCCCTAATCTGCCCTCCCTAACATCGCCGACACCTAACTTCAATTATTAACCCCTAATCTGCCGACCAAATCTCGCCGCTATTCTAATAAATGGATTAACCCCTAAAGCTAAGTCTAACCCTAATACTAACACCCCCTAAGTTAAATATAATTTAAATCTAACGAAATTAATTAACTCTTATTAAATAAATTATTCCTATTTAAAGCTAAATACTTACCTGTAAAATAAATCCTAATATAGCTACAATATAAATTATAATTATATTATAGCTATTTTAGGATTAATATTTATTTTACAGGTAACTTTGTATTTATTTTAACCAGGTACAATAGCTATTAAATAGTTAAGAACCAATCGGAATTAGAGGGACGCCATCTTGGATGACGTCCCTTAAAGGAACCGTCATTCTGCAGTTGGACGTCGCCGGAAGAAGATGGGTCCGCGGTGGAGGTCTTCAGGATGGAGCCGGTCGTCATCGGATGAAGATAGAAGATGCCGCTTGGATCAAGATGGTTGCCGGTCCGGATCGCCTCTTCTTCCCGGATAGGATGAAGACTTTGGAGCCTCTTCTGGACCTCTTCAGGCACCGGATGATGGATTGCATGAAGATTTTGGAGCCAGGATGGATCGGTGATACCTGGTGAGGTGAAGACAAGGTAGGATGATCTTCAGGGGCTTAGTGTTAGGTTTATTTAAGGGGGGTTTGGGTTAGATTAGGGGTATGTGGGTGGTGGGTTGTAATGTTGGGGGGGGGTATTGTATGTTTTTTTTTTACAGGCAAAAGAGCTGAACTTCTTGGGGCATGCCCCGCAAAGGGCCCTGTTCAGGGCTGGTAAGGTAAAAGAGCTTTTAACTTTATTAATTTAGAATAGGGTAGGGCATTTTTTATTTTGGGGGGCTTTGTTGTTTTATTAGGGGGCTTAGAGTAGGTGTAATTAGTTTAAAATTGTTGTAATATTTTTCTTATGTTTGTAGATATTTTTTTATTTTTTGTAACTTAGTTCTTTTTTATTTTTTGTACTTTAGCAAGTTTATTTAATTGTATTTATTTGTAGGAATTGTATTTAATTAATTTATTGATAGTGTAGTGTTAGGTTAATTGTAGGTAATTGTAGGTAGTTTATTTAATTAATTTATTGATAGTATAGCGTTAGTTTTCATTGTAACTTAGGTTAGGATTTCTTTTACAGGTAAATTTGTAATTATTTTAACTATTTTAGCTATTAAATAGTTCTTAACTATTTAATAGCTATTGTACCTGGTTAAAATAAATACAAAGTTACCTGTAAAATAAATATAAATCCTAAAATAGCTATAATATAAATATAATTTATATTGTAGCTATATTAGGATTTATTTTATAGGTAAGTATTTAGCTTTAAATAGGAATAATTTATTTAATAAGAGTTAATTAATTTAGTTAGATTAAAATTATATTTAACTTAGGGGGGTGTTAGTGTTAGGGTTAGACTTAGCTTTAGGGGTTAATACATTTATTAGAATAGCGGTGAGCTCCGGTCGGCAGATTAGGGGTTAATAATTGAAGTTAGGTGTCGGCGATGTTAGGGAGGGCAGATTAGGGGTTAATACTATTTAATATAGGGTTAGTGAGGCGGATTAGGGGTTAATAACTTTATTATAGTAGCGCTCAGGTCCGCTCTGCAGATTAGGGGTTAATAAGTGTAGGCAGGTGGAGGCGACGCTGAGGGGGGCAGATTAGGGGTTAATAAATATAATATAGGGGTCGGCGATGTTAGGGAACCAGATTAGGGGTACATAGGGATAATGTAAGTAGCGGCGGTTTACGGAGCAGAAGATTAGGGGTTAATAATAATATGCAGGGGTCAGCGATAGCGGGGGCGGCAGATTAGGGGTTAATAAGTGTAAGGTTAGGGGTGTTTAGACTCGGGGTACATGTTAGAGTGTTAAGTGCAGACGTAGGAAGGGTTACCGCATAGCAAACAATGGGGCTGCGTTAGGAGCTGAACGCGGCTTTTTTGCAGGTGTTAGTTTTTTTTTCAGCTCAAACAGCCCCATTGTTTCCTATGGGGGAATCGTGCACAAGCAAGTTTTTGAGGCTGGCCGCGTCAGTAAGCAACTCTAGTATCGAGAGTTGAAGCTGCGTTAAAAATGCTCTACGCTCCTTTTTTGAAGCCTAACGCAGCCTTTATGTGGACTCTCGATACCAGAGTTATTTTTATGGTGCGGCCAGAAAAAAGCCGGCGTTAGTTTTTTGGGTCGTTACCGACAAAACTCCAAATCTAGCCGTAAGACTCCATGATCTCAGCAAAACAGGCATCTAACATGTTTCGGCTCAGTCAGCCTTAATCATAGACATAGTGAGTAGTAGGCAGCAGGCTTTAAATACTGCCCACATCCCACAATTCAATCAACATTTGATGAGTATTTAAAGGTACAACAATTTTGTTTTACATAACACAGCATATGGGACTATATGAGAATACCAGATTAAATAATATTAACTTGCTATACATACAGGGTATTAAAATAAGCTTAGACACCAAAAAGAAGTAATAATACAATTACAAATATCATGGCATTGCTACATATCTGCACTATAGTGACATTGGATAATATGTATAATAATATATAGTTTTCTGAATCCTATTTATATTTCTATCCTTACTTATATTGTACATGATTAAGAACATATTATTCAATATACAGGTCATTGTATTTATGTATGAGGTTTTCAAAAATCAAAAGTAAAAACGTATTATATCTCCTTCAATATTAAACCCTGCTGGTTTTCTGGTTTTCAAATGGAAGATCCAGAATACCCCTTTGAAAAGCAGACTGTTTGCCCTATCCCCACCTCTCGGTCGTGCCTTCAAATGTTCAATGATCTGCCATCTGAATCTGGCGACCACTTGTTTGTGTTCAAAAATGAAGTGTCTGGCTAGATCTGAGCACTCAGTTGCCCTCTCAATGTCATTCAAGAGTTCCCAGATTCTATTTCTTACCTTCCTTGTTGAGCACCCAACATACTGTTTGTTACACAGGGAGCACTCAACCAGATAGACCGAGAATGTGGTCCTGCAAATTGTGCATTCCCTAAGATCATATACCAAGTGGGTGACTGGAAAATATTGGTCTTCACTGTATAGCTACATGCTATGCATTTATTGTAATGGCATTTAAAGTGGCCTTTGACATTCAGTCAACTGCTGTCTCTTTTTATGTTGTTTTTTAGCATACTTGGGGATAAGATATTGCCTAAAGTACAGCCACATCTGGCGAAAAAGTTGCAGCCACGTGAAACATAGTCCTTAAGGCTGTCTTCTGCTGTTAAGGCAAGTGCTTGGCCACAATTTTACACACCTCTCCAAATTGTGGGCTAAAAGTTGTCACTAGAGATGGTCCGGACTCATCAAATCTACTTGATTTGTATGCTGATTTCTTAGTCTATAACATTTCAGATCTATCCATCCTTACAACTTCTAAAAACTGTCTTTTTAGGGTAACCTCTGTCCAGCAATTGCTGTTTTAAAACATTGCTCTCCTTTTCAAAATTGAAATCCCTTTAACAATTGTGTTTTGTCCGCATAAATTGTCCTTTGGCTACGCCAAAACCAGTATGGCAAAGATGTTTGCTACAAGCATGAAGGACCGCATTTGAGCTTATTGGTTTCTTGTACAGATTAGTGCTGATCTTACGAGTCTGGACTTCACCAATCAAGGTTAGGTCCAGATAAGGTATACTTATACTTTGAAAAGTATATGTACATTGTAAATTTACTCTATTTGAATTCAGATGGGATATGAAATTCCTAGCCTCTTCTTCGGTGCCAGTCCAAACCAACAGGAGATCGTCAATGTATCATTTGTATGTTTTGATACACTGACAAAAAGGATTTGTTTCTCCAAAAACGTGGGACCTCTCCCACCAACCCATAAATAGGTTGGCGTAAGTGGGGGCAAACTTGGCCCCATGGTGGTCCCACATCTCTGGAGAAAGAACTCCCCATCAAAGCTAAAATAATTATGTTTGAGGAGGAAGTACAAGATACTCACCAGATATTTCTTGAGAGTGTTATCATAGTTACTGTATATATCTAAAGATTACCTGATTGCTTCCAAACCACAGTTATGTGGAATGGCTGAATATAACCCTACCACAACTATGGTGAGCCAAGAACAGTCATCCCCCCAAGATGTATTATTCACAATATTCAACAGGTGTTTAGTGTCTTGGAGGTAGGAGGGCAAATTGCAGACCAGGGGCTGAAGGAGGGATCCTGCCCAACTAGATAATCTCTCAAAAAGAGACGCAATCCCAGAGACAATTGTCCTCCCTTTCACCTCCTCCAAGGACTTGTGTACCTTGGGTAGGTGATGAAAGATAGGGGCAATGGGTTTTGAAACAAAGAGATATTCCATGGTATCAGTGTCAAAAATACCCTCCTGTAGCCCATCGTCTAGAAGATCCCATAAGTGTTGCTTAAAAGTGTCTACTGGATTATTGATTAATTTCTGGTATACATTGCAGTCATATAGCTGTCTTTTTGCCTCATCAATTTAGTCTGTTCTGTTTAATATCACTATGCTACCTCCCTTATCTGATTCTTTAATAACAATATCCTTCTTTTTCTTTAATGTATCTATGGCCTGTCTTTGTGCAAGGGTAAGATTGGGGTAGGTGTGTTTATGGCTACATGACAAAGTAATGAGATCTTCCTCAATACAGTGATGATAGGCTCAATAAAGGGACCTCTGTCCCTAGTAGGGTAAAAGACTGATCTGGGTTTGAACCCCCATGGGATGTTTTTAAATTATAATACCCTATCAATGATTCTCTTTGTAAATCTTGTAAGATAAGACAGTCACAAACTTCCCCAAAATCTACTATATCATACATTTTTGGAAGGTCAGGGTCATGCGCATAATCCCAACTACATTGCTGTAAATTATTGGGCTGGCCTTCTTTGTCTCAAAAAAACTTCTTTAGGGTAAGATCTCTTACCATTTTGTTCACATACACAATTGTTTTGAACAAATCGAAGTTCATATTTGGTACAACGCCCAACCCTAGACCTAAGAACTCTTGTTCGTCTAAAGTCAGTTCTGTGTTGGAAATATTAATTACTTTTAAACATTGTATTTGTTGCATCCTCCACTTCCCCCTCTGGCTCCCCTCTGTCTGCCTCTTGTACCTCTTCCTATGTTTCCTGCTCCTTCTTCGGGTCTTATGGCCCTCTGAAAACCTGTTGGTCACAAACCTTAATGCATGATTTCATTTACGTTATCAACTAGAAAGTCAGCTCTCCTTTGCTCAAAATATGTCTGAGGAGTATCATTTAGCATACCACTATTTCTTTCCTATGGTATGGAGAGTCCACAAAACATTCTAATTAATAGTGGGATATTCACTCCTGGTCAGCAGGAGGAGGCAAAGAGCACACCAGCAGAGCTGTTAAGTTTCACTTCCCTTACCCATAACCCCAGTCATTCTCTTTGCCTTGATCAAGGGAGGATGCCAAAGATGGTGTCTGAAGATTTATTTTAATCCTTTTATGGGTATTTTACCCTGCAAACAAGGATTGGGGTTTAGCTGTGTCCATGTCAATCTCTGTAGTAAGAGTAATGGTGGCTATTAGCAGTTAGAAGATGGTGAGGTGGTATTTGCTTAAACATCTAACATTATTGCTACCCCTATTATAGAAAGCCAGGGTTGGTTACTCTGTTCTTTCTTTTCTATAGATCCCTGGTAGAAATGGAGAAGCTGTCACACCTCAGAAAACAGCTCCTGCCTGACAGGGCAGGATCCACTGGTAAGTGCTTTCCTTCTAGGTTTGAAGGTACCGGCACTATAGGGGTTAAATCTTTGTGGAGAGCATTTAAATCTGTTTTAGGGGGACTGCTTTTATGTGAAAAGAGGCATCATATTTTATTGGGGCTCAGATATGGAGAGTGTATGAAGTGTTTGACAGGTATTTGTTTTACTTTTAACTTGTTGCAATCGCTTTTCAGCTAAGCTTATTTGGCCCAATCACTTTTGCTGTGCTGTTGTCGGTTTTCACGTCGTTTTTGTTTGACGCAATTTAAAAAAAAAAAAAAAAAGATTTTTAATTGCGGTCACGTGACTGGCTGCTCTTCGGATCGGAGTTTGCCGCAGCGAGTGTGGAGGTTACTGTGTCCTCTCTTTATAGTTGCAAGTGGACTTGGGCTGTTCCAGTAACAAGAAGTTGTATTTTGCTACCCGGTGTGTCCGGTTTTCTGTGCTAGTGAGATAGCAACTTCTGGAGGGGTAAGGTGCTTATTTATGTTTTGTTGCTTCATATAAATAAACCTAATTTGGCATTTAAAATGTTTAGGGCTGCAACTAACAATTATTTTCATAATCGATTAATCGGCCGATTCTTTTTTCGATTAATCGACTAATCGTATAATAAATAAATAATTTGTTTCCTATATTTAAAATAAAATCCACGTACTGAGTGTTATAAATATAAACTTCCACCTAAAACTTTACATTAAAACAACTGTTGGTCCATTTTTTTTAAGCAGCAGAACAAACTTTTATAATTAAGCAAAACAAAACCACAAACTGTTTGAAAAGAGGTGGAACTAGTAATAGGTAGACTATCATTGTTTATAACATTCTGTCATTCACTCTTTCAGAAACTTTGCATTGAAATCCAAAAATGTCATCATGTCCACATGCTCCAGGCTGAGGCTGGCTCTCTTTTTTGCAAGCTATTTTGTCTGCAGTCGAGAGGAGGCGCTCAGATGGTGATGAGGTGTCTGAGATGCAGAAATAGGGTTTTACCAATTTCACCAAGGTGGGCTATTTATCTTTGTTAGTTCTCCACCAATGCAAGGGGCCTCTTAACAAAGTAAGCCTGGACTTAATTTTAACATAAAAATATCTTGAATATTTATATGCAATGGTAAATCATCATCTATAAGGTTAGGGGGAATAATATCTAGTCCCCTATTAAAATAACAGATATATACTTACAGAGGTTGAATTTGGTACATATTCCAATTAATTAAAAATAATAAAAAAAGGCAAAAGGGCTAAAGATTATATATCAGTAACAGTACACAGCCTTATACATTTATCTATACAGTACATATAATCAGCAATAGCAAGCGATCCGCTAATAATTGTGCAAACAGGTAATAGTGACATCAATTCATATAAAAAATGCTATCAATCTAGGGCTAGGTGTAAATAATAAGCTTGGCACTATATCATGCCAAGCATATTCCCAAAATCACCTGATTTGATATAAACAATCCTATGACTCCTATTTAATTTCTGGGTTGCACATAAGATAGGAATAGTTGTACACTTAAACAGAAACTTATAGAGTCCTGAAAAAGTGAAATGTAAAATGTCTGTAGACGTCCTTTAGGCTTAGGGCATAACCATATAACACAATACCATGTGCAGGAGCTCATTGGAGTAAAGCAGTTGGTGCTGTGCACAGACCAACTAATTGCAAACCAACTAATCGATTATGAGATTCGTTGACAACTATTTTCATAGTCGATTATTATCGATTATGCCAATTAGTTGTTGCAGCTCTAAATTTTTTTGTTAATTGCTATGAACTGATATCCAATTATGGACACTAATGCTTAAATTGATTCATTTGAAAAATGCTTATTGTGTTTGGAGGCTAAGCTAATTCCTCCTGTACAGTTTTTCTCTTCGTGTCTAAATAAAACGTTAAATGTTTAAAATATAAGATGTCTCTCCCTGAGCCTCCCGTCTCTCAGGATAGTGTTATCCTAGCTATGAGTCAGCTTTCCCCTCGAGCTTCCCAAGCTTCACATGCAGTGCCTTGCGGTTCCTCTTAACCTCCTGGGGGTGTTTTTTTACCTGTGTATTTCGCTGTGCAGATTACGTCTGCTGTTTCTGCAGCTTTATCAGCTTTTCCAAAGGTTTCTGGTAAGCGTAAGAGGAAATCTAAACATATTGATGTTAGTAAGGCTGACTCCGCTAAGGCTGTGTTAGTCAATTTGTCTCAATTATCTGATGAGGATGATTCTTCAGTAGCTTCTGAGGGGCTTTTGTTAGATTCTTATAGTGTAGTGACCAATTATGCAGATTCAGAGGAGATTAATTTCAGATTTAAGTTAGAACACCTTCAAGTTCTTTTGAAGGAGGTTCTTGCTACTTTGGGAGAATCCGACGCATATGTTGTGGAGAATCCAAAAAGGTCTATTAAGCTCAATAGGGTATATGATGTACCCTCATCTGTGGAAGTATTTCCAGTTCCAGACCGTATGGCAGATATTATAACTCAGGAATGGGATAAACCAGGGATTCCTTTTTCCCCATCCCCTGTTTTTAAAAAGAGGTTTGCTGTTACTAATGCTATTCGTGATTCGTGGTGCACGGTGCCCAACGTAGAGGGAGCTATCTCTACTCTGGCTAAGAGAACTACTATTCCTATTGAAGATAGTTGTTCTTTCAAGGATCCCATGGATAGGAAGCTTGAGGCTTTTTTGAAGATGTACATTCATCAGGGATTACAGTGGTAACCTGCTGCTAGTATTGCTATAGTTGCGGGGGCAGCATCTTATTGGTACGATAACTTATCTAATCTTATCCTAGAAGAGACTACTATAGAGAAGATCCAAGATACGATCAAGGCTCTCAAGCTAGCAAATACCTTTATTTGTGAGTACTTAGTATTTAGGCTGGGTGCTAAGATTTCTGGTTTTACTGTTTTAGCTCGCAGAGCTCTGTGGTTAAAATCTTGGTCAGCAGATGTTACATCCAAGTCCAAGCTATTATCTCTGCCTTATAAAGGGTGAAATCTTGTTTGGGCCAGGTCTGGCAGAAATAATTTCTGACATTACAGGTGGAAAGGGTTCTTTCCTACCTCAGGATAAAAAGAATAGACCTAAGGGTCACCAGAATTCTAATTTTCGTTCCTTTCATAACTTTAAGGGACAGAAGTCTTCCTCTTCCAAGTTGGATCAATCCAAGTCTTCTTGGAGGTCCAGTCAGCCTTGGAATAGGTGGAAGCAAGCCAAGAAGCCTTCTGTTGATTCTAAATCAACTGCCCCTGATCCTGTAATGGATCAAGTGGGGGGTAGGCTTTCTTTTTATTTGGCCGGCTTGTAAACGCGATATTCCAAATCCTTGGGCCATAGATATAGTATCCCACGGTTACAGAATAGGATTCAAATCTTGTCCTTCCAGGGTCAGATTTTGCCTGTCCATCTGTGGCTCAATGCATGGAGGTGATTGGACTGATGGTTGCATCCATGGACATCATTCCTTTTGCTCAGTTTCATTTGAGACCTCTGCAACTATGCATGCTCAGTCAATGGAACGGGGACCACTCAGATCTCTTGCAGAAAATAAATTTGGATTTCCCAACAAGAGTCTTTCTCTCATGGTGGATTTCACATGACCTTCTGTCTCGGATCACATGTTTCCTGAGGCCTTCCTGGGTGATTGTGACCATGGACGCCAATCTGTTAGGCTGGGGAGCAGTTTGGGGTTTCTTAAAAGCACAGGGTCTGTGGACTCCACAGGAGTCATCTTTTCCAATAAACATCTTGGAGTTGAGAGCAATTTTTTATGCTTTAATAGCTTGGACTCAATTAACTTTGGTCCGATTTATCAGATTTCAGTCGGACGACATCACCTTGGTGGCCTACATCAATCACCAGGGAGGAACTCTGAGTTCCTTGGCAATGAAGAAGGTGACTCACATTCTCCAGTGGGCGGAGTCTCACGGTTGACATCTCTCTGCCATCCACATACCAGGGGTTAACAACTGGGAGGCAGATTTTCTGAGCAGGCTGACTTTTCATCCCGGAGAGTGGACTCTCCACCCAGAGATTTTCACAATGATAACTCTCAGGTGGGGGGTTCCAGAGTTGGATCTGATGGCATCGTCAAAACACCAAGCTTCCAAATTATGGTTAAAGGTCAAGAGATCTTCAATCCGTTCTGGTAGATGCTTGAGCTTCAAACTAGCATATGTTTCCTCCATTTGTGTTGCTTCCACAAGTAATTGCTCGCATCAAACAGGAGAGAGCTTCTGTGATTCTAATAGCTCCTGCATGGCCTCGCAGGATCTGATTCGCAGATCTAGTGACAATGTCATCTCTTCTGCCGTGAAGGTTAACTTTCAGGAAGGATCTAAGTTTGGCTTGACGTGGCTTAACTGAGAAAGTCATAGATACTATGCTTCAGGCTCGTAAACTGGTTACTCACAGAATTTACCATAGGGTATGGTGTAAATACCTTCATTGGTGTGATTCAAAGGTTTTTTTTTGGAACAAAGTAAGGGTTCCTCAAATTTTGACTTTTCTTCAGGAGGGCCTGGAGAAGGGTTTGTCATTCAGTACTTTGAAGGGTCAGATTTCTGCACTGTCTGTTCTTCTGCATAAACTTCTGGCAGTTCTGCCAGATGTTCAGTCTTTTGTACAGGCCTTGGTCAGAATCAGGCCTGTGTTTAAATCCTTAAACTTGTTCTTAGACTATCCAATTATAGTCTGTCCATGTCTGTGTCAGTTAGTGGTTGTAATGAAAAACAATTCAGAATTTCCTGATATTTTAAATTAGAAGCCTATGTATTGGCTATAAATATAACAAGCAAACATTGGTACTTCTTATTAAAGGATCAGCCCTCACAGTTGTAAACCCAGAGCTGAAGGAGAAACATTGTAACAGCCTTACAACTTTCAAAACAAAATCTCCTTTTATCAGCTGCCAGGCTTAGTTCCCTTTATAAAGTTATTCGACTCAATCTAAACACTGTTAGCCGTAAATAACAATGAGCTCAGTGGAGAAATAATTATAAATGTTACTTAAGATATCCAAAGCACAAATGTATTGCATAATATATAAATTGATTTAATGATATCTTGTGCAAAAACATTGGGGAAAAATTATATATATATATAAATATACATATATATACATACATACACACACGTGCATACATACATACGAAAAATATAAATATATACATTTCCAACAAACTTACTCAAACACCAATGTATATAGAAGTAGCTTGCCTAAATCAATCTAGGAGCTAATATTCAGAATAATTACTTAAAAGAGAACATAACCCCCATAATCTTCCTCAACAATAAACCTGCAACAGCTCCACCAAGAAATAGCAAAGACCTCAAGATCACCATGTGGTGAATAATTATTATTCTAATCTGGCTTGATCCAAGATGAGGATTTATGCACTTCTGTTTGATTGAGGGATTCCCAGTATTCTCAACAAATTCCCATATGCAAAATAAGCAATAAAAAACAAATGGTAAAATATTCACAAGATACTAGCATGTTTTTTTTTTTTTTAAAAAAAGAGGCATAGCTACAAGGAAAGAAAGTATAATTCCGTTGCTATATAAATCCCTGGTAAGACCTCACCTTGAGTATGGAGTGCAGTTCTGATGTCTAATTTTAAAAAAGGACATTGCAGAATTAGAAACAGTTCAGAGAAGGGCCACAAAACTAATAACAGGAATGCAGGATTTCAACTATGAAGAGAGTTAGGCAAATTGGGTAAGTTTTCTCTAGAGAAAAAAAAGGTGCTTGAGAGGTGATAAGATAACTTTATATAAATATATTCAAGGCCCACATACCGAGTTGACAGAAGCTCTGTTTATTCCAAGGCTGATGAGAGGTCACACTACAAGGCTAGAGCAAAGGAGATTTAATCTCCAGCAATGTAAATATTTTTGTTCACTGTACAAGTAATCAAATTACTTGTCTAATGAGGTAGTGAATTTTAACACCTTAGATACATTTAAAAATGGTTTAGATACATTACTGGAAACAAAAATAAGGGTATAATTGCTTATGTTTAATGGGTTGGCTTCTGATTGTATTAATAGGATAGTAAAGTCCAAATTAAAAACTTTCAGGAATCAGATAGGGCATGTTATTTTAAACAACTTTTTAATTTACTTTTATCATCAAATTTGCTTTGTTATTCTTAGTTGAAAGAAAAACCTACGGCTAGATTACGATTTGTGCGTTAGGCTTAAAAAGCAGTGTTGGCCGGTCCTAATGCTGCTTTTAACGCCCGCCGGTATTACGAGTCTTGAAGTTACAGGCTCACAGCTCACTTTTTTGGCCAGACTTGGAAATACCGCAAATCCACTTACGTAAATTGCGTATCCTCTTTTTTTCAATGGGACTTGCATAGCGCCAGTATTACGATTCTGCCAAAAAGTGAGCGGTAAAGACTGGTACCGCATTTTAAAGTCAGTAGTTAAGAGTTTTACACTACAATGCCGTAGCATAAAACTCTTAACTAAAGTGTTAAAAAGTACACTAACATCCATAAACTACCTATTAACCCCTAAACCGAAGCCCTCCCACATCGCAAACACTAAAAATTTATTTTAACCCCTAATCTGCCGAACTGGACATCGCCGCCACTGTAATAAATATATTAACCCCTAACCCGCCGCACTCCCGCCTTGCAATTAGTTAAATATTATTAACCCCTAATCTGCTGTCCCTAACATCGCCAGCAACCTACATTTATTAACCCCTAATTTGCTGCCCCCAACGTCGCTGCCACTATATTAAAGTTATTAACCCCTAAACTTAAGTTTAACCCTAAACCGAACACCCCCTAACTTAAATATAATTTAAATAAATCTAAATAAAATTCCTATCATTAACTAAATTATTCCTATTTAAAACTAAATACTTACCTATAAAATAAACCCTAAGCTAGCTACAATATAACTAATAGTTACATTGTAGCTAGCTTAGGGTTTATTTTTATTTTACAGGCAAGTTTGTATTTATTTTAACTAGGTAGAATAGTTATTAAATAGTTATTAAAAAGTACCTGTAAAATAAAACCTAACCTAAGTTACAATTACATCTAACACTACACTATAATTAAATTAATTCCCTAAATTAAATACAATTAAATAAAATTAGCTAAAGTACAAAAAAACAAACACTAAATTACAGAAAATAATAAACAAATTACAAGATTTTTAAACTAATTACACCTAATCTAATCCCCCTAACAAAATAAAAAAGCCCCCACAAAATAAAAAAGCCCTACCCTACACTAAATTACAAATAGCCCTTAAAAGGGCCTTTTGCAGGGCATTGCCCCAAAGTAATCAGCTCTTTTACCTGTAAAAAAAATTACAAATCCCCCCCAACATTAAAACCCACCATCCACACAACCAACCCTACTCTAAAAACCCACCCAATACCCCCTTAAAAAACCTAACACTAACCCCTTGAAGATCACCTTACCAGGAGAAGTCTTCCTCCAACCGGGCCGAAGTCCTCAAAGAAGCCGCGAGAAGTCTTCATCCAAGCTGGGCAAAGTGGTCCTCCAGACGGGCAGAAGTCTTCATCCAGACGGCATCTTCATCTATCGGAGCGGGTCCATCTTCAAGACATCCGACGCAGAGCAGCCTCTTCCTTCCGACGGCTAACACTGAATGAAAGTTCCTTTAAATGACGTCATCCAGATTTATTTAGATTTATTTAAATTATATTTAAACTGGGGGGGGGGGGTTAGGGTTAGACTTAGGTTTAGGGGTTAATAAATTTAGAATAGTGGCGGCGGCGTTGGGGGCGGCAGATTAGGGGTTAATAAATTTAATGTAGGTGGTGGCGATGTTGAGGGCAGCAGATTAGGGGTTCATAAGTATAATGTAGGTGGTGGCGGTGTCTGGAGTGGCAGATTAGGGGTTAATAGTTATAATGTAGGTGTTGGCGATGTCGAGGGTGGCAGATTAGGGGTTAATAAGCGTAGGTAGGTGGCAGCAATATTGGGGCAGTAGACTATGGGTTAATAAATATAATGTAGGTGGTGGCGATGTTGGGGGCAGCAGATTAGGGGTTCTTAAGCATAATGTAGGTGGTGGCGGTGTCTGGAGTGGCAGATTAGGGGTTAATAGTTATAATGTAGGGATCGGCGATGTTGAGGGTGGCAGATTAGGGCTTAATAAGTGTAGGTAGGTGGCGGCGACATTGGGGGCAGCAGATTAGGGGTTAATAAATATAATGTAGGTGGCAGCGATGTTGGGGGCAGCAGATTAGGGGTTCATAAGTATAATGTAGGTGGCGGCGGTGTCCGGAGCGGCAGATTAGGGGTTAATAATTAGTGATGTCACGAACATAAAATTTTGTGTTTGTGAAAAGCGAACTTCCGCAAAAGTTTGTGAACGGGCGAACCGCCATTGACTTCAATAGGCAGGCGAATTTTAAACCCACAGGGACTCTTTCTGGCCACAATAGTGATGGAAAAGTTGCTTCAAGGGGACTAACACCTGGACTGTGGCATGCCGGAGGGGGATCCATGGCAAAACTCCCACGGAAAATTACATAGTTGATGCAGAGTCTGGTTTTAATCCATAAAGGGCATAAATTGCCTAATATTCCTAAATTGTTTGGAATAACATGCTTTAAAACATCAGGTATGATGTTGTATCGATCAGGTAGTGTAAGGGTTACGCCCGCTTCACAGTGACAGACCAAACTCCCCATTTAACGCACTGCAAACAACCGCAAACAGTCCATTTGCACAACCGCAAACTCCCCATTTGCACAAGGTTGGATACCAAGCTAGCCATGTCCCGTTCCTTGTCCTCACTGATGTCATTGAAGGTCTCTTCCTCCACCCAGCCACTTACAACACCAAGGGTCCCCGAAAGGTGACAACAAGCCCCCTTGGACGCCTGCTGTGTTTGGTCTTCCACCTCCTCAAAGCCACCTTCCTCCTCTGACTCCTCTTCTTCAGACTCCTCTCTCTTCATTGCCTCTCTCTGCATTATTATAAGGTGTGTTAATTAGTATTATTCCTATCAGTTTAATCCCTGTTACATCCCCTATCAGGGGACGTGTATGTGGCATGGATTTTCGGAACCGGGAGATGGAAAAAGATGCTTGGTCGGTCCTCTTACTTCAAATTTGGGGTACTGCGCGTGCAATCTACTGTGCCACCAGATATGAGTGGTGTGTTAAGTAGTACTATTCTTATCAGTTTAATCCCTGTTACGTCCCCTATCAGGGGACGTGTATATGGCATGGATTTTAGGAACCGGGAGAGGAAAAAAGATGCTTGGTCGGTCGGTCCTCCTACTTCAAATTTGGGGCACTGCGCATGCAATCTACTGTGCCACCAGATATGAGTGGTGTGTTAAGTAGTACTATTCTTATCATTTAAATCCCTGTTACGTCCCCTATCAGGGGACGTGTATATGGCAAGGATTTTAGGAACCGGGAGATGGAAAAAGATGCTTGGTCGGTCAGTCTTCCTACTTCAAATTTGGGGCACTGCGCATGCAATCTACTATGCCACCAGATATGAGTGGTGTGTTAAGTAGTACTATTCTTATCAGTTTAATCCCTGTTACGTCCCCCATCAGGGGATGTGTATATGGCATGGATTTTAGGAACCGGGAGATGGAAAAAGATGCTTGGTCGGTCGGTCCTCCTACTTCAAATTTGGGGCACTGAGCGTGCAATCTACTGTGCCACCAGATATGAGTGGTGTGTTAAGTAGTACTATTCTTATCAGTTTAATCCCTGTTACGTCCCCTATCAGGGGACGTGTATATGGAATGGATTTTAGGAACCAGGAGATGGAAAAAGATGCTTGGTCGGTCGGTCCTCCTACTTCAAATTTGGGTCACTGCGCGTGCAATCTACTGTGCCACCAGATATGAGTGGTATGTTAAGTAGTACTATTCTTTTTTTTTTTTTTTTTTTATATATTTATTTATATATCCAGCAATTTACAGAAATGCAAAAACAGATATAACAAAACAAAATCTTTTCGAAAATTGCGCCACGCAGGGCCAAATCTCATCTGGGAAAACAATCAAACAGTCATCCTGTGTACCTGCTCACTAACAATTTGCCTTAGCTTCATAAGTATGCAAACTGCTGGGGTTTTTTTTTTCATATTACTCAACCATTTCAAAAAAGAGAACTAAACATAAACATAAATAAAACAAACGTCTAAGCAGACAACCAATTCATGATACGATACACATCGTACAAACAAAAAAAAAAAAAAAAAAAAAGGAAAAGAAGAGGCATAGATATAGAAAACTATAACCGGCTCACATTATACATGTAGTAAATATCCTTACAATGCTACCCTTAGCATGATCCATATATAATATTGTCTTGCCTTATTAATACTACCTATGACCAGTTACTCATGATACGTCAATTGGGAATTTTCAAAAACTTGTTTTGTAGTAGACCATGATAAGCAACACAAGAAAAAAAAAAAAAAAAAAAAAATTATATAGTTATTTATATAAGACCCAGAAAACTGCAACTATATATCATTCTGGAGGTATAGAACTAGCCCACAATCAACCTTGTTTGATCACATCAAGCCTAGCTACGTAATTCTATCCAATACTATGTCTCTCACGGGGGTATGAAACCTGCTTTATGCAAAGATTTCAAGATATCTGCTTGTATCACCGATGGTTGTAATTTAATAATGTCTACCCATTTTATGTGAAAATCTCTAGCTTGGGTTTCTTTGTTTGGCTCTAGGTTCAGTAGTTCTATAATTAATTGAACAGTCATTTTTTGGACAAAGTCCGCTAGACTCGGGTACTTTTTAGCTTTCCAGTGCCGGAAAATTAAATTCCTGGCAATTTGTATTGCTGATATTAATAAGGCATACTCCCCTTTTACATATTTATTGTCAAAAATAAAGAAAATTATACTTATAGGCGTAAAAACCACCCTTTGGCTCAAGAACCTATTCAGCCAAAACTCTATTTTCTTCCAGAACTGATATATCCTCGGGCAACTCCATAAGCAATGAACAATATCTGCCCGGGGCTCATAACAGTGAAAACAATTCCCTTTAAAATTCTTGTCCCATTTGGCTAAACGCATGGGCGTAATGTATGCATGGTTAACCAAATAACTATGAGATTCCTTCCAGGCTGTATATCTAAAACCCACTGTCCCTATACTCTGTTTAATATCTTGGGGTAGTAAATCAGGAAAGTAATTTTCCCATTTTTTAGTGAGGATTTCTAGGTGCATCTCACCCTTTTTTTTCAATATCATCCTGTACCAAAATGCTATTGAATGAAAACCTGCCCGATATATCTGTAAACCAGCTTCTATTGCCCCTAGACCCCCATCACCTTGGGAATTTTGTGTTATGTAATTATAAAATTGTCTAACCTGTAGAAAAGCAAAGAAATGCTGCCTCGGGATAGCATATTCAAATTGTATCTGAGAAAATGATTTAATAGCCCCCGTGTCTTTATCAACTAGTTGTTGTAAAAATTCTAATCCTTTTTTTTTTTCCATAGATGGAAAATACCAAAACTTAATCCTGGCCCAAATTCCGGGTGTCCCACCATAGGAAGATACTTGGAAAACCTGTAGTTTTTTTTGAGATCTACACAGAATTTCTGCCATACTTTAACTATGTTACTAACAATCTTATTCTTTAATATCATTGCTGGGATTTTAGATATAGGAGTGTGTAAAATAGCTTTTAGGGAAAATGGTTTTATTATACTACCCTTTATCGGTAATCCAGTCAATTGCTATTTTTAACATTGCGACCTGATTATATGTTTTAATATTGGGGAGACCAAACCCTCCATAATCTTTATCTAGATACAACGTATTTTTAGCAAGTCTCACCCGCTTTCCACCCCATATGAAAACTTTACATTCTCTATCATATTTCATCATATCCTCGTTTTTTATAAAAATAGGGAAATTCTGCATTATATACAACAATTGTGGAAATAAAAATGTTTTCAACATCATAATTCTAGCGGAGACCGAAATAGGTAATGGTCTCCACTTCTCCAACACTGTGGAACATTCTAGAAAAAATTTGGAGTGGTTTAATGAATACCACAACTCTGGATTTGAACTTAAGTATAGCCCTAAATATTTAATTTGTTTGACCTCTCGAAAAGGGTGTTGGAAGCTATATTTTTTAGGCCGCTTTATCCACAATAGTTCTGATTTTGGCTGGTTTACCTTATACCCCGAAAAGGAGCCGAATTCATTAATTATTTCCAACAGTGAAGGGATACTTTGTGCAGTTCTTGATAAGAAGAGTATTAAATCATCTGCGTATAAAGATAAAACAACATTGCGGTCCCCCAATTTAATTCCTTGTAGTGCTTGCCTAAGTCTAACCGCTAGGGGTTCAATTGAAAGGTTAAAAAGCAGGGGTGACAGTGGACAACCCTGTCTAGTCCCTTTCATCAATGTTATTTTTGGAGAGAAATATCCATTTACAAACAATGTTGAATAAGGTGCCTTATAGATCAATTTAATAAAATTGAGAAAGTTACCTGTAATACCGAATCGAGATAATGACGTAAATAGATGTTCCCATACAATCGCATTGAAGGCTTTTTCTGCGTCCAGTGTTAAAAGTGCCAAATCTACTTCATTTGCGTTATGTTTAATTTCAGTTTTATTCCAGTAGTAGCTCAAAACTAATAATGCTTTTCGTATATTTTTTGTTATACTTCTTCCTGGCATAAATCCTGTTTGATCATTGTGGATCAACTTATTTATATATTTCTTCAACCTATCTGCCATAATTGCTGTGATAAGTTTATAATCATTATTTAGTAATGATATCGGTCTATAATCATTAAGGTTTTCCGGGTCCTTATCTTTTTTGTGCAGTAAGATGACTGTAGAAGCACAAAAAAGGCTAGATTCTATTTCATGTTTAATAAAATATTGATTAAATAGATCTTGCAATGTACCCCCAATTTCAGTTTTAAGTATTCTGTAGAATTCCACAGGAACTTGGTCCGGGTCTGGAGCTTTATTTAATTTAGCCTTATCTATCGCTGTTAAAATTTCCTCTTCTGATATAGGTTTATTTAATTCTATAAGATCCTCTGCAGGTATTTGAGGGAGAGGCACTTCCTTCCAAAAATGGTCTTTAGCCGTTTCATTAACTGGCCCTACTGAATAAATTTCACGATAGTAGTCATACATTAGTTTATTTATCTCCTTTGGTGAGGTAATTCTACGATCCCCCATTTTAATACTGCTGATGTTTCTCTTCCCATCATCTCCACTTTTATTTAATTTAGCTAAGAACTTAGCTGACCTTCCCTGATAACTAGAGAAAAAGGCGTTCGCCTTCCTATCCTGTTTTGCTATTTTGAGTTTAAGAAATCCCTCTCTTTCTGCTTTGGCTTTCCTGTATCTCGCCCAAGTTTCATCATTGGGATTATCAATATATGTTTTATAGTTATTTCTTAATTGATTTGCTAATTGTAAGTCCCGGGCTCTCATTTTCTTTTCCCGTTTAATTACATAACTTTTTATTTCACCTCGGAAGACCGCTTTTGCAGCCTCCCAGAAGACCTCTATTTTTGTCATATCACAGTAATTCTCAATCTCTATACTTCATGATTTCCACGTTTCACTGTCCCTTTAAACATAATATCACATGACTGTTATGCCTTTATAAGCCCTCCTCTCTAATTCAACGATGCTTGGTAATTTGATTCGCATGAGGAGTGATCACAACTTTCAAGAAGCTCTCTCCATTTTCGTCAAGTTGTTTACTAACTTTATATCTGCAAAGTTCTTTTCAATCACAGGACAGCATACTTCATTCTGAAACGCTAACTGACATACAGCGTGTCTGCAGTAGTTCGGCGTCTGACGTCATCAGCACTCCGGGAGTCAGTGTCGCAGCTCCTCTCTGTTGCCGGATTCTACACTGCTTCTCAGGACAACTTATTGCTAGCTAGCAAAGTCTTCACAAGTACACGCTGGTCATGAAGTGTTGGGTATGCTACTAAACATAAAGTTATTGCTGAAGTTACGCTAATTTCATATGTTCCAAAGACTGTATATACTAACTATTCAAGCTGATACATATACGTTACTAATGGAAAGTTTGCATGTTTAACATCTTCTGCATATATGCTGGTTATTTCTGCATACAGTACATTGCCATAACAATCCTGCTGCATTCATAAATAAGGTTGCATATGAACTTTACTAACCTGAACATTCAAGCATTGTACCTGAGTGATAAGCTACATTCTATTTAAAGAGATACCAACAGAGCTTCAATTACATAAAGTTATAATTTATTCTATATCCAAAGAGATTATTTATTGTTTAGCAAATGCTATTATATTATTTAGGAGAGTATTAGCACATTCACATTGTTGTGCATATCTCCAGCAACTAAAGTTAGTTGTAATTTACTTTTGACCTAAACAGGTCACCCTCAGTCAATGAGCAGAATAAGGTTCCTAGTTTATCAAGGTACCTAGGTTTGGTGTGAGACTGAGTGGAGTAGATACAACTGGGTTCACATTAATCATATAATAAATCCTCACATATTACCAAGCCACCCTTAACCCACTTGTATCTATAATGGATGTTACTGAATTATCCAACCGTGTTGGAACCCTTTCTCAAAATATGGATATAATGATCCAGGGTCTTAGGGACCTCCAAGTTGAAAATCAGGAATTACGGAAATATATTAGGGATCATGTACCTGCTCAAACTTTACCATCACCTCTTGTTTCCCCTGAGCCACAAATATGTCCACCTGAGAGATTTTCTGGAGACAGAACTCAATTTAGAGACTTCAAAAATTCATGTACTTTATTATTTTCATTGAAACCAAGAACCTATCCTACTGAAAGGGTTAAAGTTCTAACGGTAATTTCTTATCTCACTGGTGAAGCCAAGGCATGGGCTAATGCATACTATGAAAAAGAAGATCCTATCTTAAACTCATTAGAATCATTTTTTAATGCCATGTCCTTACTATATGAAGATCACGACAAACAAGCTTCAGCAGAAAATTCTATCAGACATTTACGACAAGGTAGACGCCCTGTAGAAGAATATATAACTGATTTCAAAAGATGGGCACTTGACACACAGTGGAATAACCCAGCTTTGACAAATCAATTCCGTATTGGATTAGCGGATGCTCTAAAAGATGAATTGGCACGTGTGGTTATTCCTAAGGACTTAGAAAATCTTATGACCTTGTCTATATCTATTGATCGTCGTTTGAGGGAAAGGAAGATTGAAAGAGGGTCATCAGAATTATCTACCAAGAAAGCCTATAGCTCTCATTCAGTTTCCACTGTCCGTTCAACAGATGAGCCTATGGAGATAGGTTTTGTCAAAGGTCCTCTTAAACCTGAAGAAAAGGCTAGACGAAGACAACATAATCTTTGTTTATATTGTGCTGCTAAGGACCACGGAGTAAAGTGTGTCCAATTCTGTTAAAATCAAAAAAGGGTAAGCAAGAGATAGCTCATTTAAATGAGACTGTTATAAAAAACTCATCTCACTTTACTCTTTCTGTTTGTCTACAGTGGGATCAACATCAACTTAAAGCCCAGGTGGTAATCGATTCAGGAGCAACTAATAATTTCATTCATTCATCTTTTGTTGAAAATCACAAGATTCCTATAATTAAAAAATTAATTGCATTACCTATTCGAGTCGTTGATGGTTCTTTTATCAATTCAGGTTCTGTTACCCATCATACAGATCCATTATCATTAACATTTTCATCAGGTCACTCTGAATTGTGTACCTTCGAGGTTATTCATTCTCCTTTGTACCCCATAATTCTAGGACTTTCATGGCTAAAGAAACATCAACCAACCATCTCATGGAATAGTGGTACTATTTCCTTCGACTCACCATATTGTAAAACACACTGTACACAATCACAAACTATATTACAGGTTGATATGACAAATATACCAACAGAGTACTCAGATTTTTATGATGTTTTTGATAAGGTTGAGGCTCAATCTCTACCTCCCCACAGACCTTACGACTGTCCTATCGATTTAAAACCAAACAGTAAAATTCCTTATGGTCGTATATATCCACTCTCTGAACCAGAACTGCTTCATCTCAAAGGATATCTTGAGGAAAATCTAAAGAAAGGTTTTATTCGGCCTTCTACATCTTCAGCTGGTGCCGGGATCTTTTTCGTGAAGAATAAAGATGACAGTCTCAGGCCTATAATTGACTATAGACAACTGAACAACTGTACAATAAAAAATAGATATCCTTTACCTCTTATTCCAGAACTCATAGAGAGGTTACAGGGTGCTACCATTTTCACCAAACTGGATTTAAGAGGTGCATATAATTTAATTAGAATTCGTAAAGGTGATGAATGGTTAACTGCCTTTCGTACTAGGTATGGTCTCTATGAGTACTGTGTCATGCCTTTTGGTTTGTGCAATGCACCTGCAACTTTTCAGTTTTTCATTAATGATGTTTTCAAAGATTTACTTGACACATACATTGTCATTTATTTGGACGATATTCTCATTTATTCAAATTCCAAAGAGGATCACATACAACATGTCAGAACAGTTCTTTCAAGATTAAGACAGAACAACTTATATGTTAAGGCAGAAAAATGTATATTCAATTCTGATACTATTTCTTTCCTGGGGTATCATATTTCACCAAAAGGAATATCCATGGAGGACAACAAAGTACAAGCTATCACTAACTGGCCTATTCCAAAAAATAAGAAAGAGCTCCAGAGATTCTTAGGATTCTGAAATTTTTATAGAAAATTTATTAAAGGTTTCTCTACTATCGCAAAACCTCTCACACTACTCACCCGAAAGAACAACAAATACCACTGGAACCAACAGGCAGATGATTCTTTTAACGCTCTCAAACATAGTTTCATTACCGCTCCAATCCTACAATTCCCAGATCCATCGAAACAATATACATTAGAAGTAGATGCATCCGAATTTGCAATAGGAGCCATTCTGTCTCAAAGAGATTCTTCTACCAACATGCTTCATCCTGTCGCATATTATTCTCGGGCTATGAACTCGGCCGAAATTAATTACCCAATTGGGGAAAAAGAACTTCTAGCCATCAAGGCTGCATTCGAATTTTGGAGACATCTATTAGAAGGGACAAGATTTCCAATCATCATATTTACAGATCATCGTAATCTACAATATCTAAAAACTAACAAAAGTCTTTCTTCCAGACAAGTCAGATGGAGTTTATTCTTTACTAGATTTGATTTTATAATCACTTATCGTCCAGGAGTAAGAAATACAAAGGCAGATGCTCTATCTAGATATTCAACTCCATTAACTGAGAGTTCTGAACTAAACTCAATAATACCACCAGAAAAATTCATTGGCCTCTTAGTGGGGAAAACATCTATTCTCAAAGAACAACAACAGAATGATCCATTGATTAATGATTCTAGGATTCATAAAGGTAATGATGGATTTTTCTACCATGGTCATGCACTGTATGTTCCAGAATCTCTTAGGAATGACATTTTAGCTATGGCACATGATATTCCACTTTCAGGACATCCTGGTTTCAAGAAAACTCTTCATTTAATTCAAAGGGATTTCTGGTGGCCACATATGATTCAGTCTGTAAAACAGTACATACAAGGGTGTGCTGTATGTACCAAATGTAAATCTCAAAGAATTCACCCTTATGGTTTACTTTTATCTCTTCCAATCGCTGACAGACCTTGGCAAGATATTGCCCTAGACTTCATTGTCGATCTACCTCCCTCTTCTAACAACACAGTCATCCTGGTTGTTGTGGATCTCTTTTCAAAAATGGCACATTTTATACCTATTCACACTTTGCCAACAGCTTCAGAAACAGCAGATTTGTTCATCAAACATATTGTCAGATTGCATGGGTTACCTAAGTCTATTACGACTGACAGGGGTACACAATTTACCTCTCGATTTTGGACACAACTCTGTTCTAGTTTGCATATTGATCGCCGTTTGAGTTCAGCTTACCATCCTCAAACAAACGGTCAGACCGAAAGGACTAATCAGAGTTTAGAGCAATATCTAAGATGCTACTGTACATTTCAGCAAGACAACTGGTCTTCTCTTCTACCTACTGCTGAATTCTCCTATAATAACACCATTAATTCATCTACCAATACAACTCCATTTTTCATTAACTATGGGTTTCATCCCTCTTATCATCTTCTTCAAAGATCAGAAAGTTCTTGTCCCTTGGTAAATGACACTGTGAATACAATTGCTGAAGGATTCATTCAACTAAAACAGATTTTACTACAATCTCAAGAAAGGCAAAAACGTTATTATGACTTAAGGAGAACGAAACCTCCTGATTATAAGGTGGGAGATCTAGTTTGGTTGTCTTCTAAACACTTGAAGCTTCACATTCCCAGTAAAAAGCTTGGTTCTCTGTTTATTGGTCCTTACAAAATTATTAGGATTGTTAATGCTAATGCTGTCACTTTACAACTACCAAATTCTTTTAAGATACATCCAACATTTCATGTATCCCTTTTGAAACCTTATGTTCCAGTCAGAGATCAAGTCTTGACAACTCAAGTTCCGACACTCATTGAGGATGAAGTATCATATGAAGTTGATTCCATTTTGGATTCTAGATTCTATAAGAATTCTCTACAGTATTTAGTTCGGTGGAAAAATTATTCATCAGAAGAGGATTCTTGGGAACCATCCACTAACTTATCAGCCCCTAGATTGGTATCTCTGTTTCATCGCAGACATCCAGACCGTCCCAAACCCTGATCTGCGGAGCAGATCGTTAAGGGGGGTGTCCTGTCATATCACAGTAATTCTCAATCTCTATACTTCATGATTTCCACGTTTCACTGTCCCTTTAAACATAATATCACATGACTGTTATGCCTTTATAAGCCCTCCTCTCTAATTCAACGATGCTTGGTAATTTGATTCGCATGAGGAGTGATCACAACTTTCAAGAAGCTCTCTCCATTTTCGTCAAGTTGTTTACTAACTTTATATCTGCAAAGTTCTTTTCAATCACAGGACAGCATACTTCATTCTGAAACGCTAACTGACATACAGCGTGTCTGCAGTAGTTCGGCGTCTGACGTCATCAGCACTCCGGGAGTCAGTGTCGCAGCTCCTCTCTGTTGCCGGATTCTACACTGCTTCTCAGGACAACTTATTGCTAGCTAGCAAAGTCTTCACAAGTACACGCTGGTCATGAAGTGTTGGGTATCGTACTAAACATAAAGTTATTGCTGAAGTTACGCTAATTTCATATGTTCCAAAGACTGTATATACTAACTATTCAAGCTGATACATATATGTTACTAATGGAAAGTTTGCATGTTTAACATCTTCTGCATATATGCTGGTTATTTCTGCATACAGTACATTGCCATAACAATCCTGCTGCATTCATAAATAAGGTTGCATATGAACTTTACTAACCTGAACATTCAAGCATTGTACCTGAGTGATAAGCTACATTCTATTTAAAGAGATACTAACAGAGCTTCAATTACATAAAGTTATAATTTATTCTATATCCAAAGAGATTATTTATTGTTTAGCAAATGCTATTATATTATTTAGGAGAGTATTAGCACATTCACATTGTTGTGCATATCTCCAGCAACTAAAGTTAGTTGTAATTTACTTTTGACCTAAACAGGTCACCCTCAGTCAATGAGCAGAATAAGGTTCCTAGTTTATCAAGGTACCTAGGTTTGGTGTGAGACTGAGTGGAGTAGATACAACTGGGTTCACATTAATCATATAATAAATCCTCACAATTTTATGGTAGTAATTTATATTTTCTGTTTTGTATTGTTTCCATTTTTGTACTAAAAATCTATTAAAATCAATATCCTGTATCAAATATTTTGGGAAGAAAAAATTATTACTCCCTAACTTCCGAGATCTAATACCTTCTATATCAAGACCGATTATCGTGTGGTCCGATATAACTATATCATCTATCATTGGGTTTAGATCTAAAGATAACATGGACTCATTGACTAAGAAAAGATCTATGCGGGTCATTACTTTGTGGGTCTTAGATACACAGGAAAAACAACTCATCAGGAAACTTTGATCGCCAAATGTCATAAAGATTTAATTTGTGTCGAAAGGTTCTAAATAATTTTTCTTCCGCTTTTCTACCTATAGGTCGATTACCAGCTCTTGTTCTATCCACCACAGGAACTGGTGTCATGTTAAAATCTCCTGCAATAATCACATTCTTATTAATATAGGGAAAAAGTTTAACATACAAATCATCCCAGAACCCTGGCTCTAATCTATTGGGGCCATATACATTACATATAAATAATGAAGTGTTACCATGTTCAATTCCAAATATAATATATCTCCCCCCCGGATCCCTTTCCTGTACTATAATTTTATATTTAAACTTCTTAGAGAATAAAACCGCTACCCCTCTCTTCCGGTTAGGTCCAGGAGCAGCAATTACCTCTCCTACCCATTTACATTTAAGTTTCTCCATTTCTGCCTCTTGCAAGTGTGTCTCTTGCAAGAGAGCTATATCTGGATTTTTTTTCTTTAATAATTTTAAAATTATAGACCTTTTGGCTGGAGAGGTTATCCCCCCCACGTTCCATGATACTAAATTAACCATTGCAGTTTCTGAGTCTTAAAACACAATAAAAACGAAACAAAACAAAAAAAGAAAAAAAAAAAAAAAGAAAAAAAAGAAAAGGAAAAGCAAAACCAATACCAATCAAACATCCTAACATAGTTTCCTATTATAGAACCTTCTAAGTCTTTACATAGCTGGGCCATACCACTTTACCATTTACAACATAATAAAAACCTAATGTTGTAGAAGCCAACACTTTATATCCCATTATAGAGACTTAATATATTCTTTGGCTTCTTGCGGAGATTTTAATGTAATATTTTCATTATTATGTTTAAAACATATTTTAGCGGGGTACATAAGTCTGGCCTGTATGCCTTTTTGTATTAGCGCCGTACAAAAGGGTGACATTTCTCTGCGTTTTATGGAAGTTTCATTAGAATAGTCCTGAAATAACAGGATTTTCTCTTGGCCTATCATTAATGGGCTTTTTTGTCTAAACTGTCTCATAATTGAAATTTTATCTTGAAAATTAAGGTATTTTACCATAATGGCCCTAGGCTTATTTATGCCATTACTATCTACTCTAGGGGAGCCTACTCTGTGGGCCCTTTCTACCAAAAAAGACCCATCTGAGGTTTGTATACCCAATAACGTTGGTAAATCTTTGGCAGTAAATTTAATTAAATCTTGGTATTGAGGGATATCTGGGAGCCCTATTATTTTCACGTTGTTCCTACGTGAGCGATCCTCTAACTCTTCAACTTTAAACTGCATGTTTTTGATTATATCCTGTTGTGTTTTATATAACTTATCCTGTGTGGCCACCTGATCTTCCAAGTCCGAAATTCTCATTTCTGCTTCCCCTAACCTGTTGGAAAAATGTCTAATCTCTTCAGTAAGACCAGATATCTCGGTTTTAATTGCATTAAGTTGGGGTACTATTAATTCAGAAATTTGCTGTAGTAAATTTTGAGTATCATAGTTACCCGCTTGTAGTACCTGACCCTCCATACTCTGTTCCATGTCAATAAGTTTTGATTTTTTCTCACGTTGTTTAGGTGGCATTGCTGGCGATTTAACTTTTGCTGAAGTGAAAAATCTCTCCATTAAAGGAAAGAAAGTTAAAAACTAAAGTGAAACCTATTATTCTGTCACTCAAAGAAACATTAAGCCTAGACACCTAGGTTGTGAAATTGTCAAAAACAAAACATCCTCACAATAAAATGAACACGTGTAAACTTAAATATAAAGTAAAACAAGTGAATAATTAATAATAGAGTAAACAAGAAAAAAAAAAAAAAAAAAAAAGGTAGATTCTTTCAAGAAAAACCTATTGTGACTTTATCTATGTGCTTATGACGCCAAGCAAAATTCAGAATATTCTCGTGTAAATGCACTTGAGAGAGAAAAAGAATAAGGAAGAAAAATAGAATAAGGGACATGAGATGCAAACAAAACACTAGTGTTAGGGCCTATACAGACCATCGGGCCACTATCTCTAAGTACACTATCTATTCCTATCGGGAAACAGCAGAACACTTAGCTTTACTTAAATGTTGTTATATTACCACATTATCACATAGTCTGCTGAGTTGTAACCAATAAACCAACATTCCATCTTAACAGTCTTGACAATAATACAATTTTGTAGCCCTAGTACCTGTATCTCAAGCCCGTACCATAAGCTATATTCTATTGTTTCAGGTGATTATATACATATAAAGAGCAAAAGAAAAAAAAAAACAACAAAATAAAGGAGAACCATATGTTAGCCGTTAACTGCCCTCTTCTGGACACGTCCGTATATCAAACTCAGATATGCACGGGTATAGAGCCCCTTTTTTTTTTTTTTTTTTTTTTTTCTTGGCAGTCTATTCAAAATTCTCTGTCACTTGTAAATAGTAGCAGGGAAATTTCCTTTCCTTTAATAGCTTAATACATATATCCCCACTGCTGGGTCTTCCATATAGTCCACTAAAGCTAACCAGTGGCTGTGAACCACTGAATATAATACAGGTTTGCAGTCAAAAAAACAACAGAGCGTAGAAATTTCTTGTGTGTCTCTGCTCCAACCCTTTATTTTATTTGCCTCGATTCTTCTTTATCAAGTCCTTGACTTATGGCTAGTGTCTATCAACCAGCTACCTCTGAGACCCAAGGCCCGGGTTTAACCATCCAGGATTTATTGGACTTGTGCCTCCTGTCGCAACCTGCTCAGATGTACTCAAAAAAGCTCCATAGAACTCACACAGCTTTATCTCCAAAGTTCCCCCTTTTTACTATGTAACGGATTTATATAAGAGGATTAATCTTTATGCAGTACTTATGCCAGCGTTTCTGAGAGATACACCTTATCCTTTCTTATCCTTAACCTTTCTGCTAGGTGTAGAATTTAAGAAAGGCCTTAATTTCTGTTCTTGCTTCAACCCGCTGAATGTCTTAGGTACTCACACCAGCTATAACCACACACAGGCTACCAAAGTAAAGGTCTACGGTTCACTTTTAAAAACGTTCCCAAACAAGCATACAGTGACACAGGTGGTGACAGATATTTTTATCAGATACTTGCGCTTTTCCTCCCAGATTTTCTGGCTCCCCGCAGAGATGCTCCCTCTCACTTCACCGGCACCTCCCTGTATCCAGCACCAAACGTGACACCTCTCGAGCGGTCCCGGTAGGGAGGTGAATCCGGCCTTATAAGACTTTCTCAATGGTTCCGTGGAACACTCTGCTCCTTTCTTCGTGATGTTGCGGTATCTCTCGGGTACCTCTGAGTCCGTTCCCGGACGTAGTCCTGCGCACCAAAAAACTGCGTCACCACCCGGCTTGCCTTGGTCACTGAAAGATTTTTTTACTGCTTGTGGCCGATGCCAGCTGGCCGCTGGTGGCAAGTGTGGCTTCCGTGCAATCTCTCTTCAGTCCTTCCCTGGCCGGTATAATGTTCCACGGCTATAGGGGTACTCTTTGCGGGGTAGTTGAAAAGTTTGCTCTTCTTACTCGAGCTGTAGAGCGCGTGTTCCTACATCACACTCCTCCCACCGGAAGCCCAAAAAGGTAGTACTATTCTTATCAGTTTAATCCCTGTTATGTGCCTTTTTTATTGGTTTGGCTTTTGAAGCCACAGTGCTGCACCAGAGGCCAGAAAAATTAGGCATGTACACATGCCTGAAAAATTAGGTATTGTTGCAGCCGCTGCTGTAGAAGCGGCCAGAAAAATTGATGTTTGTTTCCCAGACAGAAAGTGCCCTAAAACATTGCGGCTTGAACCCTAGTTGGTGGCGGATAAGTCACGCAAGTCATCCGGCATTCAGAGATAAAATACAGCAGCGTGTGGACCATTTTTAGCCCAAGGCAGCTCATCTCATCAGGCCTTTTTTAGTCGAATGTATCATCCAATGTCAGTCCCTTTGGGATCCATCCCTCATTCATCTTAATAAAGGTGAGGTAATCAAAACTTTTTTGACCTAGGCGACTTCTCTTCTCAGTGACAATACCTCCTGCTGCACTGAAGGTCCTTTCTGACAGGACACATGAAGCGGGGCAGGCCAGAAGTTCTATCGCAAATTGGGATAGCTCAGGCCACAGGTCAAGCCTGCACACCCAGTAATCAAGGGGTTCATCGCTCCTCAGAGTGTCAAGATCTGCAGTTAAGGCAAGGTAGTCTGCTACCTGTTGGTCGAGTCGTTCTCTGAGGGTTGGCCCCCGAAAGGCTGTTGCGATGCAAAGGACTTAAAAAGCTCCGCATTTCCTCCATCAACAACACGTCTGTTAAGCGTCCTGTCCTTGCCGGCATTGTCGCGGGGGGAGGAGGATTACTTTCACCTCTTCCCCTGTTAGATTCCCGTTGTGCTGTGACATCACCCTTATATGCTGTGTAAAGCATACTTTTTAATTTCTTTTGGAACTGCTGCATCCTTTCCGACTTGCAGTAATTCGGTAGCATTTCAGGCACTTTATGCTTATACCGGGGGTCTAGTAGCGTGGACACCCAGTACAGGTCGTTCTCCTTCAGCTTTTTTTATACGAGGGTCCCTCAACAGGCACGACAGCATGAAAGACCCCATTTGCACAAGGTTGGATGCCGAGCTACTCATGTCCCGTTCCTCGTCCTCAGTGATCTCACTGAAGGTATCTTCTTCCCCCCAGCCACGTACAACACCACGGGTACCAGATAGGTGACAACGAGCACCCTGGGATGCCTGTTGTGGTTGGTCTTCCTCCTCCTCCTCCTCAAAGCCACATTCCTCCTCTGACTCCTCTTCCTCACAATCCTCTTCCAGCGTTGCCGCTGGTCCAGCAAGCAATGCTGATAAGGCTGTTTCTGGTGGTGATGGTGACCACAACTCTTCCTCTTCACGCTCATCTACGGCCTGATCCAGCACTCTCTTCGCAGGGCACGCTCCAGGAAGAAAACAAATGGTATGATGTCGCTGATGGTGCCTTCGGTGCGACTGACTAGGTTTGTCACCTCCTCAAAAGGACGCATGAGCCTACAGGCATTGCGCATGAGCGTCCAGTAACGTGGAAAAAAAATTTCCCAGCTCCGCAGAGGCTGTCCTAGCACCCCGGTCATACAAATAGTCGTTAATGGCTTTTTCTTGTTGGAGCAGGTGGTCGAACATTAGGAGTGTTGAATTCTAATGTGTCAGTCTGTCGCAAATCAAGCGCCTCACTGGCATGTTGTTTCGCCGCTGGATATCTGAAAAGTGCGCCATGGCCGTGTAGGAACGCCTGAAATGGCCAAACACCTTCCTGGCCTGCTTCAGAAAGTCCTGTAAGCCTGGGTACTTATGCACAAAGCTTTGTACGATCAGATTACACACATGTGCCATGCACGGCACATGTGTCAACTTGCCCAAATTCAATGCTGCCAACAAATTTCTTCCGTTGTCAGAAACCACTTTGCTGATCTCCAGTTGGTGTGGAGTCAGCCACTGATCCACCTGTGCATTCAGGGCCGACAGGAGTGCTGGTCCGGTGTGACTCTCTGCTTTCAGGCAAGTCAACCCCAAGATGGCGTGACACTGCCGTATCCGGTATGTGGAATAGTACCTGGGGAGCTGGGGGGGGGGTGCCGTTGATGTGGAGCAAGACGCAGCAGCAGAAGAGGACTCAGCCGAGGAGGTTATGGAAGAGGATGGAGTAGGAGTAGAGGAGGTGGCAGCAGGCCTGCCTGCAAGTCGTGGCGGTGTCACCAACTCCTCTGCAGAGCCACGCATTCCATGCTTGGCAGCCATCAGCAGGTTTACCCAATGCACAGTGTAGGTGATATACCTGCCCTGACCATGCTTTGCAGACCAGGTATCAGTGGTCAGATGGACCCTTGCCCCAACACTGTGTGCCAGACATGCCATTACTTCCTTTTGCACAATCGAGTACAGGTTGGGGATTGCCTTTTGTGCAAAGAAATTTCGTCCGGGTACCTTCCACTGCGGTGTCCCAATAGCTACAAATTTTTGGAATGCCTCAGACTCCACCAGCTTGTATGGTAAAAGCTGGCGGGCTAAGAGTTCAGACATGCCAGCTGTCAGATGCTGGGCAAGGGGGTGACTTTGTGACATTGGCTTCTTACGCTCAAACATGTCCTTGACAGACACCAGACTGTGGGCTGATAAGCAGGAACTGCTCAAGGCGAGAGACGGAGTGGTGGATGGTTGAGAGGGGGCAAGGAGGACAGCAGTGGTTGACATGGCTGAAGATGCTGGAGCAGGAGGATGGCGGCTTTGAGTTTGTGTACTGCTTGTACTCATATATTGATCCCATAGGCGTTTGTGATGTGCGATCATGTGCCTTCGCAAAGCAGTTGTACCTAGGTGGGTGTTGGACTTTCCACAACTCAGTTACTTTTGGCACAGGTTGCAAATGGCATCGCTGTTGTCAGAGGCAGACACACAAAAAATATGCCACACTGCTGAGCTCTGCGATGACGGCATTCTGGTGGTGGCAACAGCATGCGTTGATTGGCGTGCTGTCTGGCTGACCCCGGGTGCCGATGCATGCTGTCTGATTGTGCCACTAGCTCCTTGCGACGACCTCCCCCTGCTTCCAACTCGTCTCCTCCTCCTCCTCTCTGTCTCCCCATCTGAACTTTCCCCCTGTTCTTCTTCTCTTCTAGCGGGCACCCACGTGACATCCACGGACGCATCGTCATCATCAACCGCTTCACTTGTATCTGACAACTCAACAAAGGAAGCAGCAGCGGGTACAACATCATCATCATCACACCGTACGTCCATGTCTGTAATGCTGCCTGACTGAGACATATCACTGTTATCTACATCGTCTGTCAATGATGGTTGTGCATCACTCATTTCTTTAAACTGATGTGTAAATAACTCCTCTGACAGATCAAGTGAAGCGGCTGTGGTGCTAGTGTTGGTGGTGGCGGCAGGCGGGCGAGTGATAACTTGAGAGGTGCTGCCCAAAGCTAAGCTGGAGGAGGATGGTGCGTAAAGTTTCCGAGCAGAAGCTGTAGAAGATTGGGTGTCCTGTGTTAGCCAGTCAACTATGTCCTCAGAACTTTTCGAGTTCATGGTACGTGGCTTCTGAACACTGGGCATTATTCTAAGGCCAAAGGGAATCATAGCACCACGACCACAACGGCACCTGGGGGGGGCTGACTCTGCCTGTCATTTTTTTTAAATGTACATTTGCACTACTATTAAACAAGATATGAGTGGTGGCACTGGGCAAGTGGGCACAGTATACGCTGTGAGCCAGACACAAAAAAGCAGACTGATGTTTCACAGTCAAAAAAGTTTTTTTTTTTTTTAAATGTACACTTACACTACTATTAAAGAAGATATGAGTGGTGGCACTGGGCAAGTGGGCACAGTATACACTGTGAGCCTGACACAAAAAAGCAGACTGATGTTTCACAGTCAAAAAAGTTTTTTTTTTTTAAATGTACACTTACACTACTATTAAACAAGATATGAGTGGTGGCACTGGGCAAGTGGGCACAGTATACGCTGTGAGCCTGACACAAAAAAGCAGACTGATGTTTCACAGTCAAAAATTTTTTTTTTTTTTAAATGTACACTTACACTACTATTAAACAAGATATAAGTGGTGGCACAGGGCAAGTGGGCACAGTATACGCTGTGAGCCTGACACAAAAAAGCAGACTGATGTTTCACAGTCAAAAAAGTTTTTTTTTTTTAAATGTACACTTACACTACTATTAAACAAGATATGAGTGGTGGCACTGGGCAAGTGGGCACAGTATACGCTGTGAGCCTGACACAAAAAAGCAGACTGATGTTTCACAGTCAAAAATTTTTTTTTTTTTTAAATGTACACTTACACTACTATTAAACAAGATATAAGTGGTGGCACAGGGCAAGTGGGCACAGTATACGCTGTGAGCCTGACACAAAAAAGCAGACTGATGTTTCACAGTCAAAAAAGTTTTTTTTTTTTTTAAATGTACACTTACACTACTATTAAACAAGATATGAGTGGTGGCACGGGGCAAGTGGGCACAGTATACGCTGTGAGTCTGACACAAAAAAGCAGACTGATGTTTCACAGTCAAAAAAGTTTTTTTTTTTTTAAATGTACACTACTATTAAACAAGATATGAGTGGGGGCACTGGGCAAGTGGGCACAGTATACGCTGTGAGCCTGACACACACACTGGCAGGCAGGCAACTGCAATTAGATTACACAAGCAGACTGATGTTTCACAGTCAAATAAGTTTTTTTTTTAAATTTACACTACTTTTACACCAGATATGAGTGGTGGCACTGGGCAAGTGGGCACAGTATACGCTGTGAGCCTGACATACACGCTGGCAGGCAGGCAACTACAATTAGATTACACAAGCAGACTGATGTTTCACAGTCAAAAAAGTTTTTTTTTTTTAAAATTTACACTACTCTTACACCAGATATGAGTGGTGGCACTGGGCAAGTGGGCACAGTATACGCTGTGAGCCTGACACACACGCTGGCAGGCAGGCAACTGCAATTAGATTACACAAGCAGACTGATGTTTCACAGTCAAAAAAGTTTTTTTTTTTTTAAATTTACACTACTGTTACACCAGATATGAGTGGTGGCACTGGGCAAGTGGCCACAGTATACGCTGTGAGCCTGGCACACACGCTGGCAGGCAGGCAACTGTAATTAGATTACACAGGAAAAAAAAGCAGCCCTAAAAAGGGCTTTTTGGGGTGCTGTCCTTACAGCAGAGATCAGATGAGTCCTTCAGGACTGTAGTGGACACTGAATACACTAGCCTAGCTATAGATTTCCCTATTAATCAGCAGCAGCTACACTGTCCCTCCTCTCCCTAAGAATGCAGCTTCCAAATGAATCTAAAATGGATGCTGTCCAGGAGGTAGGAGGGTCTGGGAGGGAGGGTCTGCTGCTGATTGGCTAGAATGTGCCTGCTGACTGTGAGGTACAGGGTCAAAGTATTACTCAATGATGACGAATAGGGGGCGGATCGAACATCGCATATGTTCGCCCGCCGTGGCGAACATGCTATGTTCGCCGGGAACTATTCGCCAGCGAACTATTCGCGACATCACTATTAATAATATAATGTAGGTGTCAGCGATGTCGAGGGCGGCAGATTAGCGGGTAAATAAGTGTAAGATTAGGGGTGTTTATGGTGTTAGGTGTAAACATAAATGTTATTTCCCCATAGGAATCAATGGGGCTGCATTAAGGAGTTTTACGCTGCTTTTTTGCAGGTGTTAGACTTTTTTTCAGCCGGCTCTCCCCGTTGACTCCTATGGGGAAATTGTGCACGAGCACGTTACACCAGCTCACCACTAACGTAAGCAGCGCTGGTATTGGAGTGCGGTAATGAGCAAAATTTTGCTCAACGCTTACTTCTTGTCTGTTTTGTAGAAACCTGTAATACCAGCGCTGTCTGTAAGTGAGCGATGAGCATAAACTGCTCGTTAGCACCGCATAGCCTCTAACGCAAAACTCGTAATCTAGGTGCTAGGTAGGCTCATATGCTTTCTTAGCCCTTGAAGGCCACCTCTTTGCTGAATGCATTTAACTGTTTTTCACAGCTAGAGGGTGTTAGTTCATGTGTTTCATATAGATAACACTATGCTCACGCATGTGAAGTTATTTAAGAGTCAGCACTAAGTGCCTGAAATGCAAGTCTGTCAAATGATCTGAGATAAGGAGGCAGTCAGCAGAAGCTTGGATACAAGGTAATTACAGAGATAAAAAGTATACTTCTATAACCGTGCTGGTTATGCAAAACTGTGGAATGGTAAATAAAGGGATTATCTATCTTTTTAAACAATAACATTTTGTTGTTTACTATCCCTTTAATGTAAGTTCAATAGTCAGCTTATTAGCTGTAAATCAGGTAGGATCTGTATGGGTTGAACACGATGGCAGCTAATAAGTGTTAACTGTATTCTAAGCACTGGGAACAACCTACTAGTAGGTGGTTTATTTCTGCTTCTGTTTCTTGTTTACATAGCATTTCTATATAGAATACTGCAATATTTACATTTTTAGTATAGGTGTCAGTTACAACATGCACAATCAACAATTTAAAATAACAAAATAAAGATAAAAGTAGCCAATAGGATTGAGCTCGCATTCTATTGGCTTATTGGAACAGCCAATAGAATGTGAGGTCAATCCTATTGGCTGATTGCATCAGCCAATAGGATTTTTCCTACCTTAATTCCGATTGGCTGATAGAATTCTATCAGCCAATCGGAATTGAAGGGACGCCATCTTGGATGACATCATTTAAAGGAACCTTCATTCTTCAGTTGGACGTCGATCGAAGAGGATGCTCCGCGTCGGATGTCTTCAAGATGGAGCCGCTCCTCGTTGAATGGAAGAAGATAGAAGATGCCACTTGGATGAAGACTTCTGCCCGTCTGGAGGACCTCTTCTGCCCGGATTCGATGAAGACTTCTGGCTGGATCGGATGAAGACTTCTGCCCTGCTGGGTGAAGACGGCTCAAGGTAGGGTGATCATCAAGGGGTTACTGTTAGCTTTTTTGAGGGAGGTTTGGGTGGGTTTTAGAGTAAGGTTGGGTGTGTGGGTGGTGAGTTTTAATGTTGGGGGGGTTGTATTTCTTTTTTTACAGGTAAAGAGCTGATTACTTTGGGGTAATGCCCCGCAAAAAGCCCTTTTAAGGGCAATTTGTAATTTAGTTTAGGGTAGGGAATTTTATTATTTTGGGGGGCTTTTTTTTATTAGGGGGCTTAGATTAGGTGTAATTAGTTTACACTTCTTGTAATTTTTTTTTATTTTCTGTAATTTAGTGTTTGTTTTTTCGTACTTTAGTTTATTTTATTTAATTGTATTTAATTTTAGGTAATTGTAGTTAATTAATTTAATTTATTTAATGATAGTGTTAGGTGTAATTGTAACTTGTGATAAGGTTAAGATTTATTTTACAGGTAAATTTGTACTTATTTTAACTAGGTAGCTAATAAATAGTTAATAACTATTTAATAGCTATTGTACCTAGTTAAAATAAATACAAAGCTGCCTGAAAAAAATAAAAATAAATCCTAAAATAGCTACAATGTAATTATTAATTATATTGTAGCTATCTTAGGGTTTATTTTATGGGTAACTATTTAGTTTTAAATAGGAATAATTTAGTTAATAATAGTAATTTTATTTAGATTTATTCAAATAATACTTAAGTTAGGGGGGGTTAGGGTTAGACTTAGGTTTAGGGGTTAATAACTTCATTATAGTGGTGTCATGTATTCTTCACGGACTTACTTCTCTCTCCTATCCTTTGCCTGACTTGTCCTTGCACACTGTTCACATTCGCTCCTCCTATTCAATACTGCTTAAAGGTGGACATCTCCCTTCATTCATTGCTTGATTATTCTTGCTGAGCAACCAGTTATTTCCTATTGAGCTTACGATCTCTCCTACTCCTATTGCAAGGAAACTCCTCAGCTGTCTGAAGCGTATCTAACAAGCGGTGACGTCACACGCCACCGCACACGCTGCTTGCTCGCAGCTAACACAGGAGCGCTTACTCTCACACTTTACCGGACCGCATAACCCACTAAAGGATATTCTTCAATATCGCTTTCTAATCTTATCTGATTGCGGTAAGTTCCGGTCTCCGGACCAACTTCTCCCCTCTGGGTTACGCACTGTAAACAAACTGCCGTTTTGGGAAATATTCTTCGGTACAAACAAGTACTTGTCTTTTCCATGCCTCCTTAAATCTACTACATTCCCAGTACCTAATGTAGTATCTGTTATAGTGGCTGCATACTCAGTGATACCAAACACATATATATATATATATATATATATATATATATATATATATATATATATTTATAACTTTACTATCAGGCACATAATAGTTACTCTGGCTCAAATCCTTGTGTAATTACTTACAGCTGTTTATTACTGATACACACAGCAATTGCTAAAAACATACTTCCAGGGAACAGATTAACTATACTGAGTAGAGTTATACACTCACAGGTCTCAGCCATTGTTAATCTAATCCACATATCAAAGTGTTCAGTATCCATTGATTCTGCATATACGCTGCATATACGCTGCGTCACGAATTAACCATTGCAGAATCAAAGATACACTCACTACACAATTTACCTGCAGTTGTGGTCCTAAAATCCTTCTCTTATTTGCAGGGAAGATAAATATTTCATCAAGCTGACAGTAATAATCAAGCCTAAACATGGACCCAGCAGCTCTAGTAAACCATGTAGAAAAACTAACACAAACAGTGGACAACCTCACTAAGGGACTGACTGCTCTACAGTTAGAGAACACTACCCTAAAGAAGTATATCAATGATAAGATAGACACACTTACTACACATATTGGTTCCCACGAACCCCAACCCAACCCCCCACAACCATTTAGTGGGCAAATATCAGAGTTTAGGGAATTTAGAAATTCCTGCTATCTTTATTTCCAACTTAAACCTAAAACCTATGTCAATGACCATTCGAAGGTGCTTACCACAATATCATATCTACGTGGGGAACCACGTATTTGGGCTAATTTATTTTTTGAGATCAATGACCCCATACCTTTTGACCAATTTTTCAAAGCAATGAGTCAATTATATGACGATCCCTACAAACAGCTTTCTGCTGAAACAGCAATTAGGTCCCTGCAACAAAATAAAAGGCCTGTGGAGGACTACATTGCTGAGTTTAAAAAATGGTCCCCAGACACGCAGTGGAACGATCTCTCATTGCGTAATCAATTTCGTTTAGGTCTCTCAGATACACTAAAAGATGAGCTAGCAAGACAACCTCTCCCTGACACTCTAGAGCACCTAATAGAGGCTAGCATTATCTTAGATAGACGCATCAGAGAAAGACGCTTAGAAAAAACCCACACTGACGTCACTCCAAAACATATCAGCCAAACTGCCACTTCTCCTCCACAAAAACTCCAGCCAAGGGCTCCCGAAATACCAATGGAATTGGGGTTTATCATGGGCCCACTCACCCAACAGGAGAAACTTAGAAGAAAAGCCCTTGACTTATGCATGTACTGTGGAGGCATTGATCACTCGGTTAAAGACTGCCTCCAACTACACCGTAGGAAGGGTAAGCATAAAAGCAATGGATTGTGTCTATCTGCTAAACAAATAAACTCTAATCATTGCTCCCTTCCTATCCTCTTGCAGTGGGAACACCAACGACTCAAATCCAAGGCAATCCTTGACTCAGGAGCCAGCCACAATTATATGGATCACCATTTCTCACTTGTAAATAAAATCCCACTCATAAAAAAGATAGTTCCTAGTGTGCTTCATTTTATTGATGGTAAAGAAATTTCTTCAGGTCCCATCTTGTATCACACCATACCATTAAGGGTTATCACACAAGACCAACACTCAGAGTTCATTACTTTCGATGTCATACCTTCACCTCTATACCCTATTGTGTTAGGCATTACGTGGTTCAAAAAGCATGACCCCACAATAGTCTGGTCAACCTCACAAGTACAATTTAATTCCTCTTACTGCACTAACACTTGTCTCCATCAAGAACAACTTCTCTTAGTTGATACAGCTCACTACCCAGCAGAATATAACTCTTTTTCCAATGTTTTTGATAAAAAAGAATCAGAAAACTTACCTCCACATAGGGTTTATGATTGCCCCATAGACTTACTTCCAGGGGTTGACATTCCTTATGGTCATATATTTCCTTTGTCCGAACCAGAACTACAGCATCTTAAAACTTACTTAACTGAAAATCTTAAAAAAGGGTTCATACGCCCTTCTACCTCCCCAGCAGGGGCAGGTATATTTTTTGTTAAAAACAAAGACCATTCCCTGAGACCCATAATCGACTATAGGGAGCTAAATAAACGTACCATAAAAAACGCTACCCTTTACCGCATATACCTCAGCTTATTGATAGATTGAGAGATGCTACTGTCTATACAAAATTAGATCTTAGGGGTGCCTATAATTTGGTGCGTATTAAGGAAGGTCATGAGTGGCTCACTGCCTTCCGCACACGTTATGGCTTGTTTGAATACACTGTTATGCCGTTTGGTCTTTGCAATGCCCCAGCCACTTTTCAGTTTTTCATAAATGACATCTTTAAGGATTTCTTAGGTTTATTTATGGTAATTTATTTAGACGATATACTCATTTACTCAGCAACACTTGCAGAACACGTCAAACATGTCACTCTAGTCTTAACCCGTCTGAGAGAAAACTCTCTATATGTTAAACTTGAAAAATGCATATTCCATTCCAAGGAAATTAAGTTCCTAGGCTATATCATATCACCTCATGGTATTCAAATGGAGAATGATAAGATATCGGCTATCCAGAATTGGCCCAGTCCAAAAAACAAAAAAGATGTACAAAGGTTTATGGGCTTCGCCAATTTCTACAGGAAGTTCATTAAAAACTTCGCCGACCTAACTAGACCTATAACTAGTCTGACAAAGTCTGATAAGCCTTTCACCTGGAACACTGAGTTACAACACATATTTGATTATCTGAAAACTGCTTTTACAACTGCACCTATCCTTCACTTCCCCGACCCTTCGCTACAATACGTCTTGGAAGTGGATGCCTCAAACTATGCTTTGGGGGCTATCCTCTCCCAGAGATTATCCCCTAAGCACCCCTTACATCCAGTTGCCTTTTATTCACGGGTGCTTAATGCAGCAGAAATTAATTACCCGATTGGCGACAAGGAATTACTCGCAATCAAAAGCTCCTTGGAACAATGGAGACACCTTCTTGAAGGCACCACTATTCCAGTATTGATCTTAACAGATCATAAGAATCTGGAATATCTAAGAACTAACAGGACTCTTAGTTCCGGACAAGTCCGCTGGAATTTGTTCCTTTCACGATTCAATTATCTCATCACTAACCGACCCGCAAACAAAAATAAGAAGGCTGACGCTCTTTCAAGACACCTAGAAGATCCAATGCTACTCCCAGAGCAGGCACCTTTGATACCATTGGACAGATTCTTATCTTTAACTGCAGAACAAAATGATCACTTCAAAACTGAGCAACTATCTGACACACAGAAACCATTACAAGATTTAACCTTACATAATGATGGTTTGTATTACCATCAACAACAAGTGAACGTTCCTGGAACACTCAGATCAACAGTTCTACAGACCATGCATGATTCTCCGTGGGCAGGACACATGGGCATAAAGAAAACTCAGGAACTGATTTCCCGACATTTCTGGTGTCCTACTCTCCTACTAGACACAGTCAACTATGTCAAGACCTGCAAGATCTGTGAAACATCCAAGACAGGCAGGACCTCCCCGTACGGACAATTGATTCCTTTACCTACACCTGACCGTCCATGGACAGATATAGCTATCGATTACATAGTTGACCTCCCAACTTCGGAAAAGAATAACACTATATTAGTTGTTGTAGATCTGTTCAGCAAAATGGCACATTTCATGCCATACCATAAACTTCCAACTACTTCAGAAACTGTATCATTGATGTTCAACAACGTTTTCAAGTTACACAGACTCCCAAACTCTATCACCTCAGATAGAGGAAGCCAATTCACAAGCATCTTCTGGAAACAACTCTGTCACACTCTGGGTATCACTAGACGCTTGAGCACCTCCTATCATCCTCAGACCAACGGACAGACGGAAAGGACCAATCAGTATATTGAACAATACCTAAGATGTTTCATTACTGCCAAACAGGACAACTGGACTCAACTTCTACCCTACGCTGAATTTGCATTTAATAATTCCATCCATTCTTCAACAAAGACAACACCGTTCTATATTAACTATGGATTCCATCCCACTTTTGAATGGGAATCTTGTGCAAATTCTATGTGCCCTGTCGTGAATCAACTCATAAACTCCATTGCTGAATCTTTTTCATTAACCTCACGTAATATTCGTTTGGCAAAAATTCGTTACAAACTTCAGTATGATAAGAAGAGGATTCCTTCTCCTAAATACTCAGTCGGAGATTATGTCTGGCTATCATCACGTAATCTACATCTTCCAGTACCATCTAGGAAACTCTCTTCCACCTTCATCGGGCCTTTCCCCATAGTGTTACACTTGCTCTACCAGCTCTATGAAATCACATCCCACGTTCCATGTTTCACTCCTGAAGCCTTATAGACGACTACGTCAACATGATCCATCCATTCCACTTCTTCCACCTCTCTTAGCTGACTCCCTGGAGTATGAGGTGCATGATATCTTGGACTCCAGATGCCTTCGGGGTCAGCTTCAGTATTTGGTCCATTGGAAGGGATATCCTGACTCTGACGATTCCTGGGAGCCAGCTGCCAACTTATCTGCTCCTAGGTTGATTGCCAGGTATCACGAACGTTACCCAGAACGCCCAGGTCCTGATCCCCGGAGTTGATCCATGGGGGGGGGCGTCCTGTCATGTATTCCTCACAGACTTACTTCTCTCTCCTATCTTTTGCCTGACTTGTCCTTGCACACTGTTCACATTCGCTCCTCCTATTCAATACTGCTTAAAGGTGGACATCTCCCTTCATTCATTGCTTGATTATTCTTGCTGAGCAACCAGTTATTTCCTATTGAGCTTACGATCTCTCCTACTCCTATTGCAAGGAAACTCCTCAGCTGTCTGAAGCGGATCTAACAAGCGGTGACGTCACACGCCACTGCACACGCTGCTTGCTCGCAGCTAACACAGGAGCGCTTACTCTCACACTTTACCGGACCGCATAACCCACTAAAGGATATTCTTCAATATCGCTTTCTAATCTTATCTGATTGCGGTAAGTTCCGGTCTCCGGACCAACTTCTCCCCTCTGGGTTACGCACTGTAAACAAACTGACGTTTTGGGAAATATTCTTCGGTACAAACAAGTACTTGTCTTTTCCATGCCTCCTTAAATCTACTACATTCCCAGTACCTAATGTAGTATCTGTTATAGTGGCTGCATACTCAGTGATACCAAACATATATATATATATATTTATAACTTTACTATCAGGCACATAATAGTTACTCTGGCTCAAATCCTTGTGTAATTACTTACAGCTGTTTATTACTGATACACACAGCAATTGCTAAAAACATACTTCCAGGGAACAGATTAACTATACTGAGTAGAGTTATACACTCACAGGTCTCAGCCATTGTTAATCTAATCCACATATCAAAGTGTTCAGTATCCATTGATTCTGCATATACGCTGCGTCACGAATTAACCATTGCAGAATCAAAGATACACTCACTACACAATTTACCTGCAGTTGTGGTCCTAAAATCCTTCTCTTATTTGCAGGGAAGATAAATATTTCAACAAGCTGACAAGTGGTGACGACGTTGGTGGCGGCAGATTAGGGGTTAATACATTTAATAGGCTATGTGGGCTATGGCGGTTTAGGGGTTAATACTTGAATAGGTTTATTGCGTTGTGGGTTAATGGTGGATTAAGGGTTAATAGTTTAAGAGGTAGTTTGCAATGTTGGGGTTGGCGGATTTAGGGGTTAATAATTTAGTTATTACTTGCGGTGTGGGTTTGATGGTGGATATAGGGGTTAATAGACTTTATTAGTTATTGCGGTGGGGGATTGCGGTTGACAGGTAGATAGACATTGCGCATGCATTAGGTGTTAGTTTATTTATGCAGGCATTTTCTGGAGTTAAGGTGCTCCCATACTCGGCGCAAGGCCTGCTACGGCTGCCTTTTATGGCAAGGTAAAAATGGAGTAAGATTTCTCCATTTTCACCACGTAAGGCCTTGCGCTGGATATTGGATACCGATTTACGACGCAGTCCCATGTTAGCCTATGGGAGTAATAATTGCGAGCGACGGGTGAAATATACGCGCGTAACTTGTATGCTATGCCGTATATGTAATACCAAAATCGCGTAAAAATTGGCGGCGGAGGATTTTGCGGGCGATGCTGCATATGTAATGGAGGCCCTCTAATTTAAGGGACTATTTTCTTTTGTGTGTACACACGTATTTGCCTTGCAAACCTCATCCCAGCTATCTCTGGAAGAACTAAAATGAATATCAATCAGAGAGAAAGCAGGAAACTGGAAGGGCATGACTCTTCCCTGCTTGATGAGCATTTTTTTTCTTTGGTGAAACACTAAACTTTTTAAAAACAACTTTAAAATAAGTAAACTAGACACACATGCATGCCTGTTAAAGGGACACTAAAGTCATAATTAGACATTTATGATTTAGACAGAGCATATGATTTTTAACAACTTTCCTTTACTTCTATTATTTAATTTGCTTCCTCCTCTTGTTATCCTTTGATGAACGGTTTATCTAGGTAAGCTCATGAACAGCAAAGAACCTAGGTTCTAGCTGCTGATTGGTGGCTGCATATATACACCGATTGTCATTGGCTCACCCATTTGTTCAGTTAGAAACCAGTAGTGCATTGCTGCTCCTTCAACAAATGATACTGTGAGAATGAAACAAATTTGATAGTAGAAGAATATTGGAAAGTTGTTTAAAATGGCATGTTCTACCTAAATCCTGAAAGGAAAATTTTGGGTTTCATGTCCCTTTAATGTCAAGATCCAGGGTGTCCATACTTGTTTTTTAACTCACATTGTACATAGCCAACTTAACTTCAGTCCCTCACACCCTCCTTCCTCCTCATCTTTCCTTTCCACGGTATGCTGAGACATCGGGGCCGATTTACCAAGCGGTCAATCGGCCCCAATGCAGATGTTTCCGAGCGAGCCATTAGGCTCCCCGGAAACAGCAGTTAAGAAGCAGTGGTCTTAAGACCGCTGCTCCTTAACTCGTACGCTGCCTCTGAGGCTGCGGACATCAATCCGCCGGATCGCATAATATAGGGTTAACTGACACCCCCTAGGGGCTGATTGGCCGTGAATCTGCAGGGGGCGGCATTGCACAAGCAGTTCACTAGAACTGGTTGTGCAATGCTAAATGCCGACAGCGTATGCTGCCGGCATTCAGCGATGTGTGGTGGATATGATCCGCTACAGTGTATCAAGTCCGCCAGACATTGATAATTCGACCCCTTAAAGTCGAATGGTTCTATTTCTGCTAATGGGGAGCTAAATAATCCCAGAGCAAGCAGCACGGAAATGTAAGCACATTGCAGGTTGATCACACAGCAGGACTGCTGACAGGCTTGCATTTAGTGTACTTTAGGAAGTGTTACTGCCCATTACTAGAGGATCTCAAGATCCCTCTTACTAGACAGTGCTCCAGCTCCTCCCACCAGCAGCAGCAGTGTTTACTGAAGCGTTTCTGTTCTCTGTCCAGGGGGAACTTAGTTCCACCTGCAAAAATAGTGCAGGAGCTCAGTTCCCATGCGTTCCCACTAGACTTGACCCCTGCCTTTATAACAATTTTATAAGGTGATCACAGTAACAGCATTGATCAATTGGCCATTTTCAATATTATTTACCAACACAAAAATTATACTTTTTTTTTTTTTTTTTTTACAGTTTTTGCCGCCTTTATTTTACATACCATGAAATATACCATGAAATATAAATGTAATTGGCTGAGCGCTGGGGTGAAAAAAAGGCTTAGCAGCTAAAGGGTTAAATAATACACAATGACAATAGTTCTACATACACAGAAGAAACTAGTTTATTTGCTAATTCATTGTTAGAATCTGAGTCTGCAATGCTTGGAGAAAAAGTTGAGCCCTGCTATGTTAATGTCAGTTATATAGTTTCTGTATTTTACAGGTGGCAAGCAAGCCCTTAAAGTTAAAGGACAAACTGCTGTTTGATAGTAACAGCCTGTGGTTGCTGAACAAACAAGGTATATCCATCTACTTGACATAGAAAAATAACTTAACATTAGTAGACAAACAAATCAAAATTTAAAAAAAGGCAAATACATTTACAGACACATATATTGATATTTGGTTTCCCTGTTGCTAATCTTGTTTTGTGTTGTAATCTTTCATTCGTTCTTAACTTTGTTCTTCTTTAATTTGATGCCAACCTCTGAGCTCTGCACACCATTAAACACAATTGTTATAAAGCTAGTGACTGTAATGGATGGTAATGTCTGAAAGAATGAAGACAACTGATTTAAGGCTTTTTAAATCTAAACCTCTATTACTCCATACACCACTTTGCAAATGATTATTGTTAAACTTATATCTCCTATCTGCAAGCTGCGATCAAATATGAATAATGTCCCCATTTGTGCAGCACTTCTAGGCTACTCAAAAAGCTTAAGTGCACATGCTTGAGGTTTTTTTTTTTGGTGGTGGTGGTGGGAGGGGGGGTAGGAAAGGATGCATAGTGGTTTCATAAATAATTGGTAATTGAACGTCTAGTTCACACTTACAGTTTCACTTGGATCCATATTTACAACTGTTTCTTCTTGAAGAATAAACATATGGATATTGGAAACTCTGTACCTCTTGCATGCAATATTAATTTTTTTTATATGCTTTAACCCCTTAATGACCAGAACATTTTTCAATTTTCTTACCCTTAATGACAATGGCTATTTTTACATTTCTGTGGTGTTTGTGTTCAGCTGTAATTTTCCTCTTACTCATTTACTGTACCCACACATATTATATACCGTTTTTCTCGCCATTAAATGGACTTTCTAAATATACCATTATTTTCATTATATCTTATAATTTACTATAAAAAATTTTATAAAATATGAGGAAAAAATGGAAAAACACACTTTTTCTAACTTTGACCCCCAAAATCTGTTACACATCTACAACCACTAAAAAACACCCATGCTAAATAGTTTCTAAATTTTGTCCTGAGTTTAGAAATACCCAATGTTTACATGTTCTTTGCTTTTTTTTGTAAGTTATAGGGCCATAAATACAAGTAGCACTTTGCTATTTCTGAACCACTTTTTTTTCAAAATTAGCGCTAGTTACATTGGAACCCTGATATCTGTCAGGAATACCTGAATATCCATTGACATGTATATATTTTTTTTTAGAAGACATCCCAAAGTATTGATCTAGGCCCATTTTGGTATATTTCATGCCACCGTTTCACCGCCAAATGCGATCAAATTAAATTTTTTTTTCACTTTTTCACACATTTTGTCACAAACTTTAGGTTTCCCACTGAAATTATTTACAAACAGCTTCTGCAATTATGGCACAAATGGTTGTAAATGCTTCTCTGGGATCGCCTTTGTTCAGAAATAGCAGACTTATATGGCTTTGGGGTTGCTTTTTGGTAATTAGAAGGCCGCTAAATGCTGCTGTGCACCACACGTGTTTTATGCCCAGGAGTGAAGGGGTTAATTAGGGAGCATGTAGGGAGCTTGTAGGGTTAATTTTAGCTTTAGTTTAGTGTAGTAGACAACTCCAAGTATTGATCTAGGCCAATTTTGGTATATTTCATGCCACCATTTCACTGCCAAATGCAAGGAAATAAAAAAAACCTTAAAATTTTTCACAATTTTAGGTTTCTCACTGAAATTATTTACAAACAGTTTGTGCAATTATGGCACAAATGGTTGTAAAAGCTTCTCTGGGATCCCCTTTGTTCAGAAATAGCAGACATATATGGCTTTGGCATTGCTTTTTGTTAATTAGAAGGCCGCTAAATGCTGTTGTGCACAACACGTGAATTATGCCCAGCAGTGAAGGAGTTAATTAGGTAGCTTGTAGGGCGCTGGCAGGGTTAATTTTAGCTTTAGTGTAGAGATCAGCCTCCCACCTGACACATCCCACCCCCTGATCCCTCCCAAACAGCTCTCTTCCCTCCCCCACCCCACAATTGTCCCCGCCATCTTAAGTACTGGCAGAAAGTCTGCCAGTACTAAATAAAAGGAGTTTTTTTTATTTTATTTTTTAAAAAAATGTATTCTGCTGTAATGGAGCCCTGCCTTAGCCCCCAACCTCCCTGATCCCCCACCAAACAGCTCTATAACCCTCCCTGCTACTTAATTGCCGCCATCTTGGGTACTGGCAGCTGTCTGCCAGTACCCAATTTGCCCCCAAAAATATTTATAAACTTTTGCCCCCAAAAATATTTATAAACTTTTCTGTAGTGTAGCAGCCCCCCCTCAATACCCCCAACCCCCCCCCCCCCCAGATCCTTTTATATATATATATTTTTTTTTTATGTTTTGAACTTTTTATTTTTTTCCATTGGTGTCAGTGGCTAATATGCGCGCGCGCCCCCACGTGCACACGCGCCCCCCCACTTGCACACGCGCGCGCTCCCCCACGTGCACACGCGCGCCCGCACGCTGCCGCCTCCTTGCTTCCCTTCCCTCCGGAACACAGCACCATTGTTACCGGTGCAGAGAGGGCCACAGAGTGGCTCTCTCTGCATCGGAGGCTTGTTAAAAGGTATTGCAGGATGCCTCCATATCGAGGCATCACTGCAATACCCTGAGAGCTGCTGGAAGCGATTGCGATCGCTTCCAGCACTCTCTTAAACAACTGACGTACCAGGTACGTCCATTGTCACTAACTGCTAGTTTTTGCAGGACGTACCTGGTACGTCAGTTGTCATTAAGGGGTTAAAGTTAATAAAATTGAACTATCCCAGAATGGTTAATAAATGGTTTAATAGTGTCCAACAGTTTATGAAGAGCTCTGTTTTGTGAATGAAGATGAAGAAAAATGGTTAAAAAAAGCTGCAGAATTATGTTACATTAATAACAATGCTGAGTGGCCCTTTAAAATACAAAATATAAGTGCAAAGCTAAAATGTAATAAAACTTAAAGGACCCAATCTAAAATGTAAAGTAATATAAAATACAAAGCACAAAGTGTAAGTGTAACAAAACTCTTATATCATGTGTCATGCAGTGCTATACTGCAGTGGGCTTGTATCTTCTTCACATATAGAAAATCTCTGAGAGAAGTATAGCAAAATCTGCCTGTCTAGAACCTTGTGATAGATCTTGCAGTGCAGGAGGTTTATTTCAGATCATCTCATCTGAGAGGAGAGCTTTATGGGATGCATCCCTCATCTCTTTATGACTTCCAGGCTCTGCCCTTGGTGAGTTCAGCTGTTGTGTCTGCACTATAATTTCTCTCCAAGCTTTGATTATCAGGGCCATAGAGTACAAGGTTCCCTCCTACATCATATGAAGCATTACAAATAAATTCCCATTTGCCTCATACTAACAACTGTGTCTATAATTTACAGGTAAAACGTACCATTAAAAGAAAAATAATATTATCCCTAATAAACCAAAATAAATAGCCTAGATTACAAATGGAGAATTATCCAATATACTTCCAATGGATAGCACAGGGTATGCTATTATCACTCATATTACAAGAGGTGAGTTGTATGTTGTGACAAATCTAGTTCACTTGGAGACTGGAAGTAAAGTGTTAAGGCTAGAATAAATGCATTACAAAACATTTGTATAATATAGTAAAATAAAGTATTCCACTTTTTATATATATATATATATATATACAGTATCTCACAAAAGTGAGTACACCCCTCACATTTTTGCAAATATTTTATTATATCTTTTCATGTGACAACACTGAAGAAATGACACTTTGCAACAATGTAAAGTAGTGAGTGTACAGCCTGTATAAAAGTGTAAATTTGCTGTCCCCTCAAAATAACTCAACACACAGCCATTAATGTCTAAACCATTGGCAACAAAAGTGAGTACGCCCCTAAGTGGAAATGTCCAAATTGGATCCAATTAGCCATTTTCCCTCCCCTGTGTCATGTGACTCGTTAGTGTTACAAGGTCTCATGTGTGAATGGGGAGTAGGTGTGTTAAATTTGGTGTTATCATCCTCACACTCTCTAATACTGGTCACTGGAAGTTGAACATGGCACCTCATGGCAAAGAACTCTCTGAGGATCTGAAAAAAAGAATTGTTGCTCTACATAAAGATGGCCTAGGCTATAAGTAGATTGCCAAGACCCTGAAACTGAGCTGCAGCATGGTGGGCAAGACCATACAGCAGTTTCACAGGACAGGTTCCACTCAGAACAGGCCTCGCCATGGTCGACCAAAGAAGTTGAGTGTACGTACTCAGCGTCATATCCAGAGGTTGTCTTTGGGAAATATATGTATGAAAGGGGCCAGCATTGCTGCAGAGGTTGAAGGGGTGGGGGGTCAGCCTGTCAGTGCTCAGACCATACGCCGCACACTGCATCAAATTGGTCTGCATGGTTGTCATCCCAGAAGGAAGCCTCTTCTAAAGATGATGCACAAGAAAGCCCGCAAACAGTTTGCTGAAGACAAGCAGACTAAGGACATGGATTACTGTAACCATGTCCTGTGGTCCGATGAGACCAAGATAAACTTATTTGGTTCAGATAGTGTCAAGCATATGTGGTGGCAACCAGGTGAGGAGTACAAAGACAAGTGTGTCTTGCATACAGTCAAGCATGGTGGTGGGAGTGTCATGGTCTGGGCCTGCATGAGTGCTGCCAGCACTGTGGAGCTACAGTTCATTGAGGGAACCATGAATGCCAACAGTTACTGTGACATACTGAAGCAGAACATGATCCCCTCCCTTCGGAGACTGGGCAGCAGGACATTATTCCAACATGATAACGACCCCAACACACCTCCAAGACTACCACTGCATTGCTAAAGAAGCTGAGGGTAAAGGTGATGGACTGGCCAAGCATGTCTCAAGACCTAAACCCTATTGAACATCTGTGGGGCATTCTTAAATGGAAGGTCTCTAACATCCACCAGCTCCATGATGTTGTCATGGAGGAGTGGAAGAGGATTCCACTAGCAACCTGTGAAGCTCTGGTGAACTCCATGCCCAAGAGGGTTAAGGCAGTGCTGGAAATTAATGGTGGTGGCCACACAAAATATTGACATTTTGGGCCCAATTTGAACATTTCCACTTAGGGGTGTACTCACTTTTGTTGCCAACAGTTTAGACATTAATGGCTGTGTGTTGAGTTATGTTGAGGGGACAGCAAATTTACACTGTTATACGGCTGTACACTCACTACTTTACATTGTAGCAAAGTGTCATTTCTGCAATGTTGTAAGATAAATTGTATCTTTTAGAATTGTAGTGTGTTGCTAGTTGCAAACGCCAAGAGATACAAATTATAACCTGGCGATATGCTTCAAGCGTTTTGCTAAGAGTGAACTCACAGGAAATTGTGCTAGACAAATATGATTCTATTCAGACAAACAAGTGTGCAAGTCTGATAAATTCACAGAAGCAAATATGGATAGCTAGATCAAAAATAGAGTTCTTTAGCATAAGATTAATTGTTAATATAAAGACTGAGTAAGTATGGTTGATAATATGAACTAGAAATAGTGAACGTTTTCAGGCAACAAACTGCCCGTCCTCAAACTTACAAGGTTACCCTTGTAAGTTTGAGGACGGGCAGTTTGTTGCCCGAAAACGTTCACTATTAAAGGTGACCTGGATGAAAGACCTTTGGAGTGCTTCATGGTCTATGTTATTACAATTGTTTGATATAGCACCCAAGGCTGTTACAGAAGATATCTGGAGTGCACTTTGCTTTACATTTATATATATATATATATATATATATATATATATATATATATATAAAAGAGGATATATATACATACATATACACACACATATGAAGACAAATATACATGTCACGGATACCAGACTGCCAAGGCTACTCCCCAACTTACTGGCACACAAATTAATATATTGTATTTGGCCTATTCATGGCTCACGCGATCTCCCAACTTTTCCTATTGCCTGTTTTGTTGTCTATATCTCCTCACAAAAGAGCTGATCCCTGAACGGGAAAACCCTTCTCGGCTGGCCGAGCTCCTGGAACTGCCGGTCGGTCGCATCACCCTGGACACACGCTAATCTTTACCCCAGGTCGCTCCAGTGGCTTTTTACCCCAGAGCTCATCTCTTTTGGGTATTGGTAGCGCCTAGGGAGGACCAGAGGTGTGGTTATTGCCAGAAGGGAGCTCCCTTTGGAACCGGGGTTTTTGGACACCCCCACCTCCATATATTTCCCAGGCTGTAACTCCGGTCCCCAGTAATGGATGATGCCGCTTTTTGGACTGTGGCATCTGGGGACCGAGAGTTTTCCAATGACACCCTGGAAGTGCCACCACAACCCCGGAATCACTCCAAAACTGCGACCTAGGTACTGTGAGGGCTCAATGGGACTGTGGTTACTATGGAGGCGCCAGACTGTCTGGAGGGACGGAAATGGTGGGAGATCTTGGGATCAGATAAGGCTCTGAATGTGTATATAAGCAGTGTGTGTTTCACAATAAAGTATGTTCTTGTTTCACCTGAATACTGGTCTTGTCTGGTTATTTGGGTGAGCTCTGGCTATAATCAGTTTCCAGCTATACAGCTGCAGGCTCAGGGGAGGAAGCAGAACCCCTTTGGCAGAGCTACCCATTCGGAGTAGCTGGTATCCATCACATTGGCTGGCAGCTTTGGGATCTGCTTCTTCCACACGGTTCCTGCTGACAGATGAGAAGCGCCACAGTAGCCTGCAACTATGGAAGCCGAGTTCCTATAGAGAGTACAAGAGGTGCTGGCCTAGATAGATGGTCCTGGTTCTGAACAGGACAAGCTAAGCTGCAGGAATATTATCCACCAGCAACTATGGAGGGAGGCTCTTCAACAAGAACAGGACTGTTATTTAAAGATCCCCCCAACTGCTTATGAAAGGTATTGGTTCCAGCTACACTTACAAGTGCCTTTCCTGGGAAAGCAGTCCAGGGAGGAATGTCTATCTACCCTAGATAGACTGGTCCAGGCAGAGATGTGGCTGGAGGACAGCTACAGGGCCCTCTATGCAAGCAAGGCCATGGCTCGAGGTGGCACCCCCACAGAGGGCTTTGGCGGCCCTGGATTACAATTTGATAAGATGACAGAGAACCCAGACTTTGGGAGCTTGGTGAAACTGAGACTGGAGGAAATTAGCATTTCCCGAGAGAAACTGCTGAATCTCTCGGGGGTACCCTGGCTGCTAGCCGATCTGGTATCTATAGCTCTCCACGAATTGGAGATGGAAAAGGCATACAAGAGGCTGCTAGATCTTGCTCAGCAGCATGCCACAGATTCTGCAGGGAGTTATGGTGCAGCAATCAGGGATTTATGGGAATTTTCCTCAGAGGAGTAGCAACCAGGAATGAGCTACCAGGAGCTGCTAGACCACGATCATCAGCCTGGCCCGAGCTTATGGTCTTAGACAAGGGAGCCACAGCAGCAGAAGTGCACGCAACAAGGCAGAGAGCCATTTACTTCTGCCCTACACCTGCGACATCTGAGGAGTCCCAGGGAGAGGAGGTATTCATCCTTTCTACCCAGACCCAGGACCCAGAGATTGTGGATTTAACTGACTTTTCCTCTGAGGAGGGACAGACCGGGGAGCCTCCACCCGAAGAGATGGCAACAGGGAAAAGCCATCCCCAGGAAGTGGAGGTAGCCAACCTCCCTCCCCAGCAACCGAACCCCTTCCCAGGAGAGGAGACAGCCGCTCTCCCTCCCCAGTGGCAGAGCCATCCACAGGGAGCCTCCCTCCTTAGTGACAGGACCCCTTCTCTGGAGAGGAGACAGCCAGTCTACCTCCCCAGTGGCAGAGCGAGTTCCAGGGAGAGGAGACACCCAGTCTCTCTCCCCAGCGGCAGAGCCATCCCCAGGGATCGGAGGTAGCCAACCTCCCTCCCCAGCAACCGAACCCCTTCCCAGGAGAGGAGACAGCCAGTCTCCCTCCCCAGCTGCAGTTCCAGGGAAAGGAGACAGGCAGTCTATCTCTCCAGTGGCAGAGCCATCCCCAGGGAGCGGAGGTAGCCGACCTCCCTCCCCAGTGACATAACCCCTTCCCGGGAAAGGAGACATTGGGTCTCCCTCCCCAGCAGCAGAGCCAGTCCCAGGGAGAGGAGACAGCTGGTCTCTCTCCACCAGTGGCAGAGCCATCACCAGGGAGCGGAGGTAGCTGACCTCCCTCCCTAGCAACAGAACCCCTTCCTGGGAAAGGAGACAGCCGGTCTTTCTCCCCAGTGGCAGAGTCAGTTCCAGGTAGAGGAGACAGCCCGTCTCTCTCCCCAGCAGCAGAGCCATCCACAGGGAGCGGAGGTAGCTGACCTTCCTCGCCAGGTTCAGAACCCCTTTCCAGGAGAGGAGAGACAGCCGGTGTCCCTCCCCAGCAGCAGAGCCATTTCGAGGGAGAGGAGAAAGCCGGTCTCTCTCCCCAGTGGCAGAGCCATCCCAAAGGAGCAGAGGTATTCGACCTCCCTCCCCAGTGACAGAACCCCTTCAACGGAGCAGAGGTAGCCAACCTCCCTCCCCACCAGCAGAGCCAGTTCCAGGGAGAGGAGACATCTGGTCTCTCTCCACAGTGGCAGAGCCATCCCCAGGGAGCAAAGGTAGCTGACCTCCCTCCATAGCAACAGAACCCCTTCCCGGGAGAGGAGAAAGCCATTCTCTCTCCCCATCGACAGAATCCATTCCAGGGAGAGGAAACAGCTGGTATTTCTCTCCAGCAGCAGAGCCATTCCCAGGGAGCGGAGGTAGCTTACCTCCTTCCCCAGCGGCCGATCAGTTTCTATGGAGAGGAGGTAGCTGACCCCTCTCCCCAGCGACAGAACCCCTTTCCCTGGAGAGAAGATGGTCTCTATCCCCAGTGGCTTGGCGGGATCCAGGGAAAAATGTCTTCATCCCCTACCCCCCGCGGCAGTGGCCAACCACCAAAGAGAGTTTGGGGCTGGACCATCCGGCTAAATCAAATCCATACCAGTGGGGAGATGTAACAGAAGCCTCTTTCAGAGAGGAACGCAGGCCAGCCTCCTCCCCACTGACGATGGACCCTGGAGCTTGAAAGGATTCTGTCTTTTTGGAGGCAGGTGTCCCAGGAACATGTGGAGTGCTTTTGCCCTGGAGTCTGGGTTGCCCCACTTCCCTTAATTCCCAGAGACTCTGGGAGGTGGAGGACCCTGGTGCAGAATTAGGGTTCCGGTGGCTGGTTAGGTGACTAAGGGTGCCCCTGACAAGGAGCTTGATCACTGCCCTCCACCACCACCACTGGATTATACTGGAGGAGCGGTAGATACTGCATGGCCAGAGGTTGTCCCTGTGGTCCCCTGTGTCAACCCAGCAGAGGAGTTAGCAGCCGGGCAGAGCACTACTGGCCTCTACCCACCCCTATTATGCATCCCAGAGCCAGGGAGGGACAGCCCTGGAATAGCAGCTGGGGTTAACCCAGCAGTGGAGCTGGCAACTGGCAGGTGGGTGCTAATCACTGCCCTCTCCCCATCCAGGAGGATTTTCCAGTAGGGGGGAGTAAGACCACAGCCCCCACCTGTGAACCCCAGGAATGCCGGGCAGTCTGCCCCAATCCCCAACCTTCAGCTGGACAGCCCCAGTTACCCTGCCTTCTCTCCAGCAGCCGATGTCTTTCATTGGAAAGTCAGGAGTCCACTCTGTTAGTGTTGCTTGTGGGTGGACACCTGTTCTGCGGCACAAGCTGAAACCCTGTTTTGGGGGAACTGAGTGATGAGACTTGGCCTTATGTGGATATCCCTGCGCCCCAGGGTGCAGGGGATGAATGCCAGCAGGTTGCAACAGTGCAGCCATGTACCCAGGGTGTATGGGATGACCTCCCCGGCAGCCTACAATTGGAGAGCAACCACCGGGCAGTCCCAAGCCCACCCATTGGAGTCTAGCCAGGTCTGCCGGACTGGAGGGGGGGGGGGGGCAATGTCACGGATACCAGTGTGCCTATCAATCCTCTATTCTCCGTATTTTTTCACATTATCAAAGCTGGAGTATTTGGGGAAACTACAGCTTTGATAGATAGATCAGGGCAGCATATGAGCGAACGGTGGGTTTTGTGAGGGTTTAGGTTCTATACTGCGCTTGATTCACAAATCTTTTGTTTATATATATATATTAAAAGAATTTAACTATTAACTAATAGTTAATTTAATTGCTTTCTATGTATGATGTACTAGCTTTAGTATTTACACCCTTCATAGCTTTTTTTGAATCTTTACAATAAAGTCTCTGTGATTGCAAATTGTTCAAGTCTGCTTTTTGAAAATTAATTAGCTGCAGCCTATTGCACTTTGCTTAATTGCAGTGGCTATATCTTTTCTACATGGTCACTGATTGGGCATCTACGATTAAGGCATACTAGCCGAAACACATCAGATGCAAGGCTGACAGCACTGCCTGTGTGCAGTTTTAACTATTTGCCATTGTTGTTTCAATGAAGGGGAAATAAAGGTTCTTTTACCTTAACTTGTGGCTCGCTGGTTTTCTTTATGTCCTGGATGTTGATCACAGTCCCAGCTTGAGCCTCAGCCTTCCATTGTTAGTGGTCGTTGGATTATCGGAGGAGCACTTCCAGGCATCCGTGTTCATGGAACACGTCATCACTGTGTGATTCCACTAGACGCTGCTCAGACAGAACTACGGAATTACGGAGACGGAGCGTCACGCTCATCGCATGCAGATTGAAGTAAGTTGGCTTTCAAGCGTCCAAGCAGAGGTGTAAGAGACAAGGCTTTGTCCGCTTGGATAAGCAGCTTCATGGTGATAAAAAGCCCGACGCCACAGCAAGAGTCTAAGGTGGATTTGTGGAAGTAATTATAATGTCGGCTGGTAAGACTGTTTCTCACTGTTATTGGAGGCTGTTATGCTAAGAGCCTACTGCTACATTATACAGTGGGTATCCGTTTGTCATTTGAGCTATAACTAAGCCTATTCTTAAGTGCTAAACCGATATTTTGTTTGCTTGTGCTTTTTACCTTGAGGACACTTAGAGGTTTTTTTTTTGTATGTTGATGTTCTAAATTGTGGTTTGCTACCCTCTGTGTTCTCAGTTACTCAAGTGACTTTAAAAGCGGCAGGAAAAGCAATCGATTACAGGAACAACATGTCATTCTTTTCTCTCAGACCGTTGTCTGATTTGGATACAGGGCGCCTCACCCTAGAGGATACTTTTGTAAAGCAACAGCAGGTTTTTGATATTAGTGATGCTTTTCAATGCATGGGACGTTCTCTCATTAAGGAATACAGGGCATGGTGGGACTAAAGAGCCATAGAAAAGTATCTCCTTTTGGACCTCATTCCAAGAGGACTTAGACTTAATAAGTTCCCCACCTTTCAGATGGATGATATGGACTTTGTGAATGAATGGAATCAAGCCTTAAGTGATTGTTCTAAAGTTTTGATGGGTCTAATAATTAGATTTAAAGATTTACAGCTCATTAAGATTAGAGAGGAGCTAATGTCATTACAAACACAATAGAATTCTTTTATTGATCCCCCTAAATATAACGAATTTGCACTGTCCTAAAAGAGACAATTAGTAAGTTTAGAGTGGATCTTGACAATCTTAAATTGAAGAAATTCAATAGGTATAATGCAGACTACCTTAATAACAAAATGTATGTCTGGAACAGCAAACAAACACGTAAAACAGGGAGGGTGAGAAAAAATAAATCCAGGGAGAAGGGTGTATTAGCTAAACAGGACAAAAAGGTAACCTTTTCAGATTCTGAGTACACAGATGAGGAGCAAACAGAGTTTACACAGGCCAGTGAAACTAGTGGACAATCTGAGGATGAGGAATTAGTGATCAGGCCTAAACAGACAGTTAAATCAACGAAATCCAAATCAGATAATGCTAATATTAGAGATAATCCTGTAGTCACTAGACATGCCAGTAAGAAAGCCACTACCCAGGCACAGAGTATGGATCATATGAGAATGGATTTTTTAAGTGATAGTGAGGGAGACAGTGATTCTCTGAGTACAGCTACTAAGTCATGTCTGAAATCCAACAATCAACATTTTTTTCAGAAGGACCAGATGAACACAGAGGGAGGAGGAGTAAGAGGCGAAGGAAGAGGACAAAGAGGAGGAAGAGGCAGAATAGCCAGGAACAAGTACAAAGTATAAAAATAATTAATTTATCTAAGGTACCACTTACGAGGGGGGAATTATCTGTTCTGGGAATGGGCCTTGGATTTGTCCCTACCAAAAAGTTAAATTTCTTTGAAACCATCATTGATGTCAACAGATTGGTTAGGGATCTTACTCTGAGAAAATTCTTTTCTAACAGAGATTTGCAATATTCCAACCACGCCCCTGACAGCTCTTCCCTTGGTTATGTGGACTATCATAGATTTCAATGTAGGGTGTGATTTTGTTACTTTGCAGGGTTTGTTAGTAGAATCCACCACCTCCCCACCTCATTCTGCTTAATCTACGCATACAGGGTATAAACCAAAATCTATTTTTTACCCTACTAAGGAGAGAGGCCCCTTTTTGGAGGCCTTTCAACATAGGGTGGAAGAAGATTTGATTAAACTGACAAGGTACCACAAAAGGGAACTTAATAACCTGTCCATGGAACAACTACAAGCCATTGACAGCCTGAAAACAAGATATACGATTGTCATCAGGCAGGCTGACAAGGGCGGGAGCATTGATGTCATGGACAAGGTATCATATATCCTTGAAGCAGAAAGACGGATTAATGATAATTTACACAAAGATCCCACTTCAGACTTTAAACTAAAACGTGTTGATTTGTTGGACGATGGGCTGGAATTGCGGATTCTGGATCAGGAAACTTTTGATTTTCTCAATGTTCTTTCACCAGTTATTCCCATCTTCCATCACCTCCCCAAGGTTCATAAATCCTTGGAGGAGGTGAGGGGAAGACTTATTGTTTCAATTATCAGTTCCCTTTTTGAGAACCTTTCTGGCTAGGTTGAATCCCTACTCCAGCAGTTCAATCCTATTGGCTGATCCAATCAGCGAATAGGATTGAGCTGGCATTCTATTGGCTGATTGGATCAGCCAATAGAATGCAAGCTCAATCCTATTGGCTGATTGCATCAGCCAATAGGATTTTTTCTACCTTAATTCCGATTGGCTGATAGAATTCTATCAGCCAATTGGAATTGAAGGGACACCATCTTGGATGACGTCATTTAAAGGAACTTTCATTCTTCAGTTGGACGTTGTTTGAAGAGGATGCTCTGCGTCGGATGTCTTGAAGATGGAGCCGCTCCGCGCTGGATGGATGAAGATAGAAGATGCCACCTGGATGAAGACTTCTGCCCGTCTGGAGGACCTCTTCTTCCCAGCTTGGATGAAGACTTCTGCCCGTCTGGAGGACCACTTCGCCCAGCTTCGTTAAGGACTTCGGCCCGGTTGGGTGAAGACTTCTCAAGGGGTTACCTTCATGAAGCCTGATGAAACAGCCTTGAGCTGAGAAACGCGTTGCTTTGTTTTAACTTTTTAATAAACCTTTTTATATATTTGAACACTTGCTTTTCTGTCTGCTACCTAATCCTATTGATGAGAGGGGTCCCTATTTTTGGGCCTACTTCTTAACATTGGTTGGTTCCTGGATTTCCTCTGTGTCCAGCAGGTTTTTGCTTAAGTCTGGTGGGTGACAATATTGATCCCAGCCTGCCTCTATAGCATCAATGGAGATGCTACAACAAATGTGAGTACCTTTCTATCAATACTCTAAACTCACCTCTGTTAAGACAATACTAGGCTATATAGGCACCTGTGTTCTTTATGTCATTAATTTAGACATCATACCAATATCGAAGATTGGTCTCCTGGGTGACTGAAAGAAATCCCAGACCGCTACTATAGCACTAATTGAGGTGCTTCTACAAATGTGAGTTCTCTCTGTGCACATACATCTACTATATTTCTGGACCAGACAATATTGGGCCATGTGGCGCTTCTGTCTTTTCTTATAAAGAAAAAAAAAAGCCCTACCCTACACTAAATTACAAATAGCCCTTAAAAGTGCCTTTTTTCGAGGGCATTGCCCCAAAGTAATCAGCTCTTTTACCTGTAAAGAAAATTACAAATCCCCCCAACATTAAAACCCACCACCCACACAACCAACTTTACTCTAAAACCCACCCAATACCCCCTGAAAAAAACCTAACACTAACCCCTTGAAGATCACCTTACCGGGAGAAGTCTTCATCCAACCGGGCCGAAGTCCTCAACGAAGCTGGGAGAAGTCTTCATCCAAGCCGGGCGAAGTGGTCCTCCAGACGGGCAGAAGTCTTCATCCAGACGGCATCTTCCATCTTCATCCATCCGGCGAGGAGCAGGTCCATCTTCAAGACATCCAACGCGGAGCTAACACTGAATGAAGGTTCCTTTAAATGACGTCATCCAAGATGGCATCCCTTCAATTCCGATTGACTGATAGAATTCTATCAGCCAATCGGAATTAAGGTCGAAAAATCCTATTGGCTGATGCAATCAGCCAATAGGATTGAAGTTCAATCCTATTGGCTGATCCAATCAGCCAATAGGATTGAGCTTGCATTCTATTGGCTGATTGGAACAGCCAATAGAATGCAAGCTCAATCCTATTGGCTGATTGCATCAGCCAATATGATTTTTTCTACCTTAATTCCGATTGGCTGATAGAATTCTATCAGCCAATCGGAATTGAAGGGATGCCATCTTGGATGACGTCATTTAAAGGAACCTTCATTTAGTGTTAGCCGTCGGATGAAGAGGATGCTCCGGATGTCTTGAAGATGGACACGCTCTGCGCCGGATGGATGAAGATAGAAGATGCCGTCTGGATGAAGACTTCTGCCCGTCTGGAGGACCACTTCGCCCGGCTTGGATGAAGACTTCTCCCAGCTTCGTTGAGGACTTCGGCCCGGTTGGATGAAGACTTCTCCCGGTAAGGTGATCTTCAAGGGGTTAGTGTTAGGTTTTTTTCAGGGGGTATTGGGTGGGTTTTAGAGTAAAGTTGGTTGTGTGGGTGGTGGGTTTTAATGTTGGGGGGATTTGTAATTTTCTTTACAGGTAAAAGAGCTGATTACTTTGGGGCAATGCCCTCGAAAAAAGGCACTTTTAAGGGCTATTTGTAATTTAGTGTAGGGTAGGGCTTTTTTTTATTTTGGAGGGCTTTTTTATTTTGTTAGCGGGATTAGATTAGGTGTAATTAGTTTAAAAATCTTGTAATTTGTTTATTATTTTCTGTAATTTAGTGTTTTTTTGTACTCTAGCTAATTTAATTGTATTTAATTGTATTTAATTTAGGGAAATAATTTAATTATAGTGTAGTGTTAGGTGTTAGTGTAACTTAGGTTAGGTTTTATTTTACAGGTAAATTTGTATTTATTTTAGCTAGGTATTTATTAAATAGTTAATAACTATTTAGTAACTATTCTACCTAGTTAAAATAAATACAAACTTGCCTGTAAAATAAAAATAAACCCTAAGCTAGATACAATGTAACTATCAGTTATATTGTAGCTGGCTTAGGGTTTATTTTATAAGTAAGTATTTAGTTTTAAATAGGAATAATTTAGTTAATGATATGAATTTTATTTAGATTTATTTCAATTATATTTAAGTTAGGGGGGGTTAGGGTTATACTTAGGTTTAGGGGTTAATAAATTTAGAATAGTGGCGGCGACGTTGGGGACGGCAGATTAGGGGTTAATAAATATAATGTAGGTGTCAGCAATGTTGGGGGGCAGCAGATTAGGGGTTAATAAGTATAATGTAGGTGGCATCGGTGTCCGGAGCGGCATATTAGGGGTTAATAATATAATGCAGGTGTCGGCGATGTCGGGGGCGGAAGATTAGGGGTTAATAAGTGTAAGATTAGGAGTGTTTACACTTGGGGTTTATGTTAGCGTGTTAGGTGTAAACATACATTTTATTTCGCCATAGGAATCAATGGGGCTGCGTTAGGAGCTAAACGTGTTAGACTTTTTTACAGCCGGCTCTCCCCGTTGATTCTTATGGGGAAATTGTGCACAAGCACGTTACACCAGCTCACCGCTAGCGTAAGCAGCGCTCACTTTTTGTCTGTTAACACCGGGTTTGTAAAAACCCGTAATACCAACGCTGTATGTAAGTGAGCGGTGAGCATAAACTGCAAAACTCGTAATCTAGGTGTAAGTTTTTAAAAATATGTATCTCACTGCAGTGGATAAAACAAAAAATTGCTTCGAATAGCGCAAACTTTGGCTTTAGGTAATGTTTTTCATGGCCAACTGGCGTGTAAATTATAAAGTTCTGTTTGGTAAAAGAGCCATTACAAATGTACCTGTATGGCTGTCTTTATGGGGAGCTTCGTTTGAGGAATGGCTGTTTCAGAGTTTAGCTGTGTGGTAGTCTCTGTATCAACGTTCCGTGATGGAAAGCCTGTGTTCTGACCCAACTTCCAGGATACAGGTAATAGCTGGTCACTAGTAGTGACGATAGATGGTGAAAGCTGATAGGGTGAAAATGGTGAGCCCTTATGTGAAAATAGATGGTACAAGCTGATAGGGCGAGAATGATAAGCCTTTATGTATCCCAACGATTTAACAAAGCAATTTCATATGCAAAGAGTCTTAAGACTGCTGCTTCATAACTGCTGTTTCTGGCGAGCCTGAAGGCTTGCGTGGAGGCATCAGGGGCCATTCGGCCCCTATAGCTCCACAACCCTTACGTTTGACCTCTCTTAATTATCCTTGCAATAAGAAGTACTTCTAATTTTCTATATGGTCCGTGAATATATATATATATATATATAAAGTAATCATAACACCTCTCACATGCCTCTTTTTTAGAGTTGACAGACCTAAATTGGCTCATAGCTTAAATCCGCCAATTATTTTATTAACTGTGTAGCCCTTCTCTAAACACTTTGTAATTCAATAATATCCTTTTTAATATTCAGTCCCTACTGTCCTTCATTATAAAGGTGTGGTCTTAACAGGTATTTACATTACGGCACAAGCATGTTTTCTTTACTTGCATCCACGCCCCTTTGTATGCATGTGAGTATCTTATTTGACCTATAAACTGCTGCCTGGTAATGAGCACTACATTTAAGTTTGTTATCTGAAACAACTCTTATCTAATTTTCAGCTCAGTTTTGTCTAATTTAAGTAATATGTATCATAGTATATGGGTATTTATGTTTTGAAAATGTGCCAGTGTTAAATCCCATTAAAATCTACTTGCACAGCAATTATATATTTTCTGCATGTAACCTAAAATGTCCATATAATTTACAAACGTTTGAGAAAATCTGTATTCATATAATACTTTAAAAAGTACTCTTAAATGCTAACAACTGTATTGTAATGTCATCCCAGATTTAAAAAAAAAAAAATCAACAATGAATCCACATATGAACTTCTCCATGCATTATACACGGTTTGTGGATGACAAGAGTTTAAAATGAGAGATTAATATAAAAAATTAAGGGACTGGGAATAGCTGAAAATTTTAGCTCATGGATAAATAACTGGATAAAAGACACGGAACAATGAGTATAGGTAGTAAATCGATCATACTCAGGTTGGACAAAGGTAATCAGTGGAGTCGACACTAACGGAAATGTACGTCTGGGATTTTGCCGTTTATCTCATTCAGAGATGGTTTCCTGGTATTTCAGGACTGGACTGTGATGTTTAGTCAAAATCAGACTGATATGCTACATGAAAGTTCTTCTCTGTGAAAGGCACATGTTGAGCAAAGAGAGGCTGCTCGTAGGGTGGTAACTAGTCATAGAACTAGCAATTATGCTAAAGTTCGTTCCAAGGTTGAGCTCTTCTCTCACTTTTTATTTATGCAAAGTATTACCCTGAAGGAAGTCTCCCTAACCAGACATGGACCCATTGCTCAGTGTGCTTAGAGGGATATAGCTGCACCTCACTGTCAATGCTTACACTAGGCCGAAATGTATGTCTGGGGTTTCACAGTTTTTCGAGTTAGAGAGGGATTGCATGGTATTTTGGGACTGGACTGCACTGTTTAGACAGGATCCGACTGATATACTACAAGAAAGTTCTTCACTGTGAAAGGCACATGCTGAGAAAAAAAGAGGCCACTCCTAGGGTGGTAACTGGCCATAGAACAAGCTATTATGCTAATATGCATTCCCAGGTTAAGCGCTTCTCTCTCTCTTTTTATTTAATCATAGGAGTCCGCCCAGGGATCAGTACTGGGCCCTGTTCTTTTTTTATTAATGACTTGGAAAAAGGAATACATAGCAACATCTCTATTTTTGGAGATAATACAAAGTTGTATAAGGTCATTATGTCAGTGCGGGATGAAATTGCTTTACAAAAGGGATCTGCAAAAATTAGAAGAATGGGCAGGTAAATGGAAAATTAGATTTTATACTGGAAAATTCAAGTTTCTACATTTTGGAAGTAAAAATAAGCAGGTAACCTATTATTTAAGTGGGACTGGACTTGGCAAAATAGAGGTAGAAATGGATTTGGGAGTACTTATAGATAACAAGATAAAGATGGGTGCACAATTCAGGGCAGTGGCTTCTATGGCTAATAAGATAAAAGCATGTATTAAAAGAGGCATTGATGCAAGGGAGGAAAGCATAATTCAGTCACTATGTAAATCCCTGGTAAGACCTCACCTTGAGAATGGAGTGGAGTTCTGGGGACCAATCTAAAAAAAATACCTTGCAGACTTAGAAAAAGTTCAGAAAAGGGTAAAAAAAATAAGGGGAAAGGATAGTTTAAGCTATGAGGAGAGATTAGCCAAACTGAATCTGTTTACTCTAGAAAAAAAGGCGCCTGAGAGAGTTGACATGATTACTCTATATAAATATATTCAAGGCCCACATACATTTCTGACTAGAAACAGAATTCAAGGATATGATTGCTTGTGTTAAATGGGTCAACTTTTTTAATGGGATTAATTTAAAGGGCCACTGTAAGTAAATATTTTCTATGCCTGTTACTAACTAACTACCCCAAATACGCTTTTTATCAATTGCATTTCATTAACATATCTCTACGTATATCAGAAATCTTGTCTTTAAATTTAATTGTTTTCCAAACCCACTCCATGGGTATCCTTTGCTCTGTACCAATCCGTTTACAATACCTAGGTTTCAAAATGGCGCTTTAAACACAAATTTATTGGTTTAAGTATTTTGAACACACAGTGCTGAAAATAGTGGGCAGGATAATGTGGCATCATCGGCAAATAAAATATATAACTTTTAGAACGTTATGAAACTTCGTTTTGGAGAAAATATAGGTCAGTAGGATTTAATTAATGTTTATTAACTTTAATATGTTAGTTGTTTAGCTTAAAAATTATAACAGAAAGTAATCCTTTAAGCTCAACTAGAGCTTTTATTGTAAGTATATTAAGATTTGTATAGGTTGAACTCAATGGATTTCTGTCTTTTTTCAACCTCATCAACGATGTAACTATGTAATTGCTAATAAAAATGTATTTGTTGTTCTCATCATTGAAAAATACTAAACTATCATGTCATTTGATTACCATTTATTACACTTGAAAATTCAGAAATATTCACATTCATGTAATTGCATCTCCCTGTCTCTGTATCCTCATAAACTCTTTCTTGTATTTTCAAGATGGATAAATTGGCTGCTTGGATTAGGTAGTAAGAAGCACTGTTTATTAGGGTCAAAAGGGCATGAAAACCAAACTGTCATCTTTATATTTTTATTCAAATTATCCAAACCACTAAGTCGTTAGTCAATACACATTCTTTATGACATTAGAGATCATACAGCTCCCTTCATAGCATTGACATTTCACCTAAAGGACTGTGGAAAGTTAAGTGTTCCAATTCATGGAAAAACAGGAAGAAAATAAAGCTATTACCTAAATGTGTCCCATAATACTTTCCTGTGCTTGTATTAAAAGGTTTTCATTAAACATATTTTATTTTTTCCTTCAATATCCAATAAATATATTGACTGTTTTTTCTATGTCTCAAGGGTATGCTTTATTCATTTCAGCTTGCTCTGTATTTGTTTTGCCTTCCAAAGCACATATTTCCAAGGCACCTGGTTACATTATATTGTTACAGCCTGGATGGTACTGAATTGGTCCACAACACTAAGAGGGATATTTATCAAGCCATCAACCGCAAATACCGCTGAAATTCCGCAGCGTAATTGTGGCGAGCTTGATTTGACCTAGTTATCAAAGCCTACAGGCCGGCAACAGTTGAAATCTGTGACATAACATACGATCCGCTGGTCACAATTTGACACAGATCAATGCTTACATCATTACAGATGTTTCGAATACACATTCGGCACTATTTGACACTTTTTAAAAGTTATCAAATAGTTAACCGGTACGATTGCGGCTATTCCGGCCAAGTGTACCTGGTTTTCAATCCGCCACCCTGGAGGCCGCAGATGCCATAGGAATCAATGGGAGTCTGAAAGCATTGAAAGCTTATGTTCGATGCTGCCAGATATCCCATTGATTTCTATGTTAAAAAACAGTTAAGTTTACACCTAACACCCTAACATAAGCCCCAAGTCTAAACACCCCTAATCTGTTGCCCCGACATCGCTGCCACCTACATAATGTTATTAACCCCTCTCCCACTGCTCCTGGACCCTACCGTAACTAAATAAGATTATTAACCCCTATCCCGCCGCTCCTGGACCCCAATGCAACTAAATAAAAGTATTAACCCCTATCCCGCTGCTCCCGGACCCCACCACAACTAAATAAATGCATTAACCCCTAAACCCCTGGCCTCCCACATCACTAGTACTACCACTACCACTAAGCCTATTAACATCTAAACCGCCAGCCCCCCAGATCACCATAAACTAAATTAAGCTATTAACCGCTTAACCTAACAATCTTATAATAAATTTAAACTTACCTGTAGAATTAAATTAAACTATATTAAACTATTCATTAACCTACCCTAACTATTATACTAAAATTACATTAAACTACCAATTAAATTAACAATATTACATATTTAAAAACCTAACCCTACTCAAATAATTTAAATCTACAATTAAAAATGACTAAATTACAAAAAAATAAACTCTAAGTTACAAAAAATAAAAAAACCCCATCAAACTCTAACATCAAAACATCAAAAATAAAAACGAATTACACCTAAACTTATAGCCATATCAAAATAAAAAGCCCCCCCAAAATAAAAAAACCTAGCCTACAATAAACTACCAATGGCCCTTAAAAGGGCCTTTTGCGGGGCATTGCCCCAAAGAAATCAGCTCTTTTACCTGTAAGAAAAAATACAAACACCACCCTAACAATAAAACCCACCATCCACACAACCAACCCCCTCAAATAAAAACCCTATCTAAAAAACCTAAGCTCCCCATTGCCCTGAAAAGGGCATTTGTATGGGCATTGCCCTTAAAAGGGCATTTAGCTTTTTTACTGCCCAGACCCTACTCTAAAAATAAAACCTACCCAAAAAAAACCTTAAATAAACCTAACACTAACCCCCGATGATCCACTTACAGTTTTTGTAGTTCTGCTTGAAGTATCCATCCAGCCGGCATCTATCTCCATCCATCCAGCGAGGAGCGGGTCCATCCTGAAGACATCCGACAATACAGTCTCCGCCGTAAACTGGATCTTGAATGCAAGTGACGTCATCCAAGATGGCATCCCTTGCATTCCTATTGCTTGAAAGGTTCCAATCAGCCAATAGGATTAGAGCCGCTAAAATCCTATTGGCTGTTCCAAGCAGTCAATAGGATTTGAGCAGAACTCTTCCTATTGGCTGTTACAATCAGCCAATAGGAATGAGCTCTCATCCTATTGACTGATTGGAACCTTTCAGCCAATAGGAATGCAAGGGATGCCATTTTGGATGACGTCACTTGCATTAAAGATCCAGTTTATGGCGGAGACCGTATTGAAGAGGAGCTCCTCGTCGGATGTCTTCAAGATGGACCCGCTTCGCGCCAGATGTCTTCAGGATGGACCCGCTCCTCGCCGGATGGATGAAGATAGAAGAGGCCGCATGGATGAAGACTTTGCCGTCTGGATGAAGATGGAAGAGGCCGCCCAGATGAAGACTTCTTGCCGGCTGGATGGATCCTTCAAGCGGAACTTCAAAAACTGTAAGTGGATCGTTGGGGGTTAGTTTCAGGTTTATTTAAGGGTTTTTTGGGTGGGTTTTATTTTTAGAGTCGGGTCTGTGCAGTAAAAGAGCTAAATGCCCTTTTAAGGGCACTGCCCATACAAATGCCCTTTTTGAGGGCAATGAGGAGCTTAGGTTTTTTAGATAGGGTTTTTATTTGGGGAGTTTGGTTGTGTGGGTGGTGGGTTTTACTGTTGGGGGTGTTTTTATTTTTTTCTTACAGGTAAAAGAGCTGATTTCTTTGGGGCAATGCCCAACAAAAGGCCCTTTTAAGAGCCATTGGTAGTTTATTGTAGGCTAGGGTTTTTTTATTTTGGGGGGGCTTTTTATTTTGATAGGGCTATTAGATTAGGTGTAATTTGTTTTTATTTTTGATACTGTGTTTTTTTATTTTTTGTAACTTAGCGTTTATATTTTTGCAATTTAATAATTTTTAATTGTAGATTTAAATAATTTGAGTAGGGTTAGGTTTTTAAATATGTAATATAGTTAATTTAATTAGTAGTTTAATGTAATTTTAGTATAATAGTTAGGGTAGGTTAATTAATAGTTTAATATAGTTTAATGTAATTTTAGTATAATAGTTAGGGTAGGTTCATTAATAGTTTAATATAGTTTAATTTAATTTTAGTATAATAGTTAGGGTAGGTTAATGAATAGTTTAATATAGTTTAATTTAATTCTACAGGTACGTTTAAATTTATTATAAGATAGAGATGTTGTAATTTTAATGTAAATTTAGCAGGTTGTTAGGTTAAGGGGTTAATAGCTTAAGTTAGTTTATGGCGATGTGGGAGGCTGGCAGTTTAGGGGTTAATAGGTTTAGCAAGTGGTAGTGATGTGGGAGGCCAGGGGTTTAGGGGTTAATATATTTATTTAGTTGCGGTGGGTCCGAGAGCAGTGGAATGGGGGTTAATACTTTTATTTAGTTGTGGTGGGGTCCGGAAGTGGTGGGATAGGGTTTAAACATTTTAGTATAGTGGCTGTGTTTAGTGACAGGGTATAAATAAAGTTGGTAAAAAGCCTAATAGCAGCGAGGTCGATGACTGCTAGTTAACAACAGTCCACTGCTCATCGCCCCGTACTTGGTGCACGGCTTTTTGCTGGCTTTTTTTACAAATATGGAGATCGTATTCAGGTCCGCGGCCACGATGGATGTTAGGCGAACGTATTGGTGCCGTCGTATGCAAGAAAGTTGACGGCTTGATAGATAGGCCTCTGAGAGTCATCCAGGAAGCTTTATTAAATTGCTATGAATATTTTGTAGACATTAAAGGGCCATAAAACCCAAATGTTGAAACACTTGAAAGTGATGCAGCATTGCTGTAAAAAGCTGACTAGAAAATATCACCTGAACATCTCTATGTAAAAAAGAAAGATATTTTACCTCAACATGTCTTAAGTATTCACACCCCATTGTAAAGGACTTTAAGCAGCAAATCAGTATATCTGTCCCGGGACCGGCAAGGGAGTGAGCCTCATGCACACTCATGTTATTTCCTTTAGTTTAAGGAAGTTTACTATGAAATCTCATGAGAGTTAAGTGAAATCTCGTGAGATCACAGTAAAAGAGTTCATGACCTCAGCACTGTTGATGCTGATTGGCTGCTGTTCATTTCTTCTTCTTTTTTTTTTTTTTTTTACCTGCAGCTGGGCAGCAGTTGAAGTATAACTTTTTACACAGAACTTACTTTGGTGAGCTGAGGAAATTGTTAGGTAAAATATCTTCCTTTTTTACATAGAGATGCTCAGGTGATATTTTCCTGTCAAAGCCCCATCCCTTCAAAAAACATAAAGGTTTCTTAATAGTCATCTGTCTAATTGAATAAGAAACGTTTGGGGGTTTGATAGCTCTTTAACTCATCTGTGAGTTTATTTCAGTTGCCCTGTACAGCTACTAATTTGCAATTATACTGGTAGCAAATCATACATTTTTAGCCTGGGATCACATAAAGCGGCACCTGCAATACACTGCCTATGTTTAACATTCTGCCCTCTGTTCACGCTAACCCAATGGTGCATGACTAGACACTGTCAATCACCTTGGGTGAACGTGTCCAGGTGATTTTAATCAGCCAGGTAAGAGCTGGCTAATGACCACTGCATCCAAAACTATCAGCAGTGAAGAGCATCCAAAGATGCATAAGCAGCTTGATAAATGGAGCGCATATTCTTTTTTTTAAAACTAGAGTAGGCATTGACCATGAGATGCCCAAATCTCTGTTTTAAAGCATGACATACTTCCCTGTTTATCCCGCTTTAATTAACTGTTAAATGAATATAATGGTATAACCTGTTTATATTCCTCCTCCATTCATGTTTTTTAAATGAGGCTGGAAACATATGGGCACTTACCTGCAGGTAACAAAAAACTTCTAGGATAATGTTGCAACATCAATAATGTTGCTGCCTTTACTTGATAACAGACAAGTTTGAAGGGGATATGAAACCCAAAAGGTTTCTTCTGCGATTCAGACAGAGCATACAAATTTAAAAACAAATTTGCTTTGTTCCCATGATATACTGGGGCATATCTATCAAGCTCTGTATGGAGCTTGAGGGCCCGTGTTTCTGGCGAGCCTGAAGGCTCACCAGAAACACCAGTTATGAAGCAGCGGTCTAAAGACCGCTGCTCCATAACCTGTCCGCAATTCAACCCGATCGACCCATAACCATCGCCGCAATTCAACCCGATCGAGTACGGTCGGGTTGATTGACACCCCCTGCTGGCGGCCGCGAATCTGCAGGGGGCTGCGTTTCACCAGCTGCTCACAAGAGCTGCTGGTGCAATGCTGAATATGGAGAGCGTATTGCTCTCCGCATTCAGCGAGGTCTGGCGGACCTGATCCGCACTGTCGGATCAGGTCCGCCAGACCTTTGATAAATATCCCCCACTGTGTTGAAGAGATACCTAGGAAGGCATCTGGAGCACTACATGGCAGGAAATAGTGCTGCCATCTAGTGCTCTTGCAAATGGATAACATTCTTGCCAAACTGCTGCAATGGGGCAGCTCCTAAGCCTACATCTGTGCTTTTCAACAAAAGATACCAAGAGCACAAAGAACAATTGATAATAGAAGTTAATTAGAAAGTTGTTTTAAAATCGTATGTTCTGTCTAAACCATGAAGAGAAAAAAAAAAAGGTTTCATATCCCTTTAAGTTCTGAAGGTTAGGATCAGGGTTAGACTCAAAGCTTGTGATACTGTTAAAGCTAGACTTGGGTTTAGCACTAGTTAACCTATTGAATGCTAGAATGGGCTACAACTCTTAAGAGTTTGCAAGGCTTTCTACTGTTCATAACAAAATACTTCTATGATAATGTTGTAGTATTTTCACAAAAGTTTCATTTCTTGTGTTTTATTGTTAGCGATACAAAAATAAGACATATTATTCTACAAAGTCAACTTTCTAAGAATGAAGATATTAGTGAGCTTTAGTGAGTAGATGATATAAAGTACGTAGAATTAGGTGATGTTTTTAAGTGAGTCTGGGGTCAGTATCTACTTCTACAAAAATCATTAGAGCTGTAGGTCAGTATGTGTTCTTGAAAATCGATATATTATACTTACAAAAGGAATGCTCTGTTAACACACCAATGCAAGTTTAAGAAAAGTACCATGATAAAAACCTTTTGACTGAAATGAGTTAGTCAGTATTCTCCAAATAAATATATTCAAAATGTGTAAAAAAAAGTGTTTCATTTTTAAACTGTTGACGGTTTTCTCTAAAAAGCTATTATTAAGGATCCTGTTACATTACCATAATGCCAGTTCATAAAGTATTAACACATTCTAGAATAAAATACAGTACGATCATTGTTACATCTTTCATAAAAATGTTTATATTTTTAACTTATGCATTATTTAGGACACTTCATGTAACCAAAATATAGCAGATGTCTACTTTTCAGAATTGCATGTTTTTTCCACTGATCTTTCTAAACTGTACCAGAGAGATTAGTGCATGATGGTAACAGAAATGTCACCCACTTTCATGGTTTCACAGCTGGTTCTGTAAATTCAGAAGGGCACCGCCACTAGGTAATACAAAGATTCTATCAGCCCAACCACAAACAGTAAAATGTCTTGCAGATGGAAAGAGTAGTTGTCTTCAAGCGACATGATACCTAAATGTTGAAGCACTTGAAAGTGATGCAGCATAGCTGTAAAAAGCTGACTAGAAAATATCACCTAATGATCTCTATGTAAAAAAGGAAGATGGTTACCTCAACATTTCCTAAGTATTCACACCCCACTGTAAAGAATGCTAGTCCCAGGACTTGGAAGGGAGTGTGCATCAGACATGTGCAGACACAGTCTTGTTATTTTCCTATTCAGTTTAAGGAAGTTTACTATGCAATTTTATGAGGCTTAAGTGAAATCTTATGATATTTAAGTGAAATCATATGAAATTACAGCAAAGCAATGCATGACCTCAGCCCTGCTGATGCTGATTGGCTATTGTTAATTGTTTTTTTTCTTTATTTTTTTTCAACTTGCAGCTTTACAGCAGCTAAAGTATAACTGTTCACAGAGCACTTACTCTGTTGAGCTGAAGACGTTTTGAGGTAAAATATCTTCCCTTTTTTACATAGAGATGCTCAGGTGATATTTTCATGTCAGCTTTTTAAAGTTATGCTGCATCACTTTCAAGTGATTTAGCATATGAGTATTATGTCCCTTTAAGACAGATTAGCATTAAAACAGATATTACCTTGCATCTAAGCCTCTTCAGACAGCCCTATATCTAAGTTCTTTTGACAGACTTGCAGTTTAGCTAATCCGTGCTGACTCATAAATAACTCCACTGAAGTGAGCACAATGTTATCTATATGACGCACACAAACTAGTGCTGTCTAGCTGTGAAAAACTGTCAAAATGCACTGACATAAGAGGCGACCTTCAAGGGCTGACAAATTAGCATCTGAGCCTACTTAAGTTTAACTTTCAACAAAGAATACCAAGGGTAGATTTATTAATGGTTGAGCAGACATGATTTGCTGTAGTGAATCATGTCTGCTCGACCTTTCTAAATGCCGACAGCATTTCAGCATTCATTGTTGCACAAGCATTTCTAGTGAAATGCTTGTGCAATGCCACCCCCTGCTCACCGGTGGCCAATCGTTCGGGATCTGAATGATTTCAGTCCTAAAAGGTGGCGGAGAAGTTAAGGAGCAGCGGTAATAAATCTACCCCCAAGAGTACAAAGCAAATTTGATGATAAAAGTAAATTGGAAAGTTGTTTAAAATTGCATCATGAATAATGAAAGTATAATTTTTGATGCACTGTCCCTTTAAATATTTAGGGACCTCTGCTAAGACAGCCGAAGTTCAGTGAAAGTGACTGGGGCTTATTAAAGGGACATGAAACCTAAAAGGTTTCTTTCACAATTCAGATATAGCATACCATTTTAAATAACTTTCCAGTTTACTTCCATTATAACAATGGATTTATTCCCTTGGTATCTTTTGTTGAAGGCACAACACTGCACTACTGGCTGAGCGAGTGAAAGAAAAGAGGCGTATTTGTGTAGCTACCAATCATCAGCTACTTCCCAGCAATGGTGCTCATGAGCCTATTGGGGAAGTCTAAATAATATAAACATAATAAGAAACAGAGACATTTCTTAATCCCTGTGCTACACATGACACAGCATTTTAGGGCAGTAACAATGAAAATATACATTGTCAGTGTAAACTCCAAAACACTGTACTAAATTCAGGGGTCAATTTATTATTGTGCAGACGGACATGATACGATGTATCCGCTACACATCGATAAATGCCGACTGCATAGGCGGTCGGCATTTATAATTGCACCAGCAGTTCTTGTGAATTCCACCCCCTGCAGATTGGCAGCCAATCGGCCGCTAGCAAAGGGTGTCAATCAACCCGATTGTATTCGATTGGGCTGATTACTGTCTGTCACCTCATAGGTGGTGGACGAGTTTGGGAGCAGCGGTCTTAGGACCGCTGCTTCTTAACTTCTGCTTCAAGCAAAATTGAAGCGGAGTGGGTCGGAAGAAGCATCCGCTGCTTCATAATTCGACCCCTCAGAGTGGAAGATGGTGTCTGTGATTTCAATTGCAATACTGTTCTAAAAAATTATAGTATAAAATTAGTAAGAAATTGTAAATTAAACCTCTTACCTTTAGGGGGAGCTGAAGACCTAGGGGACTAAGAACTTTTTTGGCCCAGGGACCCACAGTGATCACCAGCTTTTCTGCCTCATACACAGCAAGTGCTGTTGTCACAGTAACTCCAGATCTTGGGTGAGGCCGTATGTGCATCACTTTCTCCCCATCACAGATAACCCCACCCATGCGCTTGAATTGTTCCTTAAAGACAAAATGGTAGAATTCAATGGTTAACTTTGTGCTTAAAGGGACACTGAACCCAAAAAAAAGTCTTCCGTGATCCAGATAGAGAATGACATTTTAAGCAACTTTCTAATTTACTCCTATTATCAATTTTTCTTTGTTCTCTTGATCATTTTAGGTTCAGCACCATGGGTAGCGCTTGATTATTGGAGGCTTACATTTACCCACCAATAAGCAAGCATAACCCAGGTTCTCAACCAAAAATGGGCCAGCTCTTATGCATCATATTCCTGCTTTTCAAATAAAGATAGCAAGAGAACGAAGAAAAATTGATAATAGGAATAAATTAGAAAGTTGCTTAAAATTACATGCACTATCTGAATCAGGAAATAAAAAATGTGGGTTTAGTGTCCCTTTAAAAAACTGCAGTCTTTAAGAGTCTTGTTATTTTCCATCTTTAGAATACAGTAAATACCTCAGCAGTTTCCTACTCCGCTACCCAATTACACTTAAAGGTTCCTAAAACTCTAAGCTGTCGTTATGCGATTTATGTTGATTTATCTGTTAGGATATTTCTTGCAAGACCACAGGAGGCCTAGTTGTGTTGTTCCCTATGATTATACATAATGCAAAGACATTTAAATCAACCTTGGTCTATATTATTCCTGCTGAGGATTTCAGGAGGTATTTTAGTTGCAAAACAGCTCAGTGTGTCTGATATTTTTTAGCTGACCCATTCTAATCCTCATGCCAGATTAGTAAGGAAAGTCATCGGAAATGTCATATGTTATAAATGTAAAGTAGTCTCATACAATTATCCTATTAAAGTAAGACATCCTGTTTTGTAAAACACTGATTGTTTCACTTTTTCTATATATTAATAAAGCTTGTAAAAAAAACTATAAAAGATTATAAAATTGAAGATATTTGAAAGTCACTTTTTTATGATAATTTTCTAGTTAAATATAAATTTAAACAATGTTCAAATTCCTTGTGCTTTTGATTTCTATCTGTTTCCTTGTACAATTGGCTGATTTCTAAACCTTCCGTGAAGCTAATTTGCATGTGCTTTGAAGTACTGTTGTCCCGCGCATGCGCAATATGCTCAGAAGCTCATCGCCTATATCCCTAGTGCACTAGATGAAGAACGATTGCCCCAAAAAGTGATTGAGAGCACCTAGACAGACTTGGCAATTGTCTTCAATGATAGTGGTGTGCATGCGTTGGGGAGCACACTTTATTAATTTACATATGGATATGAGAAGGCTTCAATAGGACTGTAAACTAGCTCGTTGGACAGCCCATTTTTGTGGGCTTTCATTTATGATGTCAGCATTCAGATAAAAATATATATATTTTAATAATTTAGAGGCTTTGTTTCTAAGAAAAAGTAATTAAAAAATGTTTTATTCCATAATACAAACGATCTGTGTCTTTTAATGTTAAAATTGATAACTGTTTCATAATCCTTTAAGAACAAACAGCTAGATTGTGGGTTTTATGTTATGAGGGGTGCGGTGCTAACTTGCACGTTATTGTCACCGCTCACTTACCTACAGCGCTGGTATTACAGGTTTTTATAAACCCGGCGTTAGCAGGCAATATTGCAGCGTAGAGCAAAATTGAGCTCCCTACCGCACTCCAAAACCAGCGCTGCTTAAGGCAGCAGTGAGCTGGTTTTACGTACTCGTGCACGATTTCCCCATAGACATCAATGGGGAGAGCCGACTGAAAAAAAGCCTAACACCTGCAATAAAACAGCGTAAAGCTCCGTAACGCAGCCCCATTGATTAAAATGGGGAAATTAAATTTATGTTTACACCTAACACCCTAACATGAACCCAGAGTCTAAACACCCCTAATCTTACACTTATTAAAGAAATCAGCTCTTTTACCTGTAAAAAAAATACAAACAGCCCCCCAACAGTAAAACCCACCACCCACACAACCAACCCCCCAAATAAAATCCTACCTAAAAAAACCTAAGCTCCCCATTGCCCTGAAAAGGGCATTTGGATGGGCATTGCCCTTAACCCTTTAAGTGCTAAGCACTTTCCTTCCTGGGTGCTAAGATTTTTTAATGTTTTATTATTTTTTTAACTATTTTTTTTAAAACTTTTTTTTTAATTTTTTTCAGACCCCAATACTTACACTGTTGGAAAGGTTATGCGATTTCCTTTCCAATGGTGGGTCTTGGGGGTCTGTAGCTGCTTAGATGCCTGAGATACAGGCTTCTAAGCAGCATGCCCCCTGCTCCTATACTTAACATTGTTAAGTATAAATAAGATCCACTTACAGTTTTGAAGACCGGACATCCATCCTAAACGATGCCAGGAGAAGTCCTCAGCGAAGCAGCAAGAAGTCCTCAACGAAGCCGGGAGAAGTCTTCGTCCAAGCCGGAAGAAGTGGTTCTCCAGACGGGCAGTAGTCTTCATCCAGACGGCATCTTCTATCTTCATCCATCCGGCGAGGAGCGGGTCCATCTTCAAGATATCCGGAGCAGAGCATGCTCTTCTTCCGACGACTAAAGATGAATGAAGGTTCCTTTAAATGATGTCATCCAAGATGGCATCAATTTAATTTGTTTAGTATGGATGTCCGGTCTTCAAAACTGTAAGAGGATCTTCGGGGGTTAGTGTTAGTTTTTTTTTAAGGGTTTATTGGGTGGGTTTTAGTTTTAGATTAGGGTTTGGGCAGCAATAGAGCTAAATGCCCTTTTAAGGGCAATGCTAATCCAAATGCCCTTTTCAGGACAATGGGGAGCTTAGGTTTTTTTAGGTAGGATTTTATTTGGGGTGTTGGTTGTGTGGGTGGTGGGTTTTACTGTTGGGGTGGTAGTTTGTATTTTTTTTACAGGTAAAAGAGCTGATTTCTTTGGGACAATGCCCCGCAAAAGGCCCTTTTTTTATTTTGATAGGGCTATTAGATTAGGTGTAATTAGTTTAAATATCTGATAATTTCTTTTTTTATTTTGTGTAATTTAGTGTTTTTTTTGTAATTTAGTTAACTGTATTTAATTTATGTAATTGATTTAATTGTAGTGTAAGGTTAGGTGTTAGTCTAAGACAGGTTAGGTTTTATTTTACAGGTAATTTTTTTTAACTAGGTAGTTAGTAAATAGTTAATAACTATTTAGTAACTATTCTACCTAGTTAAAATAAATACAAACTTGCCTGTAAAATAAAAATAAACCCTAAACTAGCTACAATGTAACTATTAGTTATATTGTAGCTAGCTTAGGGTTTATTTTACAGGTACCGTAAGTATTTAGTTTTAAATAGGAATTATTTAGGTAATGATAGCAATTTTTATTTAGATTTTTATTTAGATTTATTTTAATTATATTTAATTTAGGGGGTGTTAGGATTAGGGATAGACTTAGGTTTAGTGGTTATTAAATTGAGCATAGTGGTGGCAACGTTGGGGGCGGCAGATTAGGGGTCAATAAATGTAGGTAGGTGGAGGCAATGTTAGGGGTTAATAATATTTAACTAGTGTTTGCGATGTGGGAGTGCGGCAGCTTAGGGTTAATATGTTTATTATCGTGGTGGTGATGTCCTGAGCGGCAGATTAGGGGTTAATAATTATATTTTAGTGTTTGCAATGCGAGAGGGCCTCGGTTTAGGGGTTAATAGGTAGTCTATGAGTGTTAGTGTACTTTTTAGAACTTTAGTTATGAGTTTTATGCTACAGCTTTGTAGCGTAAAACTCATAACTACTGACTTTAGATTGCGTTACGGATCTTGCGGGATAGGCTATACCACTCACTATTTGTCCTCCCAGAAAAAGGTTGTAATATCAGCGCTATGGAAGTTCCATTGAAAAAAGACTTTACGCAAATTGCGTACGTTAATTTGCGTTAAGGCCAAAAAAGTGTGCGGGACAGCTGTACCTACAAGACTCATAATAGCAGCGGTAGTGAAAAAACATAATTTATGTAAGAACTTACCTGATAAATTCATTTCTTTCATATTAGCAAGAGTCCATGAGCTAGTGACGTATGGGATATACATTCCTACCAGGAGGGGCAAAGTTTCCCAAACCTTAAAATTCCTATAAATACACCCCTCACCACACCCACAATTCAGTTTAACGAATAGCCAAGAAGTGGGGTGATAAAAAAGGAGCGAAAGCATCAAAAAAATAAGGAATTGGAATAATTGTGCTTTATACAAAAAAATCATAACCACCACAAAATGGGTGGGCCTCATGGACTCTTGCTAATATGAAAGAAATTAATTTATCAGGTAAGTTCTTACATAAATTATGTTTTCTTTCATGTAATTAGCAAGAGTCCATGAGCTAGTGACGTATGGGATAGTAGATACCCAAGATGTGGAACTTCCACGCAAGAGTCACTAGAGAGGGAGGGATAAAATAAAGACAGCCAATTCTGCTGAAAAAATAATCCACAACACAAATCAAAAAGTTTTAATCTTATAATGAAAAAAAACTGGAATTATAAGCAGAAGAATCAAACTGAAATGGCTGCCTGAAGTACTTTTCTACCAAAAACTGCTTCAGAAGAAGAGAAAACATCAAAATGGTAGAATTTAGTAAAAGTATGCAAAGAAGACCAAGTTGCTGCTTTGCAAATCTGATCAACAGAAGCTTCATTCCTAAAAGCCCAGGAAGTAGAAACTGACCTAGTAGAATGAGCCGTAATCCTTTGAGGCGGGGATTTACCCGACTCCACATAAGCATGATGAATCAAAGATTTTAACCAAAACGCCAAAGAAATGGCAGAAGCCTTCTGACCTTTCCTAGAACCAGAAAAGATAACAAATAGACTAGAAGTCTTCCTGAAATCTTTAGTTGCTTCAACATAATATTTCAAAGCTCTAACTACATCCGAAGAATGTACAGATCTCTCCAGAGAATTCTTAGGATTAGGACACAATGAAGGGACAACAATTTCTCTACTAATGTTGTTAGAATTCAAACCTTTAGGTAAAAACTTAAATGAAGTCCGCAACACCGCCTTATCCTGATGAAAAATCAGAAAAGGAGATTCACAAGAAAGAGCAGATAATTCAGAAACTCTTCTAGCAGGAGAGATGGCCAAAAGGAACAAAACTTTCCAGGAAAGTAATTTAATATCCAGAGAATACATAGGTTCAAACGGAGGAGCCTGAAAAGCCCTCAGAACCAAATTGAGACTCCAAGGAGGAGAAATTGACTTAATGACAGGCTTGATTCGAACCAAAGCCTGTACAAAACAATGAATATCAGGATGATTAGCAATCTTTCTGTGAAAAAGAACCGAAAGAGTAGAGATTTGTCCTTTCAAGGAACTTGCAGACAAACCCTTATCCAAACCATCTTGAAGAAATTGTAATATTCTAGGAATTCTAAAAGAATGCCAAGAGAATTTAAGTGAAGAACACCAAGAAATGTAAGTCTTCCAGACTCGGTAATAGATCTTCCTAGACACAGATTTACGAGCCTGTAACATAGTATTAATCACTGAATCAAAGAAACCTCTATGACTAAGTATTAAGCGTTCAATCTCCATACCTTCAAATTTAATGATTTGAGATCCTGATGGAAAAATGGGCCTTGAGATAGAAGGTCTGGCCTTAACGGAAGTGTCCAAGGTTGGCAACTTGCCATCCAAACGAGATCCGCATACCAAAACCTGTGCGGCCATGCTGGAGCCACCAGCAGTACAAGCGAATGCTCCATTAGGATTTTGGAAATCACTCTTGGAAGAAGAACTAGAGGCGGAAAGATATAAGCAAGTTGATCATTCCAAGGAAGTGACAACGCGTCCATCGCTTCCGCCTGAGGATCCCTGGATCTGGACAAATACCTGGGAAATTTCTTGTTTAGATGAGAGGCCATCAGATCTATTTCTGGAAGCCCCCAGATTTGTACAATCTGAAGAAATACCTCTCGGTGAAGAGACCATTCGCCCGGATGTAACGTCTGGCGACTGAGATAATCCACTTCCCAATTGTCTATACCTGGGATGTGAACCGCAGAAATTAGACAGGAGCTGGATTCCGCCCATACAAGTATCCGAGATACTTCTTTCATAGCCTGAGGACTGTGAGTCCCCCCTCGATGATTGACATATGCCACGGTTGTGACATTGTCTGTCTGAAAACAAATAAACAATTCTCTCTTCAGAAGAGGCCAGAACTGAAGAGCTCTGAAAATCGCACGGAGTTCCAAAATATTGATTGGTAATCTCACCTCCTGAGATTCCCAAACCCCCTGCGCTGTCAGAGATTCCCATACAGCTCCCCAACCTAAAAGACTCGCATCTGTTGAGATCACAGTCCAGGTTGGACGAACAAAAGAGGCCCCTTGAACTAAACGATGGTGATCCAACCACCAAGTCAGAGAAGAACGAACATTGGGATTTAAGGATATTAATTGAGATATCTTTGTATAATCCCTGCACCATTGATTCAGCATACAAAGATGGAGAGGTCTCATGTGAAAACGAGCAAAAGGGATTGCGTCCAATGCAGCAGTTATGAGACTTAAAATTTCCATGCATAAAGCTACCGAAGGGAAAAATTGAGACTGAAGGTTTCGAAAAGCTGAAACCAATTTCAGACGTCTCTTTTCTGTAAGAGACAAAGTCATGGACACTGAATCTATTTGGAAACCTAAAAAGGTTACCCTTGTCTGAGGAATCAAGGAACTTTTTGGTAAATTGATCCTCCAACCATGTCTTTGAAGAAACAATACAAGTTGATTCGTGTGAGATTCTGCAGAATGTAAAGACTGAGCAAGTACCAAGATATCATCCAAATAAGGAAATACCGCAATACCCTGCTCCCTGATTACAGAGAGAAGGGCACCGAGAACCTTCGAAAAGATCCTTGGGGCTGTAGCTAGACCAAAAGGAAGAGCAACAAACTGGTAATGCTTGTCTAGAAAAGAGAATCTCAGGAACTGATAGTGATCCGGATGAATTGGAATATGAAGATATGCATCCTGTAAGTCTTTTGTGGACATATAATGCCCTTGCTGATCAAAAGGCAGAATAGTCCTTATAGTCACCATCTTGAATGATGGTATCCTTACATAACGATTCAATATTTTTAGATCCAGAACTGGTCTGAAAGACTTCTCTTTCTTTGGAACAATGAACAGATTTGAATAAAACCCCAGGCCCCGTTCCAGAACTGGAACTGGCATAATTACCGCAGCTGACTCCAGATCTGAAACACATTTCAGAAATGCTTGAGCCTTCACTGGATTTACTGGAATGCGTGAAAGAAAAAATCTTCTCACAGGCGGTCTTACCTTGAAACCTATTCTGTACCCTTGTGAAACAATGTTCTGAATCCAAAGACTTTGAATCGAATTGATCCAAACATCTTTGAAAAATTGTAACCTAACCCCTACCAGCTGAGCTGGAATGAGGGCTGCACCTTCATGCGGATTTGGGAGCTGGTTTTGACTTTCTAAAAAGCTTGGATTTATTCCAGACTGGAGAAGGTTTCCAAACGGAAACTGTTCCTTTAGAGGAAGGATCATGCTTTTGTTCCTTATTCTGACGAAAGGAACGAAAACGATTAGCAGCCCTATATTTACCTTTAGATTTTTTATCCTGAGGTAAAAAGGCTCCCTTCCCCCCAGTAACAGTAGACATTATTGAGTCTAACTGAGAACCAAACAATTTATTACCTTGGAAAGAAAGAGAAAACAATGTTGACTTAGAAGTCATATCTGCTTTCCAAGACTTAAGCCATAAAGCTCTTCTAGCTAAAATAGCTAAAGACATATACCTGACATAGATTCTAATGATGTCAAAAATGACATCACACATAAAGTTATTAGCATGTTGAAGGAGTTTAATAATGCTATAAACATTATGGTCTGACACTTGTTGCGCTAAAGCCTCCAACCAGAAAGTTGAAGCTGCAGCAACATCAGCCAAAGAAATAGCAGGTCTAAGAAGATTACCTGAACATAAATAAGCCTTCCTTAGAAAGGATTCAAGCTTCTATCTAAAGGATCTTTAAACGAAGTACTATCTGCCGTAGGAATAGTAGTATGTTTAGCAAGAGTAGAAATAGCCCCATCAACTTTGGGGATTTTATCCCAAAACTCTAATCTGTCAGATGCAAAGGGTACAATTTCTTAAACCTTGGAGAAGGAGTAAATGAAGTACCCAGACTATTCCATTCCCTAGAAATTACTTTTGAAATAGCATCAGGAACTGGAAAAACTTCTGGAATAACCACAGGAGGTTTAAAAACTGCATTTAAACGCTTAGTAGTTTTAATATCAAGAGGACTAGACTCCTCCATATCTAAAGTAATCAACACTTCCTTAAGTAAAGAACGAATAAACTCCATCTTAAATAAATATGAAGATTTATCAGTGTCAATATCCGAGGTAGAATCTTCTGAATCAGATAGATCCACATCAGAAATAGATAAGTCAGAATGATGGCGGTCATTTAAAAATTCATCTGAAATATGTGAAGTTTTAAAAGACCTCTTACGTTTAGCAGAAGGAGGAATAACAGACAGAGCCTTCGGAATAGATTTAGAAACAAATTCTTTAACATTAACAGGAACATCCTGAACATTAGATGTTGAAGGAACAACAACAGGTAATGGATTATTACTAATGGAAATACTATTTGTGTTTGAAAGCTTATCATGACAAGTATCACAAACAGCCGAAGGAACAGTTACCAAAAGTTTACAACAAATGCACTTTGGTAGAACCGACAACAGGCAGCGTCTTTCCAGAAGTAGATTCTGATCCAGGGTCAGGTAATGACATCTTGCAATATGTAAAAGAAAAAACAACATATAAAGCAAAATTATCAAATTCCTTAAATGGCAGTTTCAGGAATGGGAAAAAATGCAAAATGAAACAAGCTTCTAGAAAACCAGAAGCAACTGAATAGTGAGAGTGAAATAGTGTGAAAATAACTGGCGCCAGGATTGACGCCCATATTTTTGGCGCCAAGTATAACGCCCACACATTTTGGCGCCAAGAATGACACCCATATTTTTTGGCGCCAAAAAAAAAAACGTCCGCAATACACATACGTCAAAAATTACGCAATTACGTAAAAACTTCCGGCGCCAACTATGACGCCGGAAATTACGAAAATTTTTGCGCCAAAAATTATGCAATAAATAGAAGCATTTTCTGCACCCGCGAGCCTAACAGCCCGCAATTTTTGAAAAAAGTCAATTGAAAATATAAGGTAAGAAAAATGAAATTTATATGCATTTTCCCAAAAAATGAAACTGATAGTCTGAATGAAGGAATACTGATTATCCTGAATCATGGCAAATATAAGTTTAAACACATATATTTAGAACTTTACATATAAAGTGCCCAACCATAGCTTTGAGTGTCATAAATAGAAATAAGACTTACTTACCCCAGGACACTCATCTACATATAGTAGATAGCCAAACCAGTACTGAAACGAGAATCAGTAGAGGTAATGGTATATAAGAGTATATCGTCGATCTGAAAAGGGAGGTAGGAGAAGAAATCTCTACGACCGATAACAGAGAACCTATGAAATAGATCCCCTAGAGGAAGACCATGGTAATCAAATAGGCAATACTCTCTTCACATCCCTCTGACATTCACTGCACTCAGAGGAAAACCGGGCTTCAGCCTGCTGCGAAGCGCATATCAACGTAGAATCTAGCACAAACTTACTTCACCACCTCCACAGGAGGCAAAGTTTGTAAAACTGAATTGTGGGTGTGGTGAGGGGTGTATTTATAGGCATTTTAAGGTTTGGGAAACTTTGCCCTCCTGGTAGGATTGTATATCCCATGCGTCACTAGCTCATGGACTCTTGTCAATTACATGAAAGAAAGCAGCATTATAACCCATAATGCTGCTTTTTTACTCATAACGCAAAACTCGTAATCTAGCCGATAGTTAATATATACTGTACTTATAGTTAGTATATAAAAATGATCAGTGTTCAGAATCTCACAATGCTTTGTATGAAAGACTATTTAGGCACTCCATGCAAGCAACTTCCATACAGCAAAAAATACAAATAAATAGCTGTGGGCAAATGGAATAATCTCAGATGTGGTGAATGCTTTCTAAAATGGCTTTGAATGTAGATTATCAGGGCATATGTGCATATGCTCCATTTTCCGTAAAAGATACAATGATATCTTTTACAAGAAACATTTTTGCTAATAATAGCTTCTATTCTGAAATGAAATGCAGTGTTGTGAATTTTGGAGGAAATGTTCTTTCATGATTCAGATAGAGCATGCAATTTACCTTTATTATCAAATGTTCTTCATTCTCTTGGCATGCTTTGTTGATAAGAAGAGATGCACATGTCTGGAGCACTATATGGCAGCAGTTTTGCAAGTATACTAGCCATCTGCAAGAGCACTAGATGGCAGCACTATTTTGTGCCAAGTAGTGCTCCAGACACCTATCTAGATATCTCTTCAACAAAGAATACTATCGCCTAGATTTAGAGTTTTGCGGCCAAAGGGGTGCATTAGCTATGCGTCTTTTTTTTCTAGCGCTGCTTCTAAACAACGCTGGTATTTAGAGTTCTCTGAAGGGCTTCTTTAGGCTCCAAAAAGGGAGCGTATAGGCATATTTAACGCCACTTCAACTCTCAATACCAGCGTTGCTTACGGTAGCGGCTAGCTGGAAAAACGTGCTTGTGCACGATTCCCCCATAGGAAACAATGGCGCAGTTTGGGCTGAAAAAAAAACCTAACACCTGCAAAAAAGCAGCGTTCAGCTCCTAACGCAGCCCCATTGTTTCCTATGGGGAAACACTCTCTAAGTCTGCACCTAACACCCTAACATGTACCCCGAGTCTAAACACCCCTAACCTTACACTAATTAACCCCTAATATGCTGCCCCCGCTATCGCTGACACCTGCATTACACAATTAACCCCTAATCTTCTGCACCGGACACCGCCGCAACCTACATTATCCCTATGAACCCCTAATCTGCTGCCCCTAACATCGCCGACACCTATATTATATTAATTAACCCCTAATCTGCCCCCCCAATGTCGCCACTACCTTACCTACACTTATTAACCCCTAATCTGCCGACCGGACCTCGCCGCTACTCTAAAAAATGTAGTAACCCCTAAAGCTAAGTCTAACCCTAACACCCCCTAAGTTAAATATAATTTTAATCTAACAAAATAAATTAAATCTTATTAACTAAAGTATTCCTATTTAAAACTAAATACTTACCTGTAAAATAAACCCTAATATAGCTACAATATAACGAATAATTATATTGTAGCTATTTTAGGATTTATATTTATTTTACAGGCAACTTTGTATTTATTTTAACTAGGTACAATAGCTATTAAATAGTTATTAACTATTTAATAGCTACCTAGTTAAAATAATTACCAAATTACCTGTAAAATAAATCCTAACCTAAGTTACAATTAAACCTAACACTACACTATCAATAAATTTATTAAATAAATTAACTACAATTACATACAATTAAATAAACTAAACTAAATTACAAAAACAAACACTAAATTACAAAAAATAAAAAAAGATTACAAGAATTTTAAGCTAATTACACCTACTCTAAGCCCCCTAATAAAATAAAAAAGCCCCCCAAAATTAAAAAAATTCCCTACCCTAATCTAAATTAAAAAAGTTAACAGCTCTATTACCAGCCCTTAAAAGGGCTTTTTGCGGGGCATGCCCAAAGTAATCAGCTCTTTTTGCCTGTAAAAAAAAAAAACACAATACCACCCCCCCAACATTAAAACCCACCACCCACATACCCCTACTCTAACCCAAACCTCCCTTAAATAAACCTAACACTACCCCCCTGAAGATCTCCCTACCTTGAGTCGTCTTCACCCAACCGGGCCGAAGTCTTCATCCGATGGGGGCAGAAGAGGATATCCAGACTGGCAGAAGTCTTCATCCTATTTGGGCAGAAGAGGACATCCGGACCGGCAAACATCTTCATCCAAGCGGCATCTTCTATCTTCATCCATCCGACGAGGAGCGGCTCCATCTTCAAGACCTCCGGCGCGGAACATCCTCCTTCCCCGACGACTACCCGACGAATGAAGGTTACTTTAAGTGACGTCATCCAAGATGGCGTCCCTCGAATTCCGATTGGCTGATAGGATTCTATCAGCCAATTGAAATTAAGGTAGGAAAAATCTGATTGGCTGATTGAATCAGCCAATCAGATTCAAGTTCAATCGGATTGGCTGATCCAATCAGCCAATCAGATTGATCTCGCATTCTATTGGCTGATCAGAACAGCCAATAGAATGCATTCTCAATCTGATTGGCTGATTGGATCAGCCAATCCGATTGAACTTGAATCTGATTGGCTGATTCAATGAGCCAATCAGATTTTTCCTACCTTAATTCCGATTGGCTGATAGAATCCTATCAGCCAATCGGAATTCAAGGGACGCCATCTTGGATGACGTCATTTAAAGGAACCTTCATTCGGTGAGTAGGCGTCGGTGAAGAAGGATGGATCCGCGTTGGCTGGAAGAAGATGGCTCCGATCCGGATAGATGAAGATAGACGATGCCGCTTAGATGAAGATGTCTGCCGGTCCGTATGTCCTCTTCTGCCCGGATAGGATGAAGACTTCTGCCACTCTGGATGTCCTCTTTTGGTCCATCTGTGCCCGCCTGGGTGAACACGACTCAAGGTAGGGAGATCTTCAGGGGGGGTAGTGTTAGGTTTATTTAAGGGGGGTTTGGGTTAGAGTAGGGGTATGTGGGTGGTGGGTTGTAATGTTGGGGGGTGGTATTGTGGTTTTTTTTACAGGCAAGAGAGCTGATTACTTTGGGGCATGCCCCGCAAAAAGCCCTTTTAAGGGCTGGTAAAAGAGCTGGTTACTTTTTAATTTAGAATAGGGTAGGGACCTTTATTATTTTGGGGGGCTTTTTTATTTTATTAGGGGGGTAAGAGTAGGTGTAATTAGCCTAATATTCTTGTAATCTTTTTTTTTTTGTAATTTAGTGTTTGTTTGTTTTTGTAATTTAGTTTAGTTTATTTAATTGTATTTAATTGTAGGTACTTGTAGTTAATTTATTTAATTTATTTATTGATAGTGTAGTGTTAGGTTTAATTGTAACTTAGGTTAGGATTTATTTTACAGGTAATTTGGTAATTATTTTAACTAGGTAGCTATTAAATAGTTAATAACTATTTAATAGCTATTGTACCTAGTTAAAATAAATACAAAGTTGCCTGTAAAATAAATATAAATCCTAAAATAGCTACAATATAATTATTCGTTATATTGTAGCTATATTAGGGTTTATTTTACAGGTAAGAATTTAGTTTTAAATAGGAATACTTTAGTTAATAATATTTAATTTATTTTGTTAGATTAAAATTATATTTAATTTAGGGGGGTGCTAGGGTTAGGGTTAGACTTAGCTTTAGGGGTTAATACATTTATTATAGTAGCGGCGAGGTCCGGTCGGCAGATTAGGGGTTAATACTTGAAGTTAGGTGGCAGCGATGTTAGGGAGGGCAGATTAGGGGTTAATACTATTTAGTATAGGGTTTGCGAGGCGGGAGTGCGCGGTTTAGGGGTTAATACATTTATTAGAGTAGCGGCGAGGTCCGGTCAGCAGATTAGGGGTTACATTTTTTTTATTATAGTGGCGGCGATGTGGGGGGACTTCAGTTTAGGGGTACATAGGTAGTTTATGGGTGTTAGCGTACTTTAGAGCACAGTAGTTAAGAGCTTTATAAACCGGCGTTAGCCCAGAAAGCTCTTAACTACTGACTTTCTTTTTGCGGCTGGAGTCTTGTCGGTAGAGGGTCTACTGCTCACTTCAGCCAAGACTCTAAATACCGGCGATAGGAAGATCCCATTGAAAAGATTGGAAACGCAATTGGCGTAAGGGGATCTGTGGTATGGAAAAGTCGCAGCTTGAAAGTGAGCATTAGACCCTTACCTACAAGACTCTAAATACCAGCGGGCGGCCAAAAGCAGCGTTAGGACCCCTTAACACTGCTTTTGACGGCTACTGCAGAATTAGGCATATGGTAATTAAGCACATTTGATAATAGAAGTAAATTGGAAACTTTTTAAAAATGGTATGCTTTGTCACAAAAAGTGGAGAAATAGTCAGTGTACGATGTGTGCAAGGTACTTTGTCTATAGATTGGAAGCTAACTCAAAATATGTGCTCATTGTAGGCAGAACAGCTTGCAGGCTGCTTCACAACACTGGCACCCCACATGTGTTGCAAGCAATGCATATGTTCTATAGATCTTTTACCAGCTTTCCATGTAAACAAGGGCTACGATTAGGCACACTGGACTTGTATAATTTATATTACATTTGGTGATCCTTTTATTTTTAACAAAAATCTTTTCAATAAAGACTATTTCTTATTAATAGTTGTCCTTGTTGCCTTTTGGAAGTGGGATGTCGTATCTGGTCTTCCCCTTGCTCTCAGAGCTGGTCATAGAAAGGCTTTAAGATGAAGGTGGGTGGGACGAGCAGTTGTTTGTTTATTTTTCAGCTATATGACTCACATATTCTGCAAGGGATTTCTATCATGTAAATCAGGTATTAATTCAGGCCAAGCAGTGCTTCTTGTTCCCTTCCACCATGTAAAAATTAGCTGTTTGAAAGTAGCTGAAATCTGCTACCTTCCTAGTGTCTGAAGGTAACAGATTTCAGCTAGCTTCAGCAGTAGCCGTAAACTGGACAGCCAGACAAAAAGCCAAGGTTCATGGAAGAGAAAGAAGCCTACAGCAGTTGTTAAAAGAGAACACTTTTTATTTAAGCAGTTATCCAGCTTTTTGTGAAGCTTCTGTTAACCAAGAAATATATTATTTCCTCTAAAAGCATGTTATACACTGCAAACACTTCTGACATATAGGGCCTCATTTATTAAAAGCTAGATGGACAAGGCTCTCTCCCGGGAACCTGTCCACCTGGCATCATGGTTGTGCAATGCCGCCCCCTGTTCAACACAGCCAATAACACGTGAGCAGAAGCTGTCAATCATCCTGATCAGAATGGATAGGGATAAATTTACTCAGACACACGTTTGGTGGTGGAGAGGTCTGAAGACCACAGCTACTTAACTAACATTTCAGGCCCACTTTTGTGAGCCTGAAACACTGAGACCCTGAATCTACATCTTCAGCAAGACTTTTAATTTTAAAGAAAACACAATCAATTCTGCTTTGTCACATCCAGTCCTCAAAACACAATGTTATGTGCATTCTAAAACAATGACTTTATTTTTTTTTCAATAAATAATTAGCTTAGTAGCTGGGCAATTATCAGTGTATCTGACATAAATGAGATATGCTTGCTTAATGTTCCCAAAGCTGTCAGCTACGGATTTTGGCATTCACTTGTACAGACTGCACATAACATATCCTATTTTGTTGCTTTTAATCTATATTTAATTCCTTTATATATACTCCGGGCTGCAAAAAATTGTAACAAATCTATGACTGAGCTAATAGACTTGTGTGGCATATTGTATCACAGTTTTACAGGAGTAGGGTGATGATATCATGGGGAAACATATTCTAAGTGTGTTAGAGTTGAATTGTAAATCAATTCATTATTTAATATCAGTCCTAGCAGCTTTAGTTACAAAGTGATGATGTATAATTATGTATGCAAATGTATGCAAATGAGCAAGGCTGGTATTTTTACCAGAAAATGTGGCAACCCAATACAGGATAAGGAGAGTGGAGTCACATAATTTATATAATAAAGTAGTAGAAGTTGAAATCACCTATTCTCTAAATCGATAGGTTTCCTCTGTAATTTGTATTCTGCTTAATTGAGGCATGTACCCTACAGTTTGTAAACTGTTTAATAAAAACGCTCCGCATGGGCTCTACAGAAGTCACATCCATGTCTGATGGAGTACCAGCACCTATGCTATGCATTATAAGTGGGGACATTGTACCTACATCTGTGAGTTGAATGCTTTATGTTTATAATGATTGTATCACCAACAATGTCACATTATGTTTAAAAAGCAAAGGGTGTGCTTTGTCTCTCGCATGCCTATTTAAAATGTTGTTACCCTGGTTATCTATGGAGGGTATCCCTCTTTTTTTTCTTCATTTGAAACATAGCATTTTATTACAAGCATTGCTGTTTCCATCCATTACCATCTTTAGTATTCCTCATTCCAATCTAGAATATCTTCTCTGATAAGTTTGATGTTTGATGGTAGCACATACATGCTAGTATATGTATATATATATATATATATATATATATATATATATATATATGTATATATATATATATATATATATATATATATATATATATATATATATATATATACAAGAAATTAACAAAGTGAGTTGATCCAGTGGTCAGTAAAATAAAAGCAAGCTTTATTTAGTTCCAATAGGATAAAAACTCATGGGGGGTCCAGTACAAACACTCAGCGTGTAGTACTCAGGCTGATATGTTTCGGTGTAATACCATAATCATAGCTCATAGAGTACATCAGTGCTTTTCTATAAAAAAGCAAAAGAACAATTCCATTAGTTAATTATGAGGCTTACAAGTATGAGGAATAATGAACATAAACTTTAACTATAACCATACCAGGCAGAAATAGATACACAGTTACTAAAGCTTGACTCTGTATATAGATGTGATAGCCGCAAAACTTAATGTAGGCAAACAAATTCTTAGCATAGTTATACTAAAACATCCTAACATTATAATGTGCATAATGAAGAATTTCCATAGCATATCATATATCATAATATTAGAAAAAAGTTTAGACTAGTTAACACATTGAGGAGGAATGGAGAAATTGGAGACTTAACTACATCCATTCCTTTACAAGAGAGGGTCCTGGCTTAGACATAGGGGGATGTACAAGTGCGGCAAAAAGAGATGTAAATATGTGATTTTAGTATCATTTCGGATGAATTTCACTCTGAGGTCATAGGTGAATTGTTCAAGATCTCTGCCTGCCTTAATTGTACATCCTTCTATGTCATTTATTTACTCACATGTTGTTATGATCTCCTTTCTCTTTAAATCCTTCTGACACCTCCCTTTCCACAACCCTTAAAAGGACCATCTGATCCCTATTTGCTTGCTTGATTATTTTAGTGTAACAGGGAAAGTTAGTTGTTAGGACTCTCCTCTGTTATCCTGTTATCCAGCCTTTAGTGATTAAATAAATCACTTCAACTGTCTCAACATTTATCCACATTGGGATTTTGTTTCAATTAACATTTCTTCGCATATTCTAAAGACTTTAACATATCAAGAAGATCTGTATTCTGAACTCTCACCTCTCAGCTTACAAACGGCACTCCGCTCCTGAATAGCAACTCTGTGACGTCATTCAAACCGACACCAGGCCGGCATATGCAGACAGCATTCAGACGCCAATCTGTTTACACAAGCTACCGCATCTACAGCCTTTAACCCTGCTTCCTACACTGCTTCAAGGAATACTAACAGCAAACAGTTGGTTTCAACGGAGAAGCTTAAAGGATTTATCACCTCTCTGAAACTAAGAACCGGAGGAGTTATCTACAAACCGCAAGTATCAAAAGCCTTGATTAATACTCTATTGCATGTTTGCTTAACTCCACATAAAGACTTTGCTTATACAAATACCGGAACAACTCTGTTTGCATAATCAGACTTCTTCTCTGCTTAAACTTGAGATTTATTAACTTTGCTTACTAACAACAATTTAACCACTTATTGCCTTCTCAGCAGCACCATTTAAAGCTTGTATTGATTTAAGAAGAGCTATTTTACAACTACAGTGAAAGTTAACTGTGAGTTGTGCAATTATTATTTAGCCTGTTAATTTGGATTAAATACGCTATTTAATCCTTTTCCTTGCTCTTCTGACAATAAGAGTTTTGGATTATTTAAATAGCTACAAATACAACATTTTAGTTCATAACATTGTTTGAACTTTATTCATAAATTGCAAAAGACCTGACAGAAAACATAACAGAATAATCAAGCCTGTAAAAGAGTCTCAACTGTAACTTAATATGGATCCAGTTGAGATGAGTAATCAAATAACCTCTCTAAATCAAAGGTTGACTTATTAGCTCAGGGAATGACTGCGCTGCAAAATGAGAACAACACTCTCAGGAGGATTATTAATGACTTTCTCACTCAAAAGGCAACAGAGTTTCCTGAACCACAAGTTAACCCCCCAGCCACTTTCTCTGGTGACCGCTCTAAATTCAGAGAATTTAAAAATGCTTGTATGCTAATGTTTTCTTTGAAGCCACGTACATACCGAAATGATAAAGTTAAGGTATGTACCGCTATCTCATTTCTATCTGGAGAGCCTAGAACATGGGCGGATAGATTTTTTGAATCTGACGATCCTATGTTAAACTCCCTGGATACTTTTTTCCAAAACATGGCAGTATTGTATGAAGACATACACAAACAACAGACAGCCGAGAACACTTTACGCTCCCTAAAACAAGGTAAACGGGCTGTAGAAGACTACATTGCTGAATTCCAACTTTGGGCAACGGATTCTGAATGGAATTCAGTCAGTCTAAAAAATCAGTTCCGTTTGGGACTCTCTGAGCATCTAAAGGATGATCTCTCAAAGGTGGATTTCCCTGATACTTTAGAAGGTTTATTTAAATTATGTATAACAATGGATCGCCGTTACAGAGAGAGAAAACAAGAGAGAGTACATAGTGATTCAAGTTTGAGAAAACATTATCCCTCAACCCCTGAAAGGTCTACCAGTTCATCTGTTCCTATGGAGATAGGAGTTATTAGGGGACCTCTGACCAGTGAAGAAAAACTGAGAAGACGCATAGGAAGATTATGCATGTACTGTGCAAATAAAGACCACAATGTATCAACCTGTCCTCAACTCAATCGTCCAAAGAAGGGTAAGATATTACTTATGACTATTAAACCTCCCATAAAAGAGTATCACCCTCATCATCTCCAACAGCTTCAGCCATATTTTTTGTAACAAATAAGGACGGGACTTTACATCCTATTATTGATTATCGAGCCTTAAATGCAGTCACTATCAAAAATCGTTACCCATTACCACTGATACCAGAATTACTTGAAAGATTGAATGGTGCCAATATCTTTACCAAACTCGACCTTAAGTGCTTATAATCTCATCCGCATAAAATCAGGTCATGAATGGAAAACTGCTTTCAAGACAAGGTATGGCTTATACCAATATAATGTTATGCCATTTGGTTTAACTAACGCACCCGCAACGTTTCAATATTTCATTAACGAAATATTCAAAGACCTCATGGACGTCTGTGTGGTAGTGTATCTCGATGATATTCTCATCTATTCACGGGATATCATGGAACATGTGAGGCATGTTCGATGGGTCCTTTCAACCTTACGTGAACATCACCTATATGCAAAAATGGAAAAATGTGAATTCCATAAACACACCATAAAATTTCTTGGCTATATAATCACACCATCTGGGATATCAATGGATCCGGAAAAAGTCAATGCAATCCTTCATTGGCCAACTCCTCATACTACTAAATCTCTACAGAGATTTTTAGGATTCTCTAACTTTTATAGGAAATTTATATCAGATTACTCAGCTATAGTACAACCTCTAACTAGACTAACAGGTAAACAAAAGTTCAAATGGGATGAAGACGCAGAAAATGCTCTTCAACTCTTAAAGGAGAAGTTCATCAATGCTCCCATTTTAAGATTACCTGACCCTACTCGTTCTTTTACATTGGAGGTGGATGCTTCTAATGTAGCAATAGGGGCTATAATATCTCAACAAGACGAAGAATCAAAAGAGTTACATCCTGTGGCATTCCATTCTAGGCTATTAAATTCAGCTGAAAAGAATTACTCAATAGGCGATAAGGAGCTATTGGCAATTAAATCATCATTAGAGCATTGGCGTCATCTTTTAGAAGGCACTTCAACTCCATTTACAAATTACACAGATCATCGTAATCTTCAATATCTAAAAAGAAATAAGACATTATCATCTCGTCAAGTACGATGGGCTCTCTTTTTGGACCGTTTTAATTTTCTCTTACAATACAGACCCGGAAAAAACAATACAAAAGCAGATGCTCTCTCCAGATCTCTTCAAGCTCCAACAGAAGAAGAAGAGAAACTCAGTGTTATTCCTCCACATAAAATCCTCGGAATAATATCTACTCTTCAGAGTGAAATTTTATCAAGTCAACAAAAGGATCTTTCTATTCCTGAAGAATGTCATAAAGATCCTGAAACTGGACTCTTCACTTTTAATAACTTAATATATATACCAACTGATTTAAGAAAACAGATTATGCAGCAGTATCATGATTCACCCCTTTCTGGGCACCCAGGAATAAATAAAACTTATGATCTAATAAAACGATACTTTTGGTGGCCTAGATTAAAAGAAGATCTTCTATTATACATATCTCATTGTCGGATTTGTTCCATGAAAAAGAAGGTTCACTATAAACCATTCGGGTTACTTAGCCCACTACCCATACCCGATAGGCCATGGTCAATCGTCGGTATGGATTTCATAGTGGAACTTCCTCCATCAAATGGTTATACAGCCATTTTGGTGGTCGTAGACCACTTGACCAAATTGGCTCACTTTATACCCCTAAAACAAACACCATCTGCTCCAACTACTGCTAAATTATTCCTCTCTCACATCGTAAAACTTCATGGACTACCTACTTCCGTAGTAAGTGATCGAGGATCACAATTTACTTCAAAATTCTGGAGAAATTTATGCATTCAATTAAAGATCTCTCCTAAATATTCCACGGCATTTCATCCCCAGACAAATGGGTTGACTGAAAGACTTAATCAAACCCTCGAACAGTATCTCCGGTGTTACATCTCTACACAACAAGATGATTGGGCAGATTGGCTCTCGATGGCAGAATTTGCCTACAATAACTCAGTCAACAGTTCAACTGGTTTCTCCCCCTTTTATGCCACCTATGGGTATCATCCATCTAGTTTCCCGAAGATGGGTTTCAGTTCGAATTCTCCTTCAGCTCTGGACTACTCAATTAAATTGAGAGACAACTTTGTTACCATACAAAAACATCTACAGAATGCAAAGGAGACTCAAAAGATCTACTATAACAGGAAGCATGCTTTGCCACCCTCGTATAAAGTGGAGGATTTGGTTTGGTTGTCAACCAAAAATATCAAATTGAAGGTCCCCAGCAAGAAATTAGCATCCCAGTTCCTTGGTCCCTTCCCTATCACAAGGGTCATAAATGAGAATGCTGTTGTTCTGAAGTTACCTACCTCTCTAGCCATCCACCCATCTTTCCACGTCTCTCTTTTGAAACCTTTTAAGGGGATGCAGGTTCTCTGGACGCTGATGTCTCTGACAGTACTTCATTAATAGAAGCAGAGGATGAGTATGAAATTGGTCGTATTCTGGATTCTAGAGTTCGTAATCGAACCCTTGAATATCTGGTACACTGGAAGGGTTACGCTTCATCTGAGGATTCGTGGGTTCCTGTGTCTGATGTGAATGCTTCACGTCTATTGGCTGTGTTTCATTCTCGACATCCCCTGAAGCCTGGTCCAGGACTCCCTGTGATGCGATCTTGAACGGGGGGATCTGTTATGATCTCCTTTCTCTTTAAATCCTTCTGACACCTCCCTTTCCACAACCCTTAAAAGGACCATCTGATCCCTATTTGCTTGCTTGATTATTTTAGTGTAACAGGGAAAGTTAGTTGTTAGGACTCTCCTCTGTTATCCTGTTATCCAGCCTTTAGTGATTAAATAAATCACTTCAACTGTCTCAACATTTATCCACATTGGGATTTTGTTTCAATTAACTTTTCTTCGCATATTCTAAAGACTTTAACATATCAAGAAGATCTGTATTCTGAACTCTCACCTCTCAGCTTACAAACGGCACTCCGCTCCTGAATAGCAACTCTGTGACGTCATTCAAACCGACACCAGGCCGGCATATGCAGACAGCATTCAGACGCCAATCTGTTTACACAAGCTACCGCATCTACAGCCTTTAACCCTGCTTCCTACACTGCTTCAAGGAATACTAACAGCAAACAGTTGGTTTCAATGGAGAAGCTTAAAGGATTTATCACCTCTCTGAAACTAAGAACCGGAGGAGTTATCTACAAACCGCAAGTATCAAAAGCCTTGATTAATACTCTATTGCATGTTTGCTTAACTCCACATAAAGACTTTGCTTATACAAATACCGGAACAACTCTGTTTGCATAATCAGACTTCTTCTCTGCTTAAACTTGAGATTTATTAACTTTGCTTACTAACAACAATTTAACCACTTACTGCCTTCTCAGCAGCACCATTTAAAGCTTGTATTGATTTAAGAAGAGCTATTTTACAACTACAGTGAAAGTTAACTGTGAGTTGTGCAATTATTATTTAGCCTGTTAATTTGGATTAAATACGCTATTTAATCCTTTTCCTTGCTCTTCTGACAATAAGAGTTTTGGATTATTTAAATAGCTACAAATACAACATTTTAGTTCATAACATTGTTTGAACTTTATTCATAAATTGCAAAAGACCTGACAGAAAACATAACACATGTATAGAATGTCACCTACAATATGTAGGTCTTACTACTACTGAAGTGAATGCCAGGATATAAAACCATCTGTCCACAATTAAAAATGGTGAAGCTACTACTCCCCTGGTGAAACATTTCAAATTTGTCCACAACAAAAGCAGTGCTACCATTGGCAAGCTAAGTTTCCCAAACCTCAAAATGCCTATAAATACACCACTCCCACAATTCAGTTTTACAAACTTTGCCTCCTCTGGAGGTGGTGAAGTAAGTTTGTGCTAAGATTTCTACGTTGATATGCGCTTCTCAGCATTTTGAAGCCCGATTCCTCTCAGAGTACAGTGAATGTCAGAGGGATGTGAAGGGAGTATCACCTATTGAATGCAATGGTTTTCCTCACGGGAGATCTATTTCATAGGTTATGGGTTATCGGTCATAGAGATGTATCTCCTACCTCCCTTTTCAGATCAACAATATACTCTCATATTCCATTAACTCTACTGATAACTGTTTCAGTACTGGTTTGGCTATCTGCTATATGTGGATGGGTGTCTTTTGGTAAGTATGTTTTCATTACTTAAGACAATCTCAGCTATGGTTTGGCACTTTATGTATTTATATAAAGTTCTAAATATATGTATTGTACTTATATTTGCCATGAGTCAGGTTTCAGTATATTTCCTTTGCAGACTGTCAGTTTCAAATTTGGGAAATGCATTTTTTAGGGAAAAAAAAAATCTTACCTGGGGTATAGTCTTTTTTCAATTGACTGTTCTTTAAAATTCACGGGCAAGATTAGGCCCGCGAGGGGACAAAATGCCAAAGTATATTGCGTCATTTTTGGCGCTAGATTTTTTGGCGCGAAGTTATGTTCATTGATGCAAATTCGTAATTTCCAACGTCTTAGTCGACGCTGAGTTCCTTTCAGAAGGTTGCGTCTTCATGGACGCGAGTGTGTCATTTCCGGATGTTGCTAGCGCTCAAAAATGTTTTAGTTTGTTTGTGTTGTGCGTCATACTTGGCGCCAAATATTTTCATTATTTAAAACCCCATTGCTATATGCCTCTTGCCTTTTTCTCTATCAGAGGGCTATGCTGTTTGCATTTTTTTTTCCCATTCCTGAAACTGCCATATAAGGAAATTGATAATTTTGCTTTATATGTTGTTTTTTCTCTTACATTTGCAAGATATCTCAATCTGATCCTGTCTCAGAAATCACTGTTGGAAACCTGCTGCCTGATAACAGTTCTACCAAAGCTAAGTGCATTTGTTGTAGACTTGTGGAGATTATATCTCCAGCTGTGGTTTGTAATAGTTGTCATGATAAGCTTTTACATGCAGAGAATGTGCCCATCAGTAATAGTACATTGCCTGTTGTTGTTCCTTCAACATCTAATGCGCAAGATATACCTGTGAATTTAAAAGATTTTATTGCTGATTCTATTCAGAAGGCTGTGTCTGCTATTCCGCCTTCTAATAAACGTAAGAGGTCTTTTAAAACTTCTCATAAAGTTGATGAAATTTCAAATGACCGACAACATAATGATTTATCCTCTTCTGATGAAGATATATCGGATTCAGAAGATCCTTCCTCAGATGTTGACACTTACAAATCTACTTATTTATTTAAAATTAAGTATATTCGTTCTTTATTAAAAGAAGTGTTGATTACATTGGATATTGAGGAAACTAGTCCTCTTGATATTAAAACTAGTAAATGTTTAAATTCTGTTTATAAACCTCCTGTGGTTACTCCAGTGGTTTTTTCCATTTCCTGATGCTATTTCTGATATGATTTCTAAGGAGTGAAATAGGTCTGGTACTTCTTTTATTCCTTCTTCAAGGTTTAAAAAATCATGTCCTATACTAGCAGTTACATTGGAGTTTTGGGAAAAGATCCCCAAAGTTGATGGGGCTATTTCTACTCTTGCTAAACGTACTACTATTCCTATGGAAGATAGTACTTCCTTTAAAGATCCTTTAGATAGGAAACTTGAATCTTATCTAAGGAAAGCCTATTTATAATTCTGGTCATTTCTCAGGCCTGCAATTTCTTTAGCTGATGTTGCAGTTGCATCAATTTTTTGGTTGGAAAGTTTAGCGCAACAGGAAATGGATTCTGATTTGTCTAGCATTGTTCGCTTGCTTCAACATGCTAATCATTTTATTTGTGATGCCATTTTTGATATATCATCAAAATTGATGTTAAATCTATGGCCTAGATTTAGAGTTTTGTCGGTAAGGACCCGCGTAGCTAACGCCGGCTTTTTTCTGGCCGCACCATAAAAATAACTCTGGTATTGAGAGTCCACATAAAGGCTGCGTTAGGCTCCAAAAAAGGAGCATAGAGCATTTTTAACGCAGCTTCAACTCTCGATACCAGAGTTGCTTACGCAAGCGGCCAGCCTCAAAAACGTGCTCGTGCACGATGGGGCTGTTTGAGCTGAAAAAAACCCTAACACCTGCAAAAAAGCCGCGTTCAGCTCCTAACGCAGCCCCATTGTTTGCTATGCGGAAACACTTCCTAAGTCTGCACCTAACACCCTAACATGTACCCGAGTCTAAACATCCCTAACCTTACACTTATTAACCCCTATTCTGCTGCCCCCGCTATCGCTGCCCCCTGCATATTATTATTAACCCCTAATCTGCCGCTCCGTAAACCGCCGCTACTTACATTATCCTTATGTACCCCTAATCTGCTGCCCTAACATCGCCGACCCCTATATTATATTTATTAACCCCTAATCTGCCCCCCACAACGTCGCCTCCACCTGCCTACACTTATTAACCCCTCATCTGCCGAGCGGACCTAAGCGCTACTATAATAAAGTTATTAACCCCTAATCCGCCTCACTAACCCTTTAATAAATAGTATTAACCACTAATCTGCCCTCCCTAACATCGCCGACACCTAACTTCAATTATTAACCCCTAATCTGCCGACCGGAGCTCACCGCTATTCTAATAAATGTATTAACCCCTAAAGCTAAGTCTAACCCTAACACTAACACCCCCCTAAGTTAAATATAATTTTAATCTAACGAAATTAATTAACCCTTATTAAATAAATTATTCCTATTTAAAGCTAAATACTTACCTGTAAAATAAATCCTAATATAGCTACAATATAAATTATAATTACATTGTAGCTATTTTAGGATTAATATTTATTTTACAGGCAACTTTGTAATTATTTTAACCAGGTACATTAGCTATTAAATAGTTAAGAACTATTTAATAGTTACCTAGTTAAAATTAATTACAAAATTACCTGTAAATAAATCCTAACCTAAGTTACAATTAAACCTAACACTATACTAATCATTAAATTAATTAAAATAAAATACCTACAATTACCTACAATTAAACTAACACTACACTATCAATACAGTAATTAAATACAATATCTACAAATAACTACAATGAAATAAACTAACTAAAGTACAAAAAATAAAAAAGAACTAAGTTACAAAAAATAAAAAAATATCTACAAACATAAGAAAAATATTACAACAATTTTAAACTAATTTACACCTACTCTAAGCCCCCCTAATAAAACAACAAAGCCCCCCAAAATAAAAAATGCCCTACCCTATTCTAAATTACTAAAGTTTAAAAGCTCTTTTACCTTACCAGCCCTGTACAGGGCCCTTTGCGGGCCATGCCCCAAGAAGTTCAGCTCTTTTGCCTGTAAAAAAAACATACAATACCCCCCCCAACATTACAACCCACCACCCACATTACCCCCTAATCTAACCCAAACCCCCCTTAATAAAACTAACACTAAGCCCCTGAAGATCTTCCTACCTTATCTTCACCATACCAGGTTCACCGATCCGTCCTGAAGAGCTCCTCCGATGCTCCTGATCCAAGCCCAAGCGGGGGGCTGAAGATGTCCATGATCCGGTAGGAAGTCTTCATCCAAGTGGGGCAGAAGAGGTCTTCCATCCGATTGAAGTCTTCATCCAAGCGGGGCAGAAGAGATCTTCCATCCGATTGAAGTCTTCATCCAGGCGGCATCTTCTATCGACATCCATCTGGAGCGAAGCGGCAGCATCCTGAAGACCTCCGACATGGAACATCCATCCTGGCCGACGATCTGAACGACGAATGACGGTTCCTTTAAATACGTCATCCAAGATGGCGTCCCTCGAATTCCGATTGGCTGATAGGATTCTATCAGCCAATCGGAATTAAGGTAGGAATATTCTGATTGGCTGATGGAATCAGCCAATCAGAATCAAGTTCAATCCGATTGGCTGATTCAATCAGCCAACCAGATTGAGCCTCGCATTCTATTAGCTGTTCCGATCAGCCAATAGAATGCAAGCTAAATCTGCCAATCAGAATATTCCTACCTTAATTACGATTGGCTGAAGAATCCTATCAGCCAAACGGATACGAGGGACGCCATCTTGGATGACGTCATTTAAAGAACCGTCATTCGTTGTTCAGTCGTCGGCCAGGATGGATGTTCCGCGTCGGGAGGTCTTCAGGATGCTGTCCGCTCCGCTCCAGATGGATGTCGATAGAAGAAGGTCGCCTGGATGAAGCACTTCAATCGGATGGAAGACCTCTTCTGCCCCGCTGGATGAAGACTTCAATGGATGGAAGACTCTTACTGACCCCGCTTGGATGAAGACTTCTCCCGGATCATGGACAATCTTCACGCCCCTGCTTTGGGCTTGGATCAGGACATCGGAGGAGCTCTTTCAGGACCGATCGGTGAACCTAGGTATGGTGAAGATAAGGTAGGAAGATCTTCAGGGGCTTAGTGTGTTAGGTTTAATTAAGGGGGGTTTGGGTTAGATTAGGGGTATGTGGGTGGTGGGTTGTAATGTTGGGGGGGGTATTGTATGTTTTTTTTACAGGCAAAAGAGCTGAACTTCTTGGGGCATGCCCCGCAAAGGGCCCTGTTCAGGGCTGGTAAGGTAAAAGAGCTTTTAACTTTAGTAATTTAGAATAGGGTAGGGCATTTTTTATTTTGGGGGCTTTGTTGTTTTATTAGGGGGCTTAGAGTAGGTGTAATTAGTTTAAAATTGTTGTAATATTTTTCTTATGTTTGTAGATATTTTTTTATTTTTTGTAACTTAGTTCTTTTTTATTTTTTGTACTTTAGTTAGTTTATTTCATTGTAGTTATTTGTAGATATTGTATTTAATTAATTTATTGATAGTGTAGTGTTAGGTTTAATTGTAGGTAATTGTAGTTATTTAATTTAATTAATTTAATGATAGTATAGTGTTAGGTTTAATTGTAACTTAGGTTAGGATTTATTTTACAGGTAATTTTGTAATTATTTTAACTAGGTAACTATTAAATAGTTCTTAACTATTTAATAGCTATTGTACCTGGTTAAATAATTACAAAGTTGCCTGTAAATTAAATTTTAATCCTAAAATAGCTACAATGTAATTATAATTTATATTGTAGCTATATTAGGTATTTATTTTACAGGTAAGTATTTAGCTTTGGATAGGATTAATTTTATTTAATAAGAGTTAATAATTTCGTTAGATTAAAATATATATTTAATTTAGGGGGGTGTTAGTGTTAGGGTTAGACTTAGCTTTAGGGGTTAATACATTTATTAGAATAGCGGTGAGCTCCAGTCGGGCAGATTAGGGGTTACTAATTGAAATTAGGTGTCGGCGATGTAAGGGAGGGCAGATTAGGTGTTAATACTATTTATTTATAGGGTTAGTGAGGCGGATTAGGGGTTAATAACGTTATTATAGTAGCAGTGTGGTCCGCCTCAAGCAGATTAGGGGTTAATAAGTGTAGGCAGGTGGAGGCGACGTTGAGGGGGGCAGATTAGGGGTTAATAAATATAATATAGGGGTTGGCGGTGTTAGGGGCTGCAGATTAGGGGTACATAAGGATAACGTAGGTGGCGGCGCTTTGTGGTCGGCAGATTAGGGGTTAATAAGTGTAGGTAGCTGACGGCGACGTTGTGGGGGGCAGGTTAGGGGTTAATAAATATAGGGGTCGGCGGTGTTAGGGGCAGCAGATTAGGGGTACATAAGGATAACGTAGTTGGCGGTCGGCAGATTAGGGGTTAAAAAAATTTAATCGAGTGGCGGCGATGTGGGGGGACCTCGGTTTAGGGGTACATAGGTAGTTTATGGGTGTTAGTGTACTTTAGAGTACAGTAGTTAAGAGCTTTATAAACCGGCGTTAGCCCAGAAAGCTCTTAACTACTGACTTTTTTCCTGCGGCTGGAGTTTTGTCGTTAGATTTCTAACGCTCACTTCAGACACGACTCTAAATACCGGAGTTAGAAAAATCCCATTGAAAAGATAGGATACGCAATTTACGTAAGGGGATCTGCGGTATGGAAAAGTCGCGGCTGAAAAGTGAGCGTTAGACCCTTTTTTGAGTGACTCCAAATACCAGAGTTAGCCTAAAACCAGCGTTAGGAGCCTCTAACGCTGGTTTTCACGGCTAACGCCAAACTCCAAATCTAGGCCTATGTCTTTAGCTATTTTAGCTAGAAGAGCTTTGTGGCTTAAATCTTGGAATGACATGACTGCTTAGTCTAGATTGCTATCTCTTTCTTTCCAAGGTAATAAGTTATTTGGTTCTCAGTTGGATTCGATTATTTTAACTGTCACTGGGGGGAAGGGAGTTTTTTTGCCTCAGGATAAAAGACCTAAGGGTAAATCTAAAGCTCCTAACCGTTCCTTTCGATAAAATAAGAAACAGAAGCCTAATCCTTCCCCCAAGGAATCTGTTTCCAATTGGAAACCTTCTTCAAGTTGGAATAAATCCAAGCCATTTAAGAAACCAAAGCCAGCCCCAAGTCCACATGAAGGTGCGGCCCTCATTCCAGCTCAGCTGGTAGGGGGCAGATTAAGATTTTTCAAGGATATTTGGACAAATTCTGTCCAAAATCAATAGATTCAGAATATTGTCTCTCAAGGGTATCAAATAGGATTCAGAGTAAGTCCTCCTGTGAGAAGATATTTTCTCTCACGCATCCCTGCAAATCCAGTAAAGGCTCAGGCTTTCCTGAAGTGTGTTACAGACCTGGAGCTTTTAGGGGTAATCATTCCAGTTCCATTTCAGGAACAGGGTCTGGGGTTTTATTCAAATTCATTCAGACCAGTTCTGGATCTGAAATTTTTGAATTGTTATGTAAAAGTACCAACTTTCAAAATGGTGACTATAAGGACTATTCTGCCTTTTGTTCAGCAAAGGCATTATATGTCCATAATAGACTTACAGGATGCATTTCTTCATATTCCGATTCATCCAGATCATTATCCGTTTCTGAGATTCTCTTTTCTAGACAAGAATTACCAATTTGTCGCTCTTCTTTTTGGCCTAGCGACAGCTCCAAGAATTTTTTCAAAGGTTCTCGGTGCCCTACTCTCTGTAATCAGAGAACGGGGTATTGCGGTGTTTCCTTATTTGTACAATATCTTGGTACTAGCTCAGTCTTTACATTCTCCAGAATCTCACACAAATTAACTAGTGTTTTTTCTTAGAAAAACATGGTTGGAGGATCAATTTACTAAAAAGTTTTTTGATTTCTCAGACAAGGGTAACTTTTTCAGGTTTCCAGATAGATTCATTGTCTATGACTCTGTCTCTAACAGACAAGAGACGATTAAAATTGGTTTCAGCTTGTCGGAAACTTCAGTCTCAGTCATTCCCTTCAGTAGCTATGTGCATGGACGTTTTAAGTCTCATGACTGCAGCATCGGACGCGATCCCCTTTGCTCGTTTTCATATGAGACCTCTCCAGCTTTGTATGCTGAACCAATGGTGCAGGGATTATACAAGGATATCACAATCAATATCCTTAAATCCCAATGTTCGAATATCTCTGACTTGGTGGTTAGATCACCATCGTATATAGTTCTAGGGGCCTCATTTGTTTGTCAACCAGGAATGTGTTCAAACAGATGAAAGTCTTTCAGGTTGCGGGAGCTGTTTGGGGATCTCTGGACAGCATCTCACCCTCTCAAGAGATGAGATTACCAATCAATATTTTGGAACTCCATGCAATTTTCAGGGGCTCTTCAGATTTGGCCTCTGTTGAAGAGAGAACCATTCATTTGTTTTCAGACAGACAATATCACAACATGTGGCAATATGTCAATCATCAGGGTGGGATCTCACAGTTCCCAAGCTATGAAAGAAGTACCCGGATACTTGCTTGGGCAGAATCTAGTTCTTGTCTAATTTCTGCGGTTCATATCCGCAGGGTATAGACAATTGGGAAGAGGATTATCTCAGCCGTCAGACTTTACATCTGGGGGAGTGGTCCCTCCATCCAGATGTGTTTTCTCAGATTGTTCAGATGTGGGTCTTCCAGAAATATATCTGATGGCTTCTCATCTAAACAAGAAACTTCCCAGGTACCTGTTCAGGTCCAGGGATCTTCAGTCAGAAGCAGTGGATGCGTTGACACTTCCTTGGTGTTACTAACCTGCTTATATTTTCCCACCTCTAGTTCTTCTTCCAAAAGTGATCTCTAAAATCATTATGGAACAATTGCTTGTGTTGCTGGTGGCCCCAGCATGGCCTCACAGGTTTTGGTATGCGGATTTTGTTCGGATGTCCAGTTGCCAACCTTGGCCACTTCTATTAAGACCGGACCTTCTGTCTCAAGGTCCGTTTTTCCATCAGGATCTCAAATCATTAAATTTGAAGGTATGGAAATTGAACGCCTAGTGCTTAGTCATAGAGGTTTCTCTGACTCAGTGATTAATACTATGTTACAGGCTCGTAAATCTGTTTCTAGAAATATTTATTATCGAGTTTGGAAGACTTATATTTCATGGTGTTCTTCTCATAAATTTTCTTGGCATTCTTTCAGAATTCCTAGAATTTTACAGTTTCTTCAGGATGGTTTGGATAAAGGTTTGTCTGCAAGTTCCTTGAAGGGACAAATCTCTGCTCTTTCAGTTTTATTTCACAGAAAGATTGCTAAGCTTCCTGATATTCACTGTTTTGTACAGGCTTTGTTCGTATCAAGCCTGTCATTAAATCAATCTCTCCTCCTTGGAGTCTTAATTTGGTTTTGAAGGCTTTATAGGCTCCTCCATTTGAGCCTATGCATTATTTGGACATTAAACTACTTTCTTGGAAAGTGTTGTTTCTTTTGGCCATCTCTTCTGCTAGAAGAGTTTCTGAATTATCTGCTCTTTCTTGTGAATCTCCTTTTCTGTTTTTTTCATCAGGATAAGGCAGTTTTGCGGACTTCATTTAAATTCTTACCTAAGGTTGTGAATTCTAACAACATTAATAGAGAAATTGTTGTTCCTTCCTTGTGTCCTAATCCTAAGAATTCTTTGGCGAGATCCTTACATTCTTTGGATGCGGTAAGAGCTTTGAAATATTATATTGAAGCTACTAAAGATTTCAGGAAGACTTTTAGTCTATTTGTTATCTTTTCTGGTTCTAGGAAAGGTCAGAAAGCTTCTGCCATTTCCTTGGAATAGCGGTTAAAGATTTTGATTCATCAAGCTTATTTGGAGTCGGGTCAAGCCCCGCCTCAGAGAATTACAGCTCATTCTACTAGATCAGTCTCCACTTCATGGGCTTTTAAGAATGAAGCTTCAGTTGATCAGATTTGCAAAGCAGCAACTTGGTCTTCTTTGCATACATTTACTAAATTCTACCATTTTGATGTATTCACTTCTTCGGAAGCAGTTTTTGGTAGAAAAGTTCTTCAGGTAGCTGTTTCAGTTTGATTCTTCTGCTTATGTTTTAAGTTTTTCTTTTCATTTATGAGAATAAAACTTATATTTTGGGTTGTGGATTAATGTTTTTCAGTGAAAATGGATAATTTTATTTTATCCCTCCCTCTCTAGTTACTCTTGCGTGGAGTTCCACATCTTGGGTATTGCTATCCCATACGTCACTAGCTCATGGACTCTTGCCAATTACATGAAAGAAAGCATAATTTATGTAAGAACTTACCTGATAAATTCATTTCTTTCATATTGGCAAGAGTCCATGAGGCCCACCCTTTTTTATGGTGGTTATGATTTTTTTGTAGAAAGCACAATTATTTCCAAATTCCTTTGTTGAAGCTTTTTACTCCTTTCTTTTTCACCCCACTACTTGGCTATTCGTTAAACTGAATTGTGGGTGTAGTGAGGGGTGTATTTATAGGCATTTTGAGGTTTGGGAAACGTTGCCCCTCCTGGTAGGATTGTATATCCCATACGTCACTAGCTCATGGACGCTTGCCGATATGAAAGAAATTAATTTATCAGGTAAGTTCTTACATAAATTATCTGGCTGAATGTATAAGGGGTAATTAATAGGGTAAGGTGCACATTTATACATACTGAAGTTTCTTGTTTTTCACCTAGATCTGGATAGGCACTTACGCACTAATTTTTACTTTTAGAGACTATGATGCTGGTCAGTAATTATATGTGTGTGCATCCAGTTTCAAGCATTGTGGTGAATGCGAAAGGGGTAACTTCAGGGTAATGTGTGCAGCGACACACATGGATGACTTCTAGCACACACTACAAAATTGAGCTTATCCTATCCTTGTTTCCCATAGTTTCCCACAGTACCCCTCTTGTTAACAATATCCAATATAGTACCATAATAATGGGGAGTAGGATTTATATTGTCTCATCCTGGATGAGTTGTTGTTACCTCTTACGTTTACACATAGGAGAAGTAGTCCATATTTATTTATTTACTTATACATTCACACTCTTTCCAGTAGACAAGTGCATGAAGCATTTATATTCACCCTTTGCACTGGCATTTTTCTTTCAATACTCTCTTGTAAAGGAATGGATGTAATTAAGTGTCCAATTTCTCCATTCCTCCTCAATGTGTTAACTAGTCTAAACTTTTTTTCTAATATTATGATATATGATATGCTATGGAAATAATTCTTCCTTATGCACATTATAATGTTAGGCTGTTTTAGTATAACTATGCTAAGAATTTGTTTGCCTACATTAAGTTTAGCGGCTATCACATCTATATACAGTGTCAAACTTTAGTAACTGTGTATCTATTTCTGCCTGGTATGGTAATAGTTAAAGTTTATGTTCATTATTCCTCACACTTGTAAGCCTCATAATTAACCAATGGACGGTTCTTTTGCTTTTATATAGAAAAGCACTGATGTACTCTATGAGCTATGATTACGGTATAACACAGAGACATGTCAGCCTGAGTACTACGTGCTGAGTGTTTATACTGGACCCCCCATGGGTTTTTATCCTATTGTAACTAAATAAAGATTGTTTTTATTTTACTGACCACCGGATCAACTCACTTTGTTCATTTCCTACCTATTGGCCAGGATCTGGGGTCTTAGCGAGCTTGGAAGCCCTTCTCTCCCAGTGCAGGATGTGTATTTTCCCTGCACCGATGCCTAAATTGCTGAGTTAAGAAGCCAGCACCTGAATTACAAAAGTGGTTATTGGCCGCTCAGCATCACATGTACGCACCGGATTATGTCATCAAACGCCTACAGCGTCTGCAGTAGTACACGCTGGACACAGCCTACAACGGAGCGGCTGCTGAGGAGACCTATAAGGAAAACAGGATATCGGTACATAGAGCCTGAGGGACTGGGGCCAGAAAAGCACGAAAACCGTGAGTGTGAACAGCCAAAGGCTGTCAGAGGCAATAATTCCCTCTGCTTATTCACCTACAGTTATTTACCCTTTAAACAGTGTCCTGTGAAAGGAATGTGTGTTATCTAAACCTGGCGTTTTTTAAATGACTGCATGGACTGTGTAAACTAAGTTTGGGCATTGGCCTCTATTGGGATTCTGGCAATACAATCAGAGAGAGAAGGTTCTCTTATCCCATATTGGGAGCTTCTTCATCATCTGTGCACTACACATATTTTTCTTAGCATGACTATATATATATTCTATTTGGAATTTAGATTACAGTAATGGGCAAATAGGCAATTTGGTATCTCACATAACAAGGTTATACACATGCAATATAGAGACAGTTACCTGAACGGCTCTCAGGGCTTTGTCTGCATAAAGAACTCCACCATTTACATCACAGCAGACAACTTCCTCAGGTTTTAAGGAAAGTCCAGGATAATTCATTTTCATCTGCTCCTGATTCAGATATTCAATTGGTGCCTGGATTTGTTCCATGTTTCTACAAACTGAATCAAACTCTTGATTTCCAGCTTTAGCTATAACAAGAAGGCCGGTCTTTCTGTGGACAAAAGAATGTGCCACACAATTACAATCTTAATTCATCAAGATAAAGGTGTGGATGTAAAAGGAAAGAAAGACATTTTAGATTTAAAGGGCTTCTGCCACTAACATATAAACTCAGTAAACATACTTTTATGAAACATTACCTCACCTAGATTGAGTATGTGTGATCCATATCTCTTACTGTTGTAATTGTGGTGTCTTTAGAAGTTTCTGCTAACATATTTGTTTTCTAGAGGTAAATAGTTATCATATCCATATTTATTTTCCTATAAAGACTAAGTTAATTCTCAAATTTTTCACCAGGACCCTCTTTTGAGTCGGTCCACTACTGAAGGAAAGCCGCCACTCAGCAGCTAGTTCCCATAGTGCATTGCTGCTCCTGGGTATGCATTTTAACAAATGATACAAAGAAAATGAAGTGAGAAAAGAAGTTAATTAAAGAGCTCTGTCTGAATCATGAAAGTTTAATTCTGATTTTATTATCCAATTAAGGGCAAGAATTCAAGAGGAGCGGTATTTAACGCTTGCACGCTAAATCCGCTAGAAGTAAGCTTTTTGCGTGCATCGGGTAGCGTTTGTATTACAAGTTGTAAGTAAAACTTTTTCGTTTGCTTGTATTACAAGTTGTAAGTAAAACTTTTTCGTTTGCACAGAAAAGCTGAAGTTAGAATATCTTGACAGTGTTAACGTATTAACCCATAGAAGTCAATGGAGAAAAAGTTGGGGGGAAAAAATCTAACACCTTACTCACGCGCAAACCCGATTGCATATTCTCAAGTGCACTAACCCGACATAAAAATATGAATATTTCACCTTTTAATGTTCTTTACATTACAGAATGTGTTTGATTTATTCATAAATACATATTTCTACATATCTGATGGTATTTTGATACAATATATTTCTATACATATATATATATATATATATATATATACACACACACACACACATATATATATATATATATATATATATATATATATATATATATATACATATATACAAGGGACCTTATGTCGCCCGACAGACGAAACCACAGGAACCTGCACGTGGATACCGGTGACCAATCAGCAATGACACAGGACCAACGTCACAATGGAAGCCATCCAAGGAGTAGCCAATCACAGAGGTGATAACCCGGCAGTTTGAGTGGCAGTTCAATGAACCAAGCAACAAATGCCAGACGTAGAGCAGGTAGTATTGATAAAAACTCAACAATTTATTGAGATATAAAAGTTAAAACAAGACAGCATACGGCAACGCGTTTCTCAACCCTACAGGTCGTTTCATCAGGCTGTTGCTACTACTGCTACTGAACCTATCTAGATATGCTTTTCAGCATAGGATATCAAGAGAATGAAGCAAATTAGGTAATAGATGTAAATTAGAAAGTTGTTTAAAATTACATGCTCTTTCTAAATCATGAAAGAAAAAATTTGGGTTTCATGTCCCTTTAACTGCAAATGACTCCAATGCGCTTTATATATGTGTACATATATATGTATATACATTTGCATGAATTTTCTTTCTAATACCTGAGACCGCATATCTTTGAGCCATTATACCTTTTTTCTGCTATTTTTTTTAAATGTTTTTTTTATTAGATAGTGTTATTGTAAGTGTAATCGTACTGTTATTTGTATTTTTGATGTTTTTTGTTTTGTTTTGTAGAACAGTTTAACCAGAGCTCTGAGGATACGCTATCCAGACTCACATTAACTTCAACAGCACTCAAGTGATTGCACTTTTCTTTCAACTTGTAATACGAGCACTACAACTGATGCGCACAAACACCAGTGATAAACCCCTTTTTGCTCTCATGGAACTGTCTCTTAACTTCAAATATAAAACTGTACAATATTTCAATCACATTAGTGTGTCACAGAGCTTGTAAACAATAATATTCTAGAATAAAGTGTATTGCTTTAATATGTTAATTTATTTTAGCTGCAAATAACCAAAAGCTGTTTAAATGCACAAACCCTAAAATAAACATTAGAGATTCACTAGTAAATAATTGAAAAATGATGATCCAAATGCCACAACCATTTTAAATGTACAATTGCATCATAGTAAGTTATATGGGTTGTTTATATTCTCTTTTAATTAACAAACAAGGGCGCAATCCGATATACGTGCAGGTTTCGGCGCAAGCGTGGAAACCTGCGCCGCCCGTAGTTTCAGCTCGCAACTTGAGCTATCTTATATACGGCGCCGTCAGATGCTAAAGTGCCGTAAGTCTGACAAACTAGCAATGTCCAGAAATCTGCGTAAGTACAAATTTCTGGAGTCTCCAGTGACTTACGGCACTTTAGAAACTGCCGCCAGCTAAAAAAACTGACTAAGTTATAAAATCTCCCGTACTGTCTAACACGCCTCCCAAACATAGCCCAACACGTATATCCCTCTATCCGCAATCCCCCCTTTCACTCCTAATAATAAATATACTAACCGCTAAACCGCCACTCCCGGACATCGCCGCAAGCTACATATGTCTTACCCCCTAATCTGACCCCCCTACACCGCCGCCAGCTACATTAAATGTTTTACCCCCTAATGTGAGCCCCCTACCCCGCCGCCACCTACATTAACTATATTACCCCCTAATATGATCCCCCTACACTGCCGCCACCTATTTAAACTATATTACCCCCTAATATGATCCCCCTACACCGCCGCCACCTATTTAAACTATATTACCCCCTTATATGATCCCCCTACACCGCCGCCACCTATTTAAACTATATTAACCCCTAATGTGAGCCCTCTACACCGCCGCCAACTATATTATATGTACTACCCCCTAATCTGACCCCCTTACACAGCCGCCATCTATATTAAAATTATTAACACCTAATCTAATCCCCCTATACCCCCGCCACCTATATTAAATTTATTAACCCCTAATCTGAGCCCCCTACACCGCCGCCACCTATATTAACTATATTAACCCTAATTATATTAGGGTTAATATAGTTAATATAGTTATTATATTATATATATTAACTATATTAACCCTAATTATATTAGGGTTAATATAGTTAATATAGTTATTATATTATATATTAACTATATTAACCCTATCTAACTCTAACACCCCTAACTTAATCATTATTAAAATAAATCTAAATAATATTAATAATATTAACTAAATTATTCCTATTTAAAACTAAATACTTACCTATAAAATAAACCCTAAGATAGCTACAATATTATTAATTATTACATTGTAGCTATTTTAGGGTTTATATTTATTTTACAGGTAACTTGGTATTTATTTTAACTAGGTACAATAGCTATTAAATAGTTAAGAACTTTTAATTATCAAATTAATAATTACCAAATTACCTGTAAAATAAATCCTAACCTAAGTTAGGAAATAAACTACAAATATCTAAACTAAAATACAATTAAATACACTAAATTACAAAAAAATAAAAAAAAGATTACAAGAATTTTAAGCTAATTACACCTAATCTAAGCCCCCTAATAAAATAACAAAGTCCCCCAAAATAAAAAAAAAATTCCCTACCCTAATTTAAATTACAAAAAGTAATCAGCTCTATTACCAGCCCTTAAAAGGGCCCTTTGTGGGACATTGCCCCAAAGTAATCAGCTCTTTTACCTGTAAAAAAAAAAAACAACCCCCCGCTTTACAACCCCCCCACCCACATACCCCTACTCTAACTCACCCAATCCTCCCCTTAAAAAAAGTCTAACCCCCAAGTGCTCCTTACCTGTCCTGAAGACCAGCGGAGAAGGTCCTGTTCCAGGCGGAGAAGTCTTCTTCCAGGATCCAGCCGGCGTGGAGCGGAGGAGTTGAAGACTGATGACCGCGGAGCTGAAGACCGTCCATCTGGAACTGAAGATCGGCGACGCTGGAACTGAAGACCGGAGCCGGAGCGTGGAGGATCCTCTTCATACGATCGCCACCGTACACTGAATAGGAATTCAAGGTAAGCAATCACATGAAGAGGATCCTCCACCCTCCGGCTCCGGTCTTCAGTTCCAGCATCGCCGATCTTCAGTTCCAGCATCGCCGATCTTCAGTTCCAGATGGACGATCTTCAGCTCCGTGGTCATCGGTCTTCAACTCCTCCGCTCCGCGCCGGCTGGATCCTGGAAGAAGAAGAGGTCGCCGTCCTGGAACAGGACCTTCTCCGCCGGTCTTCAGGACAGGTAAGGAGCACTTGGGGGTTAGACTTAGGTTTTTTTAAGGGTGGGTTGGGTGGTTTAGAGTAGGGGTATGTGGGTGGTGGGTTGTAATGGGGGGGGGTTGTTCTTTTTTTTTACAGGTAAAAGAGCTGATTACTTTGGGGCAATGCCCCACAAAAGGCCCTTTTAAGGACTGGTAATAGAGCTGATTATCTTTTGTAATTTAGATTAGGGTAGGGAAATTTTTTATTTTGGGGGGCTTTGTTATTTTATTAGGGGGCTTAGATTAGGTGTAATTAGCTTAAAATTCTTGTAATCTTTTTTTATTTTTTGTAATTTAGTTTAGTGTATTTAATTGTATTTTAGTTTAGATATTTGTAGTTTATTTAATTTATTGATAGTGTAGGTGTACAGTATTTGTAACTTAGGTTAGGATTTATTTTACAGGTAATTTGGTAATTATTTTAACTAGGTAGCTATTAAATAGTTATAAACTATTTAATAGCTATTGTACCTAGTTAAAATAAATACCAAGTTACCTGTAAAATAAATATAAACCCTAAAATAGCTATAATGTAATAATTAATTATATTGTAGCTATCTTAGGGTTTATTTTATAGGTAAGTATTTAGTTTTAAATAGGAATAATTTAGTTAATATTATTAATATTATTTAGATTTATTTTAATAATAATTAAGTTAGGGGTGTTAGAGTTAGATAGGGTTAATATAGTTAATATATATAATATAATAACTATATTAATTATATTAACTCTAATATAATTAGGGTTAATATAGTTAATATATATAATATAATAACTATATTAACTATATTAACCCTAATATAATTAGGGTTAATATAGTTAATATAGGTGGCGGTGGTGTAGGGGGCTCAGATTAGGGGTTAATATATTTAATATAGGTGGCGGCGGTGTAGGGGGATTAGATTAGGGGGTAATACATTTATTATAGGTGGCGGTGGTGTAGGGGGATTAGATTAAATGTAAAAGAGCTGATTACTTTGTGACAATGCCCCGCAAAAGGCCCTTTTAAGGGCTGGTATATGAGCTGGTTACTTTGGGGCAATGTAAGGGGGTCAGATTAGGGGGTAGTACATATAATATAGGTGGCGGCAGTGTAGGGGGCTCACATTAGGGGTTAATATAGTTTAAATAGGTGGCAGCGGTGTAGGGGGATGATATTAGTGGGTAATATAGTTTAAATAGGTGGCGGCGGTGTAGGGGGATCATATTAGGGGGTAATATAGTTTAAATAGGTGGCAGCGGTGTAGGGGGATCATATTAGGGGGTAATATAGTTTAAATAGGTTGCGGCCGTGTAGGGGGATCATATTAGGGGGTAATATAGTTAACTTAGGTGGCAGCGGTGTAGGGGGATCATTTTAGGGGGTAATATAGTTAATATAGGTGGCGGCGGTGTAGGGGGATTAGATTAGGGGTTAATATATTTAATATAGGTGGCAGCGGTGTAGGGGGATCATATTAGGGGGTAATATAGTTAATATAGGTGGCGGCTGTGTAGGGGGATTAGATTAGGGGTTAATATATTTAATATAGGTGGCGGCGGTGTAGGGGATTAGATTATAGGTAAAAGAGATTACTGTGTGACAATGCCCCGCAAAAGGCCCTTTTAAGGGCTGGTAAAAGAGCTAATTACTTTGGGGCAATGCCACACAAAAGGCCATTTTAAGGGCTGGTAATAGAGCTGGTTACTTTGGGGCAATGCCACACAAAAAGCCCTTTTCAGGGCTATTTTTAATTTAGTTTAGGGTGGGACATTTTAGTATTTTAGGGGTTAATACATTTAATATAGGTGGCAGCGGTGTAGGGGGATTAGATTAGGGGTTAATACATTTAATATAGGTGGCGGCGGTGTAGGGGGATTAGATTAGGGGGTAATATAGTTAAAATAGGTGGCGGCGGTGTAGGGGGCTCAAATTAGGGGGTAATAATTTTAATATAGATGGCGGCGGTGTAGGGGGATTACATTAGGGGTTAATAATTTTAATGTAGGTGGCAGCGGTGTAAGCGGGTCAGATTAGGGGGTAGTACATATAATATAGGTGGCAGCAGTGTAGGGGGCTCACATTAGGGGTTAATATAGTTTAAATAGGTGGCGGCGGTTTAGGGGGATGATATTAGGGGGTAATATAGTTTAAATAGGTGGCGGCGGTGTAGGGGGATCATATTAGGGGGTAATATAGTTTAAATAGGTTGCGGCCATGTAGGGGGATCATATTAGGGGGTAATATAGTTAATGTAGGTGGCAGCGGTGTAGGGGGATCATCTTAGGGGGTAATATAGTTAATATAGGTGGCGGCGGTGTAGGGGGATTAGATTAGGGGTTAATATATTTAATATAGGTGGCGGCGGTGTAGGGGGATCATATTAGGGGGTAATATAGTTAATGTAGGTGGCGGTGGTGTAGGGGGATTAGATTAAATGTAAAAGAGCTGATTACTTTGTGACAATGCCCCGCAAAAGGCCCTTTTAAGGGCTGGTATATGAGCTGGTTACTTTGGGGCAATGTAAGGGGGTCAGATTAGGGGGTAGTACATATAATATAGGTGGCGGCAGTGTAGGGGGCTCACATTAGGGGTTAATATAGTTTAAATAGGTGGCAGCGGTGTAGGGGGATGATATTAGTGGGTAATATAGTTTAAATAGGTGGCGGCGGTGTAGGGGGATCATATTAGGGGGTAATATAGTTTAAATAGGTGGCAGCGGTGTAGGGGGATCATATTAGGGGGTAATATAGTTTAAATAGGTTGCGGCCGTGTAGGGGGATCATATTAGGGGGTAATATAGTTAACTTAGGTGGCAGCGGTGTAGGGGGATCATTTTAGGGGGTAATATAGTTAATATAGGTGGCGGCGGTGTAGGGGGATTAGATTAGGGGTTAATATATTTAATATAGGTGGCAGCGGTGTAGGGGGATCATATTAGGGGGTAATATAGTTAATATAGGTGGCGGCTGTGTAGGGGGATTAGATTAGGGGTTAATATATTTAATATAGGTGGCGGCGGTGTAGGGGATTAGATTATAGGTAAAAGAGATTACTGTGTGACAATGCCCCGCAAAAGGCCCTTTTAAGGGCTGGTAAAAGAGCTAATTACTTTGGGGCAATGCCACACAAAAGGCCATTTTAAGGGCTGGTAATAGAGCTGGTTACTTTGGGGCAATGCCACACAAAAAGCCCTTTTCAGGGCTATTTTTAATTTAGTTTAGGGTGGGACATTTTAGTATTTTAGGGGTTAATACATTTAATATAGGTGGCAGCGGTGTAGGGGGATTAGATTAGGGGTTAATACATTTAATATAGGTGGCGGCGGTGTAGGGGGATTAGATTAGGGGGTAATATAGTTAAAATAGGTGGCGGCGGTGTAGGGGGCTCAAATTAGGGGGTAATAATTTTAATATAGATGGCGGCGGTGTAGGGGGATTACATTAGGGGTTAATAATTTTAATGTAGGTGGCAGCGGTGTAAGCGGGTCAGATTAGGGGGTAGTACATATAATATAGGTGGCAGCAGTGTAGGGGGCTCACATTAGGGGTTAATATAGTTTAAATAGGTGGCGGCGGTTTAGGGGGATGATATTAGGGGGTAATATAGTTTAAATAGGTGGCGGCGGTGTAGGGGGATCATATTAGGGGGTAATATAGTTTAAATAGGTTGCGGCCATGTAGGGGGATCATATTAGGGGGTAATATAGTTAATGTAGGTGGCAGCGGTGTAGGGGGATCATCTTAGGGGGTAATATAGTTAATATAGGTGGCGGCGGTGTAGGGGGATTAGATTAGGGGTTAATATATTTAATATAGGTGGCGGCGGTGTAGGGGGATCATATTAGGGGGTAATATAGTTAATGTAGGTGGCGGCGGTGTAGGGGGATCATATTAGGGGGTAATATAGTTAATATAGGTGGCGGCGGTGTAGGGGGATTAGATTATGGGTTAATATATTTAATATAGGTGGCGGCGGTGTAGGGGATTAGATTATAGGTAAAAGAGATTACTTTGTGACAATGCCCCGCAAAAGGCCCTTTTAAGGGCTGGTAAAAGAGCTAATTACTTTGGGGCAATGCCCCACAAAAGGCCATTTTAAGGGCTGGTAATAGAGCTGGTTAATTTGGGGCAATGCCACGCAAAAAGCCCTTTTCAGGGCTATTTTTAATTTAGTTTAGGGTGGGACATTTTATTATTTTATGGGTTAATACATTTAATATAGGTGGCAGCGGTGTAGGGGGATTAGATTAGGGGTTAATACATTTAATATAGGTTGCGGCGGTGTAGGGGGATTAGATTAGGGGTTAATACATTTAATATAGGTGGCGGCGGTGTAGGGGGATCAGATTAGGGGGTAATATAGTTAAAATAGGTGGCGGCGGTGTAGGGGGCTCAAATTAGGGGGTAATAATTTTAATATAGATGGCGGCGTGTAGGGGGATTACATTAGGGGTTAATAATTTTAATGTAGGTGGCAGCGGTGTAAGCGGGTCAGATTAGGGGGTAGTACATATAATATAGGTGGCAGCAGTGTAGGGGGCTCACATTAGGGGTTAATATAGTTTAAATAGGTGGCGGCGGTTTAGGGGGATGATATTAGGGGGTAATATAGTTTAAATAGGTGGCGGCGGTGTAGGGGGATCATATTAGGGGGTAATATAGTTTAAATAGGTTGCGGCCATGTAGGGGGATCATATTAGGGGGTAATATAGTTAATGTAGGTGGCAGCGGTGTAGGGGGATCATCTTAGGGGGTAATATAGTTAATATAGGTGGCGGCGGTGTAGGGGGATTAGATTAGGGGTTAATATATTTAATATAGGTGGCGGCGGTGTAGGGGGATCATATTAGGGGGTAATATAGTTAATGTAGGTGGCGGCGGTGTAGGGGGATCATATTAGGGGGTAATATAGTTAATATAGGTGGCGGCGGTGTAGGGGGATTAGATTATGGGTTAATATATTTAATATAGGTGGCGGCGGTGTAGGGGATTAGATTATAGGTAAAAGAGATTACTTTGTGACAATGCCCCGCAAAAGGCCCTTTTAAGGGCTGGTAAAAGAGCTAATTACTTTGGGGCAATGCCCCACAAAAGGCCATTTTAAGGGCTGGTAATAGAGCAGGTTAATTTGGGGCAATGCCACGCAAAAAGCCCTTTTCAGGGCTATTTTTAATTTAGTTTAGGGTGGGACATTTTATTATTTTATGGGTTAATACATTTAATATAGGTGGCAGCGGTGTAGGGGGATTAGATTAGGGGTTAATACATTTAATATAGGTTGCGGCGGTGTAGGGGGATTAGATTAGGGGTTAATACATTTAATATAGGTGGCGGCGGTGTAGGGGGATTAGATTAGGGGGTAATATAGTTAAAATAGGTGGCGGCGGTGTAGGGGGCTCAAATTAGGGGGTAATAATTTTAATATAGATGGCGGCGTGTAGGGGGATTACATTAGGGGTTAATAATTTTAATGTAGGTGGCAGCGGTGTAAGCGGGTCAGATTAGGGGGTAGTACATATAATATAGGTGGCGGCAGTGTAGGGGGCTCACATTAGGGGTTAATATAGTTTAAATAGGTGGCGGCGGTTTAGGGGGATGATATTAGGGGGTAATATAGCTTAAATAGGTGGCGGCGGTGTAGGGGGATCATATTAGGGGGTAATATAGTTTAAATAGGTTGCGGCCATGTAGGGGGATCATATTAGGGGGTAATATAGTTAATGTAGGTGGCAGCGGTGTAGGGGGATCATCTTAGGGGGTAATATAGTTAATATAGGTGGCGGCGGTGTAGGGGGATTAGATTAGGGGTTAATATATTTAATATAGGTTGCGGCGGTGTAGGTGGATCATATTAGGGGGTAATATAGTTAATGTAGGTGGCGGCGGTGTAGGGGGATCATATTAGGGGGTAATATAGTTAATATAGGTGGCGGCGGTGTAGGGGGATTAGATTATGGGTTAATATATTTAATATAGGTGGCGGCGGTGTAGGGGATTAGATTATAGGTAAAAGAGATTACTTTGTGACAATGCCCCGCAAAAGGCCCTTTTAAGGGCTGGTAAAAGAGCTAATTACTTTAGGTTGCGGCGGTGTAGGGGGATTAGATTAGGGGTTAATACATTTAATATAGGTGGCGGCAGTGTAGGGGGATTAGATTAGGGGGTAATATAGTTAAAATAGGTGGCGGCGGTGTAGGGGGCTCACATTAGGGGGTAATAATTTTAATATAGATGGCGGCGGTGTAGGGGGATTACATTAGGGGTTAATAATTTTAATGTAGGTGGCGGCGGTGTAGAGAGATCACATTAGGGGGGTTAGACATTTAATGTAGGTGGCGGCGGGGTCCGGGAGCGGCGGTTTAGGGGTTAAGCACTTTATTAGGGATGGCGGCGGGGGATCGCGGTTGACAGGTAGATAGACATTGCACATGCGTTAGGTTTTATTTTGCAGCCAGTTTAGGGAGTTACGGGGCTCCAATACTCAGCGTAAGGCTTACTATGCCTGCATTTTGTGGCGAGGTGAAAATGGAGTAAGATTTCTCCATTTTCGCCACGTAAGTCCTTACGCTGTATATTGGATACCAAACTGCGCTGGTTTGGTATACCTGTCTATGGGCCAAAAAACTACCGCCGAAGGCAGAAATATACGAGCGTAACTTCTAGGTTACGCCGTATATAGGATACCAAACCAGCGCAAAATTTGGCGTCGCCGGCTTTTGCGGGCGACGCTGCATATCAGATCGGGCTCCAAATGTGTATCTAATTGTAATGACCACCTGTCACCTGTAACCAATAGAAAGACTAACCACCTACATTTTACATAGGGAATAAATAAATACATATTATCATTTAAAGTAGGGTGACCAGATCTGAGGAGAAAAAAAATCATTGACAACATGCAACATACTCAAAATTAGGGCCGATTATTTTTTCGATTAATCAACTAATCGGATAAAAAGAGAATCAATAATAGTTTTCTTATTTTTTTTTAATAATTTTTTTATTGAGGTTTTTGCAGAAACATACATAAAATAGAATACACCTTTTTGTCAGAAAAAAAAACAAAAAAAAAGATAAGATACAAACAAAATGAATCGAAACACTTCGGCATCTATATAATACATTGGTGAAAGGCTAATGAAACCTCAATTTTTAAATAACATATCATGTGTGTCTGACCAGTTAGAAACATAGTTTTAGGCCCTGTAGACCAAAAGTATAGAAAATAAAAGATATCTGATGGTCAGCAATCTAGCTCTTTAGGAGCTTCGAAAAGAGCGTGAATACATCTGTAGAAAAGGGGGAGGGGGAGATTCAGCGGGTAAGCACCGCTATCTATCTATCTATCTATCTATCTATCTATATATATATATATATATATATATATATATATATATATATATATAGGAAAGGGTGGAGGACGGAGCCAAATATATATGTAAGTATTTTAGGGAACTTGGTGGGGACTCTTAGTCTTGCCAATGAAGTAAATTAGATGGGCTATGAAGCTGGGTTATGTATCCATTTATTGTTAGCCATGCATAAGCATATTGGGGGTGTACAAAAGAATATTTTAATATTAAACATGAAGGTCAAATAATCTGTTGATAAAAGTGATAATATATGTTGTATTAGCTCCTTAACTTAGATGAAAAAGAGGGCTATGGCAAGATGGGTGTTTTATAATAAGAGGGGGATAAAGTGGGGAGTAGGCCATAGGAATTATGATATTATATGTTAGGATTGAATATCTATATTATGCAGTAACTAAAATCATATCAGCGACTATATTAATAGTAGGTTGAGTGCAGACAAATCAGACGTTAATCAGAGCCCATTAAAAGTCTGGATGACGAGACACTAGAAATATGTTCTCCTCTTAATGCCTTTTTCAAGTATTACTCATCTCATCACTACAGAAATCCCTACTATCAATAGCGTGTGGCATATGCGTAGCGATTGGAAGCATCTTTTTAACTGATATGAACCTTCTACAAGCAAATAACATGTCATGTATTTACCAACATGTGACCCATTGCTAATATCAGGCATAGTGCATATTATAGGAGCATTAGTTAGGTCTATAGAGTGAATACGCATATTACCGGATTACCCTGCTTAAAATGAGTAGCATAAGGGATAAACTAATATTATACATGGGAGAATAAGTCACAGTCAAAATATAGCAGTAGAGGCTAAGACCAAGTCCAACATATGTAACCTAAAGAGCTATTGATCCTGACAGTGATAGGTCAATGCCATATTTCCTGAATTCTTAGTCAATACTTAAAAATCTCTGCACTATTAGCCTTAACATTATCCCTACTAAACTGTGGGATGTTAAAGTGTGAGACTAAAAGCATTGAGTGAATGTATAAAAGAGTTACTAGTATGATAGTCAGCTTCAACAAAGCCACACGTGAGCAAATTCTAATCATATAAGTAACTAGAAGACTACCTCCTCACATAGAAAGATATAATACTAATCTTCCACATCCGCAGTACTCAGAGCTTGGTAACCGTAAATACAATCTGTAGGTACAGTGATTGTCATAGGGCACTGCAGATATATAACAGTAAAAAATACAAACAGTCCCACTGATGATAAGGAGTCCCCTAACATATAGAACAGTATATAAAAATAATATAAGCATATATAGGAGCGCATGTTATTTTTGCTTCAGCACAGAGTGACTTTGGACCTGTTTATAAACTAGCTAAATTGTCAAGCATGCGGTCATTTGAGGTCTAAGACATGTAAATGAACACATTACCTATATAAAGCTGCATGCTGGGCTAGTGAGGGAAGAAAAGTCACCTGTATTATCACAAATTACAGGGAGTGCAGAATGATTAGGCAAATGAGTATTTTGACCACATCATCCTCTTTATGCATGTTGTCTTACTCCAAGCTGTATAGGCTCAAAAGCCTACTACCAATTAAGCATATTAGGTGATGTGCATCTCTGTAATGAGAAGGGGTGTGGTCTAATGCCATCAACACCCTATATCAGGTGTGCATAATTATTAGGCAACTTCCTTTCCTTTGGCAAAATGGGTCAAAAGAAGGACTTGACAGGCTCAGAAAAGTAAAAAATAGTGAGATATCTTGCAGAGGGATGCAGCACTCTTAAAATTGCAAAGCTTCTGAAGCGTGATCATCGAACAATCAAGAGTTTCATTCAAAATAGTCAACAGGGTCGCAAGAAGCGTGTGGAAAAACCAAGGCGCAAAATAACTGCCCATGAACTGAGAAAAGTCAAGCGTGCAGCTGCCAAGATGCCACTTGCCACCAGTTTGGCCATATTTCAGAGCTGCAACATCACTGGAGTGCCCAAAAGAACAAGGTGTGCAATACTCAGAGACATGGCCAAGGTAAGAAAGGCTGAAAGACGACCACCACTGAACAAGACAAAAAAGCTGAAACGTCAAGACTGGGCCAAGAAATATCTCAAGACTGATTTTTCTAAGGTTTTATGCGACTGATGAAATGAGAGTGAGTCTTGATGGGCCAGATGGATGGGCCCCGTGGCTGGATTGGTAAAGGGCAGAGAGCTCCAGTCCGACTCAGACGCCTGCAAGGTGGAGGTGGAGTACTTGGTTTGGGCTGGTATCATCAAAGATGAGCTGTGGGCCTTTTCGGGTTGAGGATGGAGTCAAGCTCAACTCCCAGTCCTACTGCCAGTTTCCTGGAAGACACCTTCTTCAAGAAGTGGTACAGGAAGAAGTCTGCATCCTTCAAGAAAAACATGATTTTCATGCAGGACAATGCTCCATCACACGCGTCCAAGTACTCCACAGCGTGGCTGGGCAAGAAAGGGTATAAAAGAAGAAAATCTAATGACATGGACCTCCTTGTTCACCTGATCTGAACCCCATTGAGAACCTGTGGTCCATCATCAAATGTGAGATTTACAAGGAGGGAAAACAGTACACCTCTCTGACAGTGTCCTGGGAGGCTGTGGTTGCCTGCTGCACGCATGTTGATGGTGAACAGATCAAAACACTGACAGAATCCATGGATGGCAGGCTTTTGAGTGTCCTTGCAAAGAAAGGTGGCTATATTGGTCACTGATTTGTTTTTGTTTTGTTTTTGAATGTCAGAAATGTATATTTGTGAATGTTGAGATGTATATATTGGTTTCACTGGTAAAAATAAATAATTGAAATGGGTATATTATTTGTTTTTTGTTAAGTTGCCTAATAATTATGCACAGTAATAGTCACCTGCACACACAGATATCCCCCTAAAATAGCTTAAACTAAAAAACAAACTAAAAACTACTTCCCAAAAATATTTCAGCTTTGATTTTTAATGAGTTTTTTGGGTTCACTTGAGAACATGGTTGTTTGATCAATAATATAATTAATCCCTCAAAAAATACAAACTTGCCTAATAATTCTGCACTCCCCTGTAAACCCTCAATCCAGAATTTTCAAGCTTATGGGGCTTCATTAGGATATAGTAAGATCAATTGATCAAAAATGGAGGGCAGTATCTTAGTGATAGCAAGGCTCTAGTGAAAAATCAGTATTGCAAAAACATCAAGCATTTGTGGGGCATTGCAGGTATTATATACAGTAAAAATACAGACAGTCCCACCTAATGCTAAGGAGCCCCCTTACACACATAACCATATATAAAAACAATATAAGCCATATATGTGCATGTTCATTTTTGCTTCAGCACAGAGTGACTATGAACCTGTATATAAACTAGCTACATTTGTCAAGCACGTGGTCATTTGGAGACATGTATTGAATACATCCACCTATATAATCTAAATTATATATTCCCCAGCAGGGGTAGTTAGGTTCATAGCAATTGGGCATTAAACTAAATTGTTTAACACAGAGAAATCTAAGGCAGCAAGCAACTTAACCATATATTTTACAATAATGTGATACAACCGGCATCCTAAAAAAAGCTGATAAGAGGAAGAGTTAATATTAGTTGCCAGGCTATATCTTCCTTCTAAATGTTCAGCGATATAATAAACGTAAAACCCTGACAGCAATATCAAAAAAGGTGCTTAAAAATAGAAAACAGTGGGCGAACTGTGGAATAATAATGGTGTGCAGGAGCTGACTAAATAATTTCAATAACATATACAGTCAGTCACAAATATAGGATATCAAAGTTTGTATGTCCCTTAAAGAACAGGCCTTACATAGCCTCTGGTATAGATTCAGGTGGTTATAGATTCTAAGACTATCGCTTTAGTAGTAGGCCCTCATCATGAATCTTAAAGGAGCCAGTCATATGGCCAGGTAAAGGAATGCTTAGGGGCAAAAAGTAGGCATGTAAGGAGAAAATATCAGTTGATATAAGTTTAGCCCACTCCAGACCTAGACTTCAAATTCACCTCCAGACGATTGCGATGGCACAGTGTAAAGATTCTCTGTGCCGAGTGGGCCTCAGTGTGAGTGAGAAGGAGCCGCTCTTGGGTGTAATGACATCCGGTGTCTCCATACTTGTCAGGATTCAGCGCCGGGACTCCAACTTCTAACTCAGGTGGGCCTACGCAAGGCATCGATAATGATCCAAGGCTGGTAACATGTACCCCCTTCTTTCTATCTAACTGCGGTACAATATCGGAAACAAACGGTAGGTAGAGAGGGATTGGCCGCATCACTCAGGGGTATTACTGGAGCGATCCCTTTGGCGCTTAGGTCCAGGAGTCCTCCTGCTGTCCAGCCAGTTCAAAAGGGTCAGCCGCATACTGCTTAGTCTCATCAAGCAGACAGTCCCAACCGGGTCCTCATCTGTTGCTATGGGTTGGTTTGGTATATCGTAGGTAGCTGATTGTAGGCAGCATTGCAATTTCGGCACAGATCTCATCCATCTGCCATGCCAGTATTTTTAGCAGGGACACTACCATAGAATGCGAGTCTATCATAGATGACAGAGCCATTTTTGTAGATGCAGTCAGGTTCATATACGATAGGAAATATAAAGGACCGTTTGGACGCAGACTATTACGAGGCTTCTAGGAGTCGTAATTGAGCTCTGTGTCCTTGTGGCAGGTTCAGAAGACGTGATTGATAATAGGTCAACTTACTCACTTCTAAATAGAAATCTATGCCTTAGTTTCCTAGCAAAGTCTTTGTAGGTGGTCATCTTCAGGCACCTTGGGTGCAAACAAATATTTTAAATTATCCCCCAAATTTAGCATTAAGAGCCGGAGCTCTTAATGTGCGTCCAGCTAACTTGGCAGTTGGCTCCGCCCCCAGTTTTCTATGTTTTTAAATAAAATCCATATAATGAGTGTTACAAATATAAACTTCAGAGTAAAACTTTACATTAACATAACTGTTTCTTCAATTTTTAAGCAGCAGAGCACAGTTTTATAATTAAACAAAACAAAACCACAAACGGTTTGAAAAGAGGTAGAAACTAGAAAGAGTTAGACTATCACTGTTAATAACATTCTGTTATTCACTCTTTCAGAAACTTTGCATTGAAATGCAAAAATCTCAACATGTCCACATGCTTCTGGCTAAGAACTGGTTCTCTGTTTGCAGCTATATTTCCTGGCAAGCAGAGAAAAGGCGGCTTGAGGTGTATAAGTAGGGTTTTTGCCAATGTCACCAAAAGTGGATATTTATCTTTGTTAGCTCTTCACCAATGCTAAGTGTTTTCTACATTGGCAAGAGGCTTTTCAAATAAAGTAACCCTTTGACTTCATTCTAACATAAAAATATCTTGAATATCCTATATGCAATGGTAAATAACCAGCTATAAGGTTAGGGGAAATATCTAGTCAGATAAAAAAACAACGAATATATACTTATAAAGGTTGAAATCTGGTACATATTATCACAATTTATTAAAAAATATAAAACAACAATAAAAAACAAAATCAGCAAGCGCTAAGGACTGTATATCAATAACAGGACAAAGCCTTACACATATATTATACAGTACCATATCAGCAATAGCTAAGCAATCTGCTAATTAATTGTGCAAACAGATAATAGTGCACATCAATTTAAATAACTCCCTCATCAATCTAGGGCAAGGTGTAAACAACAAGCTTGGCACTATATAAGGAAAAGCATAGTTCCAAAATCACCTGATTTAATATAAACATCTAAATGATGACCTATTATATCTGGGTTGCACATAAGCCAGGGGTAGTAGTCTAAACGTTATACTGTCCTGAAAAGTGAAAAGTAGACGTCTGTAGACTCCTTTAGGTTAAGGACATAACCATAAAACACAATACCATACTGCAGGAGTTCATTGGAGTGAAGTAGCTGGTGTTGTGCACAGACAACTAATTGCAAAACCAACTAATCGATTAATCAATTATGAGATTCGTTGACAACTATTTTCATAATTGATTATTATCGATTATGACGATTAGTTGTTGCAGCTCTACTCAAAATGAAAAGTATGAATTATAAGACTAGGTTTTTCTTGTAGCATTTGAAACCATTTATTTTAAATAAAATAATGAATGAACTAATAGCTGCCACTATTTTTACTGTGTACTAATTATCCCCTTCACATGCAACATTGCTTAACAAAAATGTTATTGTTTAAAAAGATACAAAATCGTTTATTACCACTCCACAGTTTTGTATAAACAACACTGTATATTAATATACTTTTTACCTCGATGATTACCTTGTATCTAAGCCTATGTAGACTGTCCCTTTATGTCAATTCTTTTAACAGGCTTGCATGTAGCCCATCAGTGCTGGCTCATCAATAACTCCATGGGAGGGAGTACTATGTTATCTTTATAGCACACACTAACTAGCAGTGTCTAACCGTGAACAAAACTGTCAAAATGCACTGAGATAAGAGGCCCAGCCTTCAACGTCTTATAAATTAGAATATGATCCTCCCAAGGTTTAGCTTTTAACAAAAGAATACAAAGAATACAAAGCAAATTAGAAAATTCTTTAAAATTGCATGCCTTATCTGAATCCTGATTTTTTAATTTTGACTTGACTGTTCCTTTAAAACATACAGGGCTAGATTACAAGTGAGGTGCTATCTTAATGTGCACCCATAAAGGGGCAAATTTGCCTGTTTATGGGCGCAGGTTAAATAAACAGCCTTTACAAGTGGCTAGTTAATGCTACCACAAGCTTGTGGTTTCAGTTTGTTCTTAGCACAATTAACCAGAGGACAGACCTCTAGTTAAAGATAAAAAGTTGCGCCAATTGCCTTCAAAATAAAGTGTACAGTACTTCATAATAATATATAAATATGAGCATTTTTATTTTTTTCAAAAGAATCTGCATAAAGCAGTTATAAGGGGTTAAATTGAGGGGATGTGTGGTGTTTCTAGAAAAAAAAACAGCACATAAAGTGCTTTTACATAGAGGTGAATGGGGGAATGTGTTTTCACTATAAATACAGTATATACAGTATGTATATGCTTATATACAGTACATATATATTTATGTGCTAATATGTGTATATATAAACACATAAATATATATGTATACATTCATATACATATGTATGTATTTATTTCTGCCCAAAACTGCACGATTTGCCCCCTGCGCTGCGCTAGGTGGATTGCCGTGTCTGTCAGCATCAAAACAAGGCTCCAATTGGAGCCTATGGAAGCGCACTCTCATGAGTATTTATGTATTTATATGTGTATATATGTATTTACAGACATATATACACACAAATACACACACACACACACATATATATATATATATATATATATATATATATAGATACACACACATATCTATATATGTGTAAAATATGTATTTATATGTGTATATCTGTATTTACAGACATATATACACATAAATACATATACATATATATATATATACATATATATATATATATATATATAGATAGATAGATAGATAGATAGATAGATAGATAGATAGATAGATAGATAGATATAGAATTCCATTGGAACCATTTACAGTAGATAAAAACATGTAAAAGCAATATTCATATTAATAAAGTGTTATACTGTGTGCTTACTGTAAATATTTTACATTCCAATGTTCCGCACATAGCAGAATATGTTCTATGTATTTTTAAATAGATATAACTGTACATATAATCATGTGTGTGTTTGTATATATATTTTAGGGTATTTTTCACCAAAAGAGCTGGATCACATTAGGGCATTGCCTTACAAAAGGGCCATTTGTAGTTTAGTTTTACAATAGGGTTTTTGCGGTATTAGAATAGCCATACATCTTTTTTAATTTTTGGTAAATGCTTTGTTATTTTTTTTTATAATGTTATTTTTTAATTTAAAAAGTTGTTCATTTTGGTATTGTTAGTATTTTTTTTATTTTAATAGTAATGTTAGTATTTATTTTTTTTAATAGTAATGTTAGTATTTTTTATTTTAATAGTAATGTTAAATTTTATTATTTTAAAAGAGGTAAGTTGGTGGTGTCTGGTGGTTTAGACTTTGCAATGTGGGGGTGTGGTGGATTAGGGGTTAATATTGTAGAGTGGGCTGTGTGGCGGTTTAGTTTTTTTTTACAGTAGGGGTCTTATGGCAATTTGGGTTAGCACGTGACTAGGGTGTTAGGATATTTTTTACACTTTTTTTGTTTCATTGACTTCTATGGGGCAGCAGGTTATTGCACGTGCTATAGTGTAACTGCGCTAACGGTAAACCTTTTTCTGCGCGAGTCAAGTTAATGCTGGAGCGATACGTTTTCACTTTTAACTCCTAATACCACCACAACCCGACTTGGGCAAAAGGTTTACCGATAGCGCAGTTAGTGCTATGCTCTAGCATTCCACTTGTAATCTGGCCCTTTGCTGGGACATAAACTGCTGAGGTTAATAAACCTTTAACAGATCTTTATTTATTATGTTTTTAGGTAATGTCAATGTTTTATCAAATACAACACTGACATGCTGGGTTAGAAAAACAGATATATCCCCCCTTCACATTAATGGGTTAAAGTTTTAAAGGAAATGAAAAATGGACCAATAATTATTTATCTGATATTCTTCACAATATAATTGTGTGAGCAAAGGACTGCACTATCTCATCAAATTATAATTTGAATTTGAATTCCTGTCTTTTTTAATCTATTCCTGAAAAGTAATTGGAATAACACAGTAAAAAGATGTAGGGTGAACTTTTGTTTACAGTAAAGGGTTAATATTTTCTCTATCCTGCAAAATTGTTCAGCGCGGTCTCCAGGGACACTTTTGTTGCATTCTGTGATATCCCTGAAGTGGCTTAAAATAGATATATTGTTTGGAAGAATGTAAAAGAAGAAATACAACGCTAGGCCCATTTAGTGCAATTGTAAGTGCTACATAAGGGCATAGAAAGACCTGTGAGTGGCAGCTTGGAAATCAAATACGGTTAAAACATTTTTCTCAACACTTTTATCATAAAGGTGAGATTGCCCTTGATGGAAGCCTTAGCTAGAAATAAAAATCTGCACACAAGAGACGGGAAGTTTACAGATGGTGATTTTCATTTCAACAATGACATGCAGATGGAGATGGAAATACATTTTGTGATCGAAAACAAAATACCCATGAACAAAATAAGATACAAGAGAGGTTTCTATATAAACCATCACCTAGTCTGAGCATGTGACAGCTACACTAAGCAATAGAGAAACATCCTAATAAGGATTCATATAAATATGTGCTGAAACGAAATGCATTAGACAGGAGCAGACGATAGGAATTAAAAAATAAATTGTATCATAGAAACATTTAAAGAAACACAACTCGAAAATGTCATCTTCTATAAAATAGTTCATTTTTTAAAAAAGCATTGCAATATATATTTATGATTTATTTTGGCTGTATTTACTTTCAAATATCTCTGAGAATTTATGTTTGTTCCACTCTAATCAGAGAGGCTGTATTTAAAAGGAACATGAAAGGCAAAATGAAACATTTATTATGGAGAGAGCCTGTACAGTTGCCTGCTGCCCTACACAAAAAAACTGGACAATCCGTAAGTGGTTGTTACATTGGTAAGTGAAGTCACATAATGCCCCCCTCCCCAGAATAAAAATCCACTCTTTATTCCACCATGTATATTTTTCACAACTGAGAAATCAAAATGTACCCTTTTGCTGCCAGTAACATACCTCTATGGTTACAAGAGGCGTAACTAGAAACTACAGGGCCCAGGTGCAAGAATCTAAGAAGGCCCCCCATTCCGCCTAACCCCCCCCCCCATAAAAAAGGTGAATTTGATTTTTTTTTACATTTTTTAAATGAAATTTTTTATTGAGACATTAAATGGAAATAACAGGAAATAAAGTATGTCCCAGCACGAGACAGACACAATAGTAAATAACTGATACATATCACGTTTGGAAAGTACATAAAATTTAAAACATTAGTGTGCTAGTATAGAATTAGTTATAATAGTATCTAAACAATAGGAGCTCAATATGTATATGATAGTAGGAGGCAATGACATGGAAGGTGTCTAGATCGAAAACAGAGGGATAACATTTGACAGAAGTTATAGTACCAGCTTTATGACCTTAAGTATGAAGTGCAAACAGTGAAAACAAAACATGTGTGACTGGAACATATGGAAATGAAGTCTCGATTTTATGATACAGATAACTAATGGTCCCTACTCTCAGATAAGGGGCATTCTAGAAACTGAAAATGATGAGAGGAAGGGAACTGGCTTCTATCAGGTCTCCCGTAGACCTGAGTGTATGGGGGGGAAGGGGATGCAGCGGGCAAGAGCCGCTCGTAATGGGGGGACAAGGGAGGGGGGGAGGGGAGGGGGGGGCGGAGTTAGGTAAGTTGTTATGAAAATACACATCACAGGATTCTAATGTAATGTAACATAACACTTTCCACTATAATCCCCTGTAACATAAGGATGCAACCATGTACAATCATTGATCTCAGACAAATTAGTAGGCCTCAAGATTGCAACAACTAGGAATAAGGATATTCAGTAATACTATATAAAATCCTACAGTGGCTGTGTGTATAGTATTAAGCTATATAAAGGAAACTGAGCACGGGCTTACAGGTTTCTCGTTGTATATGGCAGTTAGCTATCAACTCAGAAAAGGTTTGCTAGGAGAAAGTTTAAGGATAAGCATGGCTAGAAACCGTATAATTATGGGATGACTTAGTTAATTCTTTGTATTATTCATACCGTAGAGTTAGATAGAGACTGGGAAGGACTAGGCGTATATCCTGCTAGTGTATGGTAGGAGAAATAATAAGATGACTAAGCATGTACCAATTAAGGGGTAGAATTAAAACAAGGCACCCGCTTAGACAGATATCTCTATCCCCATGTATATTATTAGGTATTGTATACACATCCCTGACCAAGTTCACTAAATAAACTATTATGCTGAGCCGTGTCTTCCCAGTGAACACGGCCCAGCAACGTCTACAACAGCTGAAGGAGAGATTATGTATTCTTCACTCATGGCCCAATATGTCAACCTATAATATGCAGTGTCTAGAATGTAAAAATTTGGTTGGCTGTTGGAATGCATAATTAAAGGAATATAGTGGTGAGCTTTCAGTAGTCTCATTATGACCTGGACACAATGCTTTATATATCAGAATGAATCTTAGCACATGGAATATGAGGACTTGAGTAGAATTAAACCTATAAATAACGGCATCATGACCAGCATTAGGAACATATAGGGAGCACTATACCAGAATTCACATAATTGAAGCCCTGCATACAAAAGTGGAAACAAATACTTTTAGGAAACTTAGCAGGGTTGTCTATCAGACATTAGAATACACTTTCAACCTTAAAAATCAGGTAATATTTATACCAAACAAAGCTGCGTTTTAAAGGAAAAAACTATAGTTCCAGTGTCCTGATATTTCTCATTGCGCTATGAAGGCAAATACGGTGGTTATTAGAGAAATAATAACATGGAGAGTGTCCATGATACTGTGATTAGACATATAAGGAAAGTCACTTTCAGACATTTTTTTTTTTTTTTTTTTTTTAAAACAATAGTACATGTATGATGTGCAATTGAAAAGCCCTGCTATAGCAGTGCACATAGCCAGGGGGCATAAAACAGTAAATGACCCAGTATATAATATGATTGGTAAAATAATATATGTTCAGCTGCCTCAGACATTGCTTGTTATTTGGGGCCAAACTGAGACCTATGGGGTGACAGGACCATATTATATAATTGACATGGGGGTATAAACCACACAGCTCATGAATAATAATCAGCTACAATAACCTCAGGTGTAGAGGAAGAAAGAAAACATTATCAAACAGAACTTTTAACAACTATATGCTTGATAAAGAGTTAATGTCTCTAATTTGGAGCTCTATATAAACATAGGTTGTCGCTGGAGACAGTAACCCATAGGCATAGCAGAACATGGTAAACTGGCAGTTCGCTGATTTATAGCAATAAGTCATACTTGTGGGACCCCCAACTGTAAAAAGACCGTAGGGGTAATAATCTTTGTAAAAATAAAAGTTTGTTGTTGTCTCTGTAATCACTCTAACCTCCTCCAGCACAGAGTCCATTTAAATGCACATCCGGAAAGCGTATAAGGGGAAAAAACTGCTAGTCCTTTCAGAAAATAAGGGGGAATAAAGTGAATCATAGAACCTGTCAGTAGGGATGTTGCTGGTCAAACTGCACTCCGTTTAGCCTACACCATTTCTATCTAATTTGCGCCAAGACACAGGTAGTAGCTCCCTGCCAGAAATATATAACGTAGTGTCTGCCGGGCTAGAGAAGTCACCCGGTCTGGGAAAGCACCACATATCTCTCAGAAAAGGCAATGGTGCTCTTGCAAAAAGAAAAGTGACGGTCCTTTTAGCTGGCTTGCACCCTTTAACAAGAGAGTTGAGCGAGTAGTCAAGCAGCTGCTCCACATAGCAAGAGACTGGGCTCAGCAGATGTGTATGAGGTATCCACAACCCGCTCTGTGAGTGTGATAGAAAGTCACCCCCTATATTGCCTGCGAGCTGATTAAGGCACCCTCTATCTTCAGGGATCGAGCTAGGATGCTCAATGGCCGTGAGGTAAGGTGTAGGCTTAGACTTACATAACCGGTGGGTCTTTGCGCTCTGCGATGTCAGCTCCAGTGTACACAGAGACATCGGTGTATGTTCAACGAAGACCTGATCAGAGCAACCCTGTGAAGAAACAGTAGTGACGTTGTTAGTGTCGGTAGGCAGTGAGGGTTGTTGCTGCTGTGATAACATCGGCAGGCTTTCTAGATAAGATTTCGGCCGCGTGTCTCCATGTTCCCTGTTAGTTTGTGTGTGGCTGGACGCTCCTCTCAATAGCTGTAGAGAACCTAGTAGATCCAAAAAGCAGTTGGCCATCTGTTTGTCAAAATCTCGTAACATAACAAGTAGTATTCCAGGTTCCTCCTCCATTTTAACAGCGGCTTCATTCCTTGTCCTTTGGGGTTTTAAGTCAGTAGTGGTGGTGAAGGGCCTACTAAATTTGCCGCTCGTAGCGCGACAGCTCACTACTGGAGGGGTCATGAGGCACTTTTGTTGCTAGAAAATTTTTCTCAGAGCGGAAATCTTGTGGTTACATAGATTAAAGTATCACATCCACACGTATAGCTTAGTATAAGGCTGAAAAGAAACAGATTATTAGGAGTTTATAAAGTAAGGCCTAGGAGCTCAGTAGATATGTGTCTGCTTGCCTCGGCTGCTGGCTCCGCCCCCCCATTTTTTTTTTTTTTTACATTTAAAAGGGACACTTAGGTCAAATTAAATTTTCATGATTCAGATGCAGCATGTAATTTTAAACAACTTTCCAATTTACTGAGCATGTGCAAGAATTCACAGACTATACGTATATGCATTTGTGATTGGCTGATTGCTATTACATGGTACAGGGGGAGTAGAAATATCCATAACTTTGAAATGTGTTATAAAAAAATCTACTACTCATTTGAAATTCAAAGTATTTGCTATTGTATTGTTATTTTGCATTTGTTGATTATGCAAATCTACTGTGTTTACTGGTCCTTTAACACAGAAAAAGAAAATGTCAGATTACATGTCTGCAAAAGGAGGTACCCTGTGCCCACAGTCTGTGAGATGGTCTGACCCCCTATTACTGTATATAGTGACACTGTTTAACCCACCAGTACTGTATATAGTGAGTTAGTGACACAGTCTGTAATGTGCCGGTGAGATGGCTGGCCTGACCCTACCAGCCCCAGTACTTTATAAAGTGACCACAGTAGTCAGTGACATGGTCCAGCCCCCCCGTTCTGTATATAGTGGTACTGTATAGTGATACTGTTAACCCCCTGCCCCCCCATGCTGTAGTAAGAAGGTCTGTAATTTGCTGGTTCCACAAACATACACACACATACATACATAAATGCACACACAGTCACATACATACATACACACACATAAACACCAATGGGTAAAACAGAAACACTAACCCCTGTAGTCAGAGACACTAGTAAAGCATCATGTCACACTCACATGATATCAGTGCAGGCATTGGCAGGTCAACATTTTTTATTTTGAAATTTTTTGTTTTGTTTCTTTGAAGCTGGGCCCCCACCCTCAGGGGCTCAGTCGCAGTTGCAACCCCTGCACCCCCTGTAGTTTTGCCCCTGCTGGTTGCCATATAAAGTACTAATTTGACCCTGTTGACTGCCCTCACTTCTTTATATTCCACAGTTGTAAAAAATTTCCTTTGCCTCAGTGTATTACATTTAGTAAATGTCAGACATTTTACCTTGTTTGGGCACACAGTTACTGATTTGCATTATATTATTATAGATCATGTGTCCAAACTCCTCAGGGGTGGTAAAAGATACATTGTTACCCAGGGAATTAAATACACATCTCCATCTGCAGTGTTTTTTGTAATTTATCAGGGTTGAGAGGAACTAAATGTACAATTAGGCAGTGGGTAGTAGAGATACACTACATTTCCATCAGTGTATTTATTTATGTGTACGTATTAGGATGAATATGATTATTCATTGCTGGGTGAAATCTATGCAGGGTGGGTGATATAATATTCCGCATTTTGTAAGCATTGTATTAAAGTGAATTTAAAGTTAACCCTCATTGCTCACTGCATTGAACAGACATTTAAAAATGATGCAGAGTTTATTTAATCAAATGTATATTTTTTTATTTACTACAATTTTTACCTTTTTAAAGCTCCAAAAATAAGTGAAGCTCTCCCGCCCACCATATTGTGTAATTGATTGACAGGTGAAGAATCTTAAATAAACTTATCCTTTATTTAGTTGTTTTAAAAATTGTCACCTGTCAATCAATTACACAATATAGCAGGCGGGAGAGCTGCGCTTATTGTCAGAGCTTTAAAAAGGTAAACATTGTAGTAAATAAATAAATATTAAACATTTGGGGGGGCGTGTCCGATCACCGAGGGCGTGTCCAACCACCGACTAAGAACTGGCTGAAGAAAGGGGTTGATAAAACTGCTGTTTACTACCCACTAAACCCACAAACCAAACTTTTTTCAAATGATCCAGTGCAGATTACTATCAAAGGCACAGATTTGGGCAATTATTATAAGAGATCTCAGCCCAGCAGACCTGATGTGATGAGGTATGCAGCGGAGCCCTGAAAACAGCCTGGAACCTCATTCACCCCTCCACATATTCTGTTTATGCAGATACACCAGCTATATATGCTGAAGAAAGAAACCCAAGCCACCTTGTTAATAATCTAAGGCTACTCTATACTCTTACACTTTCAACCATGGAGGATGTCTTACAGGCAATGCAAACCATTTTTACAGAGTTCGAATCGGCAATGATCAGCATGATCCTTCAGACTACTAAGTCAGAGAAGATACAGTATCCAGATTGCATGAAATCATCCCTAGGGGAACCGATACACACAATGCCACAGAGGCAAGCTGAAAGATGTGTAGAATCAATGTGACCTGACCTTGTGGGATGCGGCTGACCCGGAGGAGAGAAGTACAACACACTTATCTTCTAAGGATGCCATTCCACCTGACACTTTAACGGATCGCCCAATAAGCCATCAAACAAGCCATCACAATAAGCCAATAAGCCATCACAAAATGAGGGAGCCGGGAGTTAGGGGCCCTAACTACCCGACCTTAAAGTATAACCTGCCGGTTCGACCAGGCGTCATGTGGGAGATCACTCTATGTTTGTCTGGAACTGGGATCCATAGTGAAGTGGAGGCACAATCAGAAGGGGTCCTCGTTTTTTAATTGCCTCTCTGTTGGAAAACTATATATGTTACTTTAGCTTAAAAATTATTACTTAAAAAACCATACTTAGTAATTTGTGGCTGTTTATAGTCACAAGCAGGTACATCCTGGTGCTCTCTTTAGCGTAAATAATTGGGTAACTTTCAGGTCTTTGGAGCCTAATGCTAACTTTGGTATAACAGCTTAAATAAGATTTATTAAGTTTCTAGCTAATAATTGGGCAGCAACACGAAATATATATTACAGAGGGGGAGAGAATAGCAATATACTTGAATTCTGATACTTTGTACTTAGTATATGGCATTATACTAGATATTTTGGGTTTGCTACTAGAAGCTGACAGTCTGTAACGCTGCAGCAAAACTTAAACACAGGCAGTGTGACAAGATACAATATTTCACACTGGAATAATAGCTTGATTAATTAAGAATAATACAAGTATATATTTGGCACAGATTTTGTGAGCTTGTTGAACTTTACATATTGTATTATAATG